>NC_142710.1:53583558-53925520 GCF_055471065.1 Atractosteus spatula
AAATCCACAGCTTAAACAGAAAACTAAGAGATGCAGATGAAGTAACAGGAAGCACAGTTATTGGCAGTTGATTTGAACATCCTCTCTTTTAATATTAATCTGTGTCATTGCGTGAGCAGCTGGTGGTTACCGTAAACACAGCAACAGTATCATCCACTTGGGATTGTGTGGAGTGTTCTATGGTGAGTCTTAGGTGGAATTACTCCTTCACCTTTACAGTTCATTTCTAAGAAAGAACCTGTGGTGCACCAGAGAGCATCAGCCACAAAAAACAGTCTCTGACTGCAACAAACACAGAGGACAACAACAAGGACTGAGGGAAGTACAGCTACTATACTACCACCTTCTCCGTGACGCTGAATGGACAAATATTAGGAAGATTAAATGTTTTTCTCCGGAAGCCTGCCACAATTGATATTCATTTTATACCATGATCCCACAGGCAGTTCAATTTTAATGTGCAGTATAAGATTTATCTAACTGTATATTGTACAATAGAATTTGTGTCCTAAATCAATTTTCTAAACGGCAAAAGAAATGTTTACCTACAGTATATCTAAGATTAAGGAAAAAAGCCTCAACATGAAAAGACAGTGATAACCATTTCCGTATACAGTATGTAAAAAATAGATTGCTGTATTGTTTATCTTGGTTCTAAAAGAAAGAAGAGCAAATTGCTAACTAAGAAAAGTGATTCTCCTATACAAATACAAGTACATGTAGAGTATCACAGAGTTAGAAAAAAGTACTTAAATGCCCAGTTAGAACTGCATAAGATAAATGTTTGGTAAATCAGCATTAGAATGGTATTTTTCAATCCCAAGGTAAATCCAAATATTGTAAATGTTTTTATCAATTATAAGTTTTCGCAAATTATACAAAATTAGGAGGTCAAGCAAACACTGTAGTAGCAGCAAATTCAAAAATATTTAAATACTAAAATGATTTTCTGACTGAAAAAACCTAACCTTTTAGATCAGAGAAGACTAGTGAGGGACCTGATAAAAGTATCCAAAATCCTCAAAGACACTGACACAGTTCAGAACGTACAGTGAAACATGAACCATAGGTCAGAGGACAAAGGTGGAAACTGTGGAAGTGCATTTAAAACTGAGAAGTCATTTCTATACTCAAAGAGATGTGGGAGTATGGAACATGCTATTAATTACCAAATGGGCCCAATGGTCTCCTTTTATTTGTTTGCTTTTAATGTTTTTAGTAGTTAGTGTTCCTGCAAATATACAAATATACAGATGATGTGTTCCACCATGATGCCATACAAATATATTTAACTAAAATGCTGTACCCTAAAACTTTGATTTTGCAGTAGCTGTTAAAATATACAGTAAAAGACTTTATATGCCTCAATATCCCGTCATTTGTCTTGTATAAAAAGAAACTTACTCTTGTATTTTTACCAAGGACACTCTTTATTATCTGTCCAGTCATTGTATTCTGTAATTTGTAATAATCAAAGCTGGGCAAATGATTTATGGTGCAGGTTTTTGAGGTTTCACCTTAGGAGGATATACAGTTTGGTTCCTTTGTTTTAAAAGCTGCCTTTTCATTCTCCCAAGCAAAAATTTCCTTCCATGGGAGAGTTTCCAGATTACCAGAAGGATTCAAAGTCAACTGAAATCGAACCTGTTTCTAGCTCTTCAGATTTTTCACTAGATGTATATTACATATGAAATGCGCAGTGATATGTCCACAGTTCATATAAGTGCTTTTTATGAAACTGTACTGTATATAAAGAACCAGCTTGTTATACTGAACTAGTTACTGTACTGTATATTTTTGTATATGAGAGGATGGTGCAATGAAAATCCTATATTTTAGTAAACAAATTGTATGTCAATAGTGACATACAGTATGTAAATATTTCAAATTAACATTTCTATTTTGCTCATTTTAAGCAGTACATTTCAAATAGAACAACAGACAAATTTCATTTTTAACATTTTTCATGCAAAGTAATTGATCAGATACAGTAACATAAGAAATGGAATTTTAACATTGCTTGAGCATACAGTAGCAATTCTAAAATTATACAGTAACTTGATTTCCTTTTCTTTCACAGTGTTCTTACTAGATTAAAACAATTATGCTGGAAATGTGCATGATTAGTGTAGACTTTCATAGCTACCTGAAATGTTTAACATAAATAAACTGCAATTAAAATAATCAAAATTAGAAAAGCTAAGTAAAAAAATAAACTAGCAAAACAGTTTGGGAAAAAACTGTGACAATTATATGAAACTCATATATTTATATTATTGATGTTGATGTTTCCTTCTATGTATGTTGTAAGCTCATACAGCATAAAGTACTGAATCATAAATACATAGATTTTATTTCAGTAAACAGTATAAAAATATGAAAGAGAAAATGTGGTTGGTCATCAGTCTTAACAGAAACACATATACAATAATTACCCAAAAATCATGATAAAAGAGGGGAGAGTATTAAAATAATTCTAAATAACAACAAATAACATATGTAGCTTACATTTGACTATTTTTTTTCAAAATGTCACTATTATCTATTAGTGAGTATTGAGGGAAGCATACAACAGGCTTGTATTATTCTTGTAGCTATGGCAACCCACTAACGCCACCACTGTGTCCATTTCATATACAAATGAGGGGACAGATGTGTGAACCACGTCTGTCAGCAGGATAATGGATATAAACTCTGAATACAGGCTTAACCTGCAACACTGCATTCAAAACTTGCTGCTGCTTTATCATATTCTAACATGAGTTAGTGTGATAAAAGACAAAACATAAAGGCTTAAGATGATTAAGTTAAATGGCTCTCAGTCTCTGAATTTGAGCTGCGATCCTAAAAGCATTCTAACTAGGTGACCATCATTTTGGTTTTAAGATTTTCTTCAAATGTTCTTCGAAAATTCTTAACATTACAATAGATTACAGCATATACTATACCAACTATTTTGGACTAGTTGTTTACTTGTCCAGATAAAATAGACATCATATCATTTTTCAAAATAATTTTTCAAAGAGTATTCTCTAAAATTGAGTTACTGTACAAAGTATTGGACTGCAATTATTCAAAATAAAAAGTACATATACTGTACGTATACAAAAATAATTAATCCAGATTCTTGTGCCTTTTTAATGGTGTTACTGGTGCTCAAAATGTTTAACACATGATAAGATCTTTCTCCAATTGCAAATGCTAAAAAAGGTCAATATCCACTTAATCTGTTATTTTTAGACAATAAAAAAATCAGTATAAAATAAAATGGCTTTCAATAAAGCTGTTAATTTGCTCAGGAATGTTACTAATCTTATGACTAATTGTTGAGATTTTAGTAGTACATGTCATCAAATGAAATACATCCATTTTAGCAAATAATGGCACTACTCTTGGTATGCATAAACCCTGCAGGATATGAAAAGTATTATCCATAACACCTTTTCTAAAGGTTTTTACTTCTGACATATAACGAAGAAATGAAGTTCAACACACTTGCTTTTAATTATTTTCAATTAACAATAAATTTGTAACATATACAAGATAAAAGGAAAAACCAGAAATGTTTTCAGAAAACCTAATTTATAAACATCCCTTCAAGGATTGAACATAATATCCACAATGGAAAACTCTGTACACTTTATTTAAACACCCATCTTCTGTTACCTTATTTTGCTATAAACTGTATTGCAGACGCAACCTACTTAATCTTAACAGATTCATATTTTGGACTAGAATTCTGTAGCTAACTTTTACACAAATGGCTGAAACATGTAATTTTATTCAAGATTCCTTACAATCATTAACTTTTTATTTTTAATACACATGTATGACATGATCATGAATTGAAAAGGAATTGTTTCAAACTCACATAGCTTCCAAAGTTGAAGGCTGTATCACCGTCTTTTGTTCCTATTCTATAGCTGACTGCATTGGCAAAGCAATGCCAAAGAGCTGTCATCTCTGTAAGGATCAAACATGCTGATTTTAGCAAGTCCTTTTAACACTCTGCTACTGTAAAAAATGCTTACAGAAAGCTAACCTGACTTTCGTGACACAGAAAGAATGCTTGTGACACAGTATTGAAATACTTGTGTTACATGTGTTAAAATTACATTTGAGTGATCAGTACGGTCTGAAACACCCAAAAACTCCTAGGATTTAAAGTGATTTGACAAATAATAATTATCACCGAAATACCGAAAAACACTGGGTTTGATTTAACATTTAAAAAATATTTATCTATGCAGAATTGAAAAGTGAAGTGAAATGTGAATGTTTGACAGTAATGAAAACAAATTTGGGTCAAAACCCAGTAATTTCATAAATCCATGAAGAATCCACCACCTGCTGATTTTTTGGAAAGACAAGTTGGCATCAATGAAAAAGAAAAGATTGGGACTGAATTTAACTTGGATTCACTGGCTGATGGCCAGTCCTTATTTTGCTGAAAATCAGAGATTGCCAGCAATAAAAAAATTTAAGAAAATTCGAATGGCAAGAGCTCTTTGGAGCACTAACGTAAATGGAACCTCTTTTTAGTAAACATGGGCATCTCTTTTATTTGGATGGGCAGAGTGAGTCTGTCTTCTGTTGGTGATTAATGTAACAGAAAATGAAAAAACACAAGTAGAAAGGACTGTTTATGAATAACAACTTCAACTACAAGCTATTGTTTGAAGCACTATGCAAACAAAACAATGTTTCGCCTTCAATGTACTTATTTCTTTAAATGCATACTAAATACAGCTTTTGTGTTACATTTGTAACTGTTAACCATCTAGGTTTTGTCATTTATTTACTGTGCAAATTAGTGGGCAAAAGCTAAAATTTGGAGATTTCATAAAATGGTTAAAGTTTTCCTAAAATTCTAAATTTAGTAGTCAAAATATGACACATTTGAGAAATTCTTTTTATAATGCCTTTATAATAAAACTGCCTTTGCAAATAACACTTATTATCATGCATGTTATCAGATAAGGGAATCAATTTAGTTTTTTTTTCTTCCTGTTTTTATGAAGTCTTATATTTTTTCCTAAAACTCCAAACTCCGCATAATCTCTGCAAAGTCCTTACTGTTTGTAGAAAGAAGAATGAAAAGTATAGTTTCCAAACCCAAGCACCCTGCATTTTCTTAATTATGCACCATGTGGCTCATTGTCTGCTCATTATTCTTGCTGACCACAGTCATATTGTTATTTTTGTCCAGTCAGCACAATACCAAGTAAACAAGGCATTCCTTCTTCTTTCCTTTTGTTGTTTATAAATATATAATCAATCTAACAGCTGCTCCTGTACCCCGACCCCAAATCTTTTCATACCCTACAAAACAGTGGTCTGGTCATGATGCCCCAGCTCTCCGAAATAATGTGAGGAGGCAGGACTAGACCTCTGGGCCTCAATGGGCTTTTCACTTTGCTGGTGGAGAGCCTCAGAATCCTGTGACAGCTACTTAAATAAGTGCATCTGCACACACACACAAGGCCAGCAGTCTTTTGTCTAGGAACATTCACACGATTTCCCAGCTGAGAAAGCCGAGAGTGCTCTATGCCAAACAGAATCCATAGTATGACCTCCAGATCAGGATCCTGAAACTTTTTCCCCCCTTTGCCCCAAAAGTCTCAAGACATTTTCTTTTTCAGTGCAAACCCTAAAACTCCTATAACAATCAAAAAGAAGCCAATACAATAAACGTTTAGATATTTCAATGAGATAGAAGATGTTGGAGAGGTCACACAATTCAATACACATACAGTACAACTGTCAATCACTAATATTTGTTGGTATTTCTGCTATTACCATCAATCATCTGCATATGTTTTTGAATATATTATTGTTGCAGTCTGTTTTAAAGGCATTTGAATTATTAATGGAATTACAAAACAAAATAACCTACAGTCACAGCTACACAACTTATGAGACAATTCGAGAACTTATGTTCTTTAGATGACGTCAAGAGTGTATCTCCCATTAATGCAAGGCAGCCTTAGAAACTAAGCATGAAGACACACACAATTAAAATTAGAAAAATAAAGACATGTCATGAAAAGAACTTCTTGATAAGGATTGATTGCATTGATGACCTGACAGCATTTAGTCAGTAAACATGAAACAATTTAACAGAAGGACTGCTCTCGTTTTTTAAAACTCCGCACAACAGCTGCAAAAAAGGCAGGGCTGTCCTTGAGTCAGGCTAAAGGTGACCGACAAATACAATACAGTTACCCAACCTTCCCACTTTTTTTCTTTCTAAACTTCCTCTTGTGAAGGTTTATTGTTTCGGTTTCTCTTAAGACTTCTTGTCCATTCGAATTCCTCCATGTGAATGAAAGAATCGAGACATCTGCCAGAACATTCACATTTGAATGCAAATCAGAGCTTAGCAGGTCACAGAAGCCACTGCCACAGAGCAGCTCACGGAGCCAGCGAGCATCAGCTGCTGTTTTGCTCAAGCGAGACCTAACAAGTGAATTGAAGTTTTTAACAATGCAGTCTGTCATCTGCAGACGCTTAATCGTTTTAACAATATTACATTTACTGAGACACAGTTTTGGACAAGAAACATTTATTGTGAACACCATGAAAGTTTTAATCACACTGCATCCGTTTAAATGGTCGATAACCTTCATATACTATATAGTTATTGCTATTCTAATTTGTTTTAGTTTGAACACAGTCTTACATGATAAGTAGACACCGGACCCAATCTGGCAGTATTTTTTTCTTTAAAGATAATATTTATAAAACCATTACAAAACTGACCGTTTTTACACATATTTTACAGAATCAGCACGTGGTTCAGAGCAAAAACAAAAGATAGGATTCAACGTTCAAACTCAAATTTAGATTAATAACATTTAAAATTCACATTTTACATTTCGAAAACATTGCACCTATGCGGCACAGCATTTATACCTCTGCTTGACCGAAAGTTTACTTAAAATTACTTCATTGGAATTCAGAAATGAGGTCTGCAGATTTTTCACTCAAGTTTAAAATGCGGCACTTGTACTAAACGTCAGGTGTTAGTTAATCTGTCCTTTTCCACCCAAGTGTGCCATATCAGAAAGATGCCTTCATGAATAAATTATAACCGCGGATGCTCAAGAGTGTTCAAAAAGAGGCCCATGAAATACTCGGCTAAATGTCGAAGCTTCAAGTGCACAGAATCGGTGCGGATAGGATGCATATTATTACAGATTGTCCTTTGAGAGGCATGAAAAGCGTTTTTCAGAGATACCAGATCAGTATTTATATATGAATAGAAATATCTAAACATTATGCATTTTTTTCTATGTGAAAACACATTGATAAATGTGCTTTTGCTTGAGAGGCAAGTGGCAACACCTTCCCTTGTTTTCAAAGAAGGAGCGCATGTGTAGTCCTAACATTTTCTTCACTGCGATAGTGAGTGCTCTACACAGTTGGAGAAAGCACGTTTATCCGAAGCAATGTGTTTCAGTCCATAAAACAGCAAGTGCCAGATCTCGGTAAAACAGAATTTATTTTTTCACAGACGCCTTTAGGTGTAAGGTGCAATGCTGTAATGTTAGCCATGTCTTAATAAATGATGTCATGTTGACAGCATTCGTCTATCAAATCGTTTGTTGCTTTTTACCACATCTATAATCTAAATAGAGCACCTACTGTACAAACCTGCAGAACATTATGCAGCTTTTCTAAAAACAAGATGCTTGCTTATCAATGACTTTCCAAAGGTATACAGTATGATTGAAAAAGACTCACCTTTTAAGCATGTTAGCCTCCGTTCCTAAATGCTTCAACTAGAACCTTTCCACACTTTTGGAAAATAGGGTGCGCAGGCAGAATAATAGATGGGTATATGGGTACCAATACAATAATTCGCTGTTGAGATACGAGCACCAGACAAACATGAAATCTGACTATACCTTTGGTTAGTATCCACAAAAAGGGATGCTACTATGTCTTTCAACAATTGCTGTAAAACTGAACCCTATGCGTTTGCCCCGTGTCTTGCGTTGACTAACAGCAGAAATCCTAGCTCACCACCGGCGATCCTCCCTCTGACTACCAGCGCTCCCCTACATAGCGCTATTACTTGCACTCACAGGCTCCGCTTACAAAATATGATGGGAGCACCTGGTGCTGTCCAGGCGAGTCAGCTGATCCCTACCACCTGATTGGCTGCCTGCTAGTGTCTGTCACAATGGTCCAAGCTGAACACCATCTGTTCAGTTTGATGTGGTAAGAACAAAAGCTAGATGCAGGAGCGCGTTGTGGGATAGAGTGGGGAAGGGGAACCCCCCCGGGGGCTATTATTCTAGTCCACATGTAGAAAAGTCTCTTACTGCCTATTTTCCATTTTTCTTTTCTCCGAGTGTGAGAGTTATGGCTGTAGCCAATAACAATGATAACATCTCATGTTTAGAAGTCCAACATTGTGGAACTGTGCTAGGCTGTTTACATTCTTTTAACTATTTCAGATAACATTTTGACTCGTTGCTTTAATGTTTTGTTTTTGTGATGGGAAAGCCAATTCTATGCCTTTTACTGGAATTGTGAATCGTGAGTTTTGTCAGCTCTTATAAAAAATACAAAAAAAATACATTCTATGCCCTTTTCTTTAAATATGCGCAAAGTGTCTGTTGAGTGATATGGCTCTGGTGAAAGTTTGCCTAGAGCATAGTCATTCACCATGTGTAATTCTTCAACAGTGCCATCAGCTTTTCAACATCCTTAGGCTGAGACTCTTTTAACCAGTACAGTATATATTGTTAGAGACTTTTTTTAGCTAAAACATTTGCACATTGTTCAGCCAGCTCATCCACACTGTGCTGTATGTACAAAATACCATGTATGTTTATTTGTATTTCACGTCTGCTTCATGAAAGATTACAATTTGTTATTCCAACAGTCAGTCAATCATATAATTGCTGTATTTTTTTCATCCAGACACTCATAAGCATCAATGAAATATCAAATGGAGTTTATGTTCATACTCTATAAGGATTACCCTCACAGTTGTGTGATATATCTAATGCCGATTAGCTGGGTAAAGAAGCACTTTGCGTTCTGTACAATGAACTTTAATGAAACTATTTAGTTCAAGTAGGTAGCTGCAGCAGCATGCGTAGGCTGCAAAGGAACAAGTAAAGGTTTATTCCATGCTGAAAAGAGAAGAAAAGAAGCACAATGTTTTGGCTGTGGAGTCTTCTTTGGGTGTAACACACCTTTACTTGTTCCTTTAGTGAAACTATGCTAGCAGAAGCTAGAAGGCCAACAAGAAAACAAAACGAAAAGAGGCTCAATTTGAAGAAAATAACTATTCAAAATTTCACTTGAACAATTTTGGACTTCTGGCTCATACTTTTTGTTACTCTGAGGTGCAGTTAATTTTATGGTGGGAAACATAACTATTAACATAACGTAATTATTCTTTTCCTGATGGAGATGGGTCAAGCTCCTCAATACTGTACTTCCAGTTCAACAATGGCAACAGCAAATATTGATAAACTTTCCACTGAGAACAGAATGAATCGCATTTGCTTTAAAAAACTATACACTACAAGATAGAACCACAACCACTAACACCAAGAACACAAAAAGCAACCCAAAAACAATCATTTGAAAAGTAAATTTTACGAAGGCTGTCATCCTCTTTTTTTTTTAGTCCAATTACATTAATTTAATTAATTAACTATTGCATTTTTGACATTCCCAGTTTGAACACTCTGGCTTCAATTATAAGTAACAACATTCTGGTGGTTTATGACTTGTGAATGATGGACACAAAAGCCTGGGGAATGAATTTTGCATAATTTATCAAATAATTGAGAACATTAAAAATGTCAATGACAGTGCTGCTTAGAAAAGACTATATTGAACATTGTGGTCTAAAGTGGCTGAAAAAATCATGAATGCTATATTTGCTGAGTATTGATCTAAAAAATATAACCATATTCAATTAATTTGCAATGTACAGTATATAATGTTATATGTTAGCACTAATAGACGTACTGTAGAGTACTGCTGCAGAAGAGGCTTCCGTTCTCTTGTTTGCCCTTGACAGAAAGGGCAGAGCTTATAGTCAGATTCAGATGATGTCATTTGACTAGGATAAACGAGAAAATAGTGCACCCTCACAGACTGAGTGAAGTGAGGAGAAAGAATAGAAAGCAAAAACTCTAAAATCACTTCCCATCTATTTTAAGTGAATGTCGATTTGCATATTGGGGAATTTTTTGAACGCCTTGTCTAATTAATGACAAATTCGGTTTTAACTCCCTGATGAAACAGGGAGCAATATTTTCTTCATGAAAAGCAAACCAGGTTGTTCCCAAGAACATTTCTACACTTATTGTGGAGTGATTCGTAAAAATGCAACTAATATTGTCTTGTTTTTGAAAGGGAGAACTGTGTTTCTTAACTTCTTCTCAGGATTATGGGATATGAAACAACTGTCTCTGTCCTGTAAAAGACACATGCTTTTAATGTGACTACAGTGTGTCTACAATAGAATTGGGAAATGCAAAGTTTGCTTTCTAACATCTGAGGGGTATGTCAAGTTCCAGGTACTGTATTTCATGTAGATACTGTATGGAAAATATTTGCTATGGATAAATCTAGAGGAAGTACTTTAGAAGAAGAGAGCAGCAGCAGTTTCAAATAAGATTAAGATCCTTCACATATGACAATAAAACTAATTACCAGCTCTAACCATGCAAAATCCAATTCTAAAATGAGTTTATTTGTTTGTTTCATGGAAGCAGTCAAACTAATGAAGACAGGGAATCTTTCAGCATTTATATTGTATATTTTTATTGCTACCACCTCTGTGGATTTGATGAAATTAAAGATTTTGGATGTATCTGAAACCGTTAACAGGGCCGTTGAAAACTGTCATTTGCTAAAACATTACAAGTTCATGGTTACTATAATGATTTATTGGAAGAGATTTGCATTTAAGTTTCAAGAAGACTTTAAAACCTATTCTTGTAAATCTTCTCTTTTTCAGACTTCAGATGGTTTGTGAACTAAATACCTTCAACCTCAATATATCAATCACTATTAATAATTAAGAGGAAGTAATGGAATGAACCAGAATTTGATCATATCAAAAATCTTAATTTTGTTCTGTTTGCTATTTAAAATATTTATGTTATACATTACTTTATTGGGAGCTGGCTGTTGGTACTGTATATTTGACTTGTCAAAAAGGAAGAAGTCATCTTTCATATACTATTGGACTTTAAGATAACCTTTGGCCTAACTGTTCATTCAGCCATTTCAAACACAATTAAACACTTAGAGGTACAAAATCAGTGCTGAAGAGCAACATAAAAGAGGAATGTTAATGTTTCAATTAACATTGCTGCTTAAGTTATACTTCAGACAGTCATGGATTCAATTTATTGTCATGATGTCCATATAAAAAGAGCCATGAGCAATTGAATTGGTTCATTTATCTTCATTTCACAAAGAGACATCAACCTAGGAAGCAACAGAGATAAGCTCGTCATTTTCTACCTCTCCTGTGCCTACATTTTCATGTAACATGGATATCTATGAATTGACTGACCTGCAAAGTTTTTATGTTTCATTTTCTTTTTCTACCATCATACAGTTATGTTATTTAGAAACTGTTAAACACCGCCCTGTTTCAATTTCAGCAGTTCTGTACCCTTTGTAGCCCGACACATTTTCCTGGTTTTAAAACTAATTATGAGAGAGTCAGGGTGCTTTTTCAAAATTAAGTTGTGGATTTCAACAAGTTGGTCAGTGGGAAAGAACATAAAAACCTTTTAAACTGATATAGAATTCTGTGGCCAATTAAATGCTTTTGGACCTGCGGAAACTAATCACATTACATGGGCTTTTAACACTTTGTATTGACTGCGAGATTTTGAAAAGGAACCTTTTACGGTAGTATTGCCTTAGAGTTTGATTAAATGGACAGTATGTGAGCTGCATTTTAAGTCCAGTAACATTGTCTAAGGCGCCCATGTTGACTTGTAAGTATGAACAGCCATAACTAGAGTCCCTTAACATTTTCACACTCGTCTAGAAGACCCAGTATTAAACTTCAGATAATAACAAGCAATCCCAAAGGTGCTTGTTACTAGGAAAATAGCATGAACGTACTTTCATCTTTTCTGTTTTACCTTCACTTTTTGTACCTTGTTATTTTAAGCAAAAACTGCTGAAATCGTGTAACTAGGGAACATGCTTTGTATATTCTTTTCTTTTGAGAGAGAAGGGAAGGAAAAGATTAATTTGTAGCATCAATAAAAATATAGTAATAGAGTGCTGCTATTTTTGTGATGTTCTTCAAACACAAAAACTCTAATATTAAATCTGTTCCATTAAAAAATACTACAACTACACTGGTACAAAATGCTTGGAACAATTGGTGTGGTTTTATCTCTTTTTTTCCTTAGCCATGTAACCGATTTCAGGATTCCAACAACACAGTGATGGAAAGTGCTGTCTTCTCCTAACTGCATTTTAATGGTTCTTTGTCCAAGATTTTTCCATCAGTTAAATGCATGGGATTGTTCGCTCTGATTTTTTTATCCTATTGTTAGTAATTCTAAAGCCCCTTTGGATTTTAAGATCAATGCACTAGTATGCTACTGTACAGTAGGTGATATGGTAGCATGATAGTTAGCACTGTTGTCTCAAAGCTTTTGGGCCCAGATTGGTGGACTGTGTGTGGAGTTGTCATGTTCTTCCTGTTTTCATAAGAATGTTTCCCTGGTGCCAATGTTCCTTCTAATTTTTAATGGCCTGTGTGCGCAAAATTTTCAAGTTGGCAAATTTTTTCCTCAGTGACAAAAACGTGTGCCCACTAAATTGAGTGTATGTAAAATTGTAAACCTGGAATTATTTTTTGTTAATATAGTCATTCTCATAGAAGCATAGAGATCTAAAAGACCGGGACAGCGATTTCAACAAGTGTCAAGTGAGCATGAGCAGTGAGGTACGAGACTTCGAGAGCATAGCATAGACTGTGTTTGTTTTATTATTATATATTTTTTTTAATTAAATTTTTTGTGCGCAGTTCAATTTCCTGTGTGGGCTATTTTCATAACCTGTGTGCACACACACATGCGCAAAGCTTATAGAGAACTTTGCCTGGTGCTCAAATTTCTTCTTACTTTCCAAACTACATTACATACTGGCAGGTTAACTGATATCTATAAAGTATACCAGTGTGCGTGTGAGCCCAGTAATAGACTAGTTGTCCGTCCATTGTCTAGTCACAACTTACACCTTCAATTCTAGAATAGAATAATAATAGATTATTATTACTTGTAATAATCAATTTTCTGTTAAGGGGTAAACAGAGATATTGATTATAGGTCAGTTTGATTTTTTGGTGTCTTTAGCCAGTAAAACAAACTAAATGTTAAACCTAAAATTAGAAGTAGATGCTTTGATCAGGTATGGTCAAGGGCCATGCTGGAAGAATAAATTCAGTAGGCCAGTTTTGTTGTTTTTAAGGGATAGTGACTAGAATTATTCTTCATTTTATGAATGTAATATTTCCTTTAAATAGAAGGAAATGCCAGTAATGCACTTCTTCATAATGTGGGGTTATTCAATTAAAATAGAAATGTAATTTCAGGTCAGATTGTAATGAGTGGCAAAGACTTTAGTAAAGGATCCTCAGGAAACATATGGAAAATAACAAAAAAGTATGTTCTATGAGGACAATTCTCAGATTAATACTATTTTATGTAAAAACATATTCAAATCTACCAGAAACAATACAGCGCAAAAGCCTAATAAAAGGAGACTAAACAAATTGAAAGCAATTCATT
Organism: Atractosteus spatula; assembly: GCF_055471065.1. NCBI lineage: Eukaryota > Metazoa > Chordata > Actinopteri > Semionotiformes > Lepisosteidae > Atractosteus > Atractosteus spatula. The sequence goes on from NC_142710.1 coordinate 53,597,364, forward strand.
TCTCTTTAATGTGAATGGACGATTAATTTTTCTTTTAAGTATGTGGGGGAATCTAAACATAACATATCTAACACATCATTATCAATGTAAAACAGTTATTCATTGTTTTATAAAGATGCTTGCCTGTAAGGGTGCGTTGCCCAAATTAAAAAGCTTAGTAATTCATGTTTTATCTGCAGATCTGGTCTTTCCTTAATTTAAAGCCATATTGAGCTACACACAGAGCCTTAGAAGCTGACAAGAAAAATGTATCGAGCTCTTTAATGATGAACAGTTAGTTTATTTTGCAGATGTACTGTAGTGTAAGCACAAATTACTGCAAGGATTGGAAACTGGAAACAAGGGCAGGGATTTCTGATTCACGTTAAATTTTAAAGCTGGATCATTTACTGTATGAAACGTTAATTTGGATGTAATGTATATGTTGAAATATCTCGAGCACCCCTTTTTCCAATGGCAAAAGAAAAAAAAATTATCAAGCAGTGACACTGTTAATTGTGTTTTAAATTCAAAAGCATAGGTGTTAAGCATGCTGCAGTGCAAAATGTAGAGATTTCAGAACATTACAAAAGAGTATATTTACACTGCATAAGTGAAGGTTCCTGGAGTGCTTTACTTTTCATGTAAATAAGTCTCTAAGCAGACATAATAGTTTCAAGCTGAACAAAAGGTTCTGTTGTACCACATATGCCATGTGAACAGAGATGGATACCTTCATCGGGTTTTCAGTGTTTTTTATATCTTCATAACCTTACAGGAATGGGGTTTTCATTCCATGACAGGCCATCGCAACCTTCTTGCGAAACCACAGTGCTTTTATGTTCTTAAGAAAGTTTTGTTGGTCTCCAAGACTGAGGGCTCTCCTGCAATCAGCTGTCACTCTTCTGTGTTGCAACATATCATTAAAAGTAAACAAAAGCCTTTGGATAATGGGACACAGTTTCAAAAACTGAATTGAAAAGAAAGAAACAATTTTGGCTTCTGGAGATTTTAAGAAGTGCTACCTCTTTAGTTTGCGTTTTGAGGCCATGTATGTTGTTGTTTTAAATATACGTGAACTGTGCGACTGCTGTTTAAATGGGCTACCTATTGGAACTCGATAGAAATGCAGATAATTTGCTTCTGAACATTTGCTCCAAAACTGAGTTATTAAAAGTTCAAGTCCAGTTCAGATAGGAAAAATAGGAAAAAAGACATGATCTCTTTTTGCAAAATCTCTCCAGGCTTGTGCCTCCTAGATCACTTGAATAGAGTAAAAAAAAAGATTAGCCTTTACTTCCTAAGCTCTGTACTTATTTCTAAGTGGATGTGCTAAAACATAAAATCTGTCAATTCAAAAGAGGATATGTGCAGTGCATTACTGGTATGCAGCAACAGCAGAGGAATTCATTAATATAAAACAGTGGAACAGAAGATTCTTCCAGTTACTAACCAGAAGCATTGTTTGTCTTGGAAGAGAAAAGCTTATGTCACTGTGAGGTATCATCTAGCCAGATTGCCTACCTGCATGTCGCAAGTATTGAATCTGCAGCCATCATGCACCCTGCTGTAACTTGGATAGCACAGGCCTGCCAGAATAATGTGTCCCGGACACCAGTCTAACATACAGTAGCACAATGTTATTACAGTAGAGCCTGATGAAATTAATATTCACCTTGAGGATCATATACAGTATGTCTCTGACCAACCAGAAACCTCCAGGCAGGACAAAACTTTCAGAAAGCCAATGTTAGAAAGCACAATACACAATTCTTTTTGTCAGTATTGTCCAGTTTTTTGCTTGAACAATAAATGACCCATCATAAGTAATACAAGTATTGCATTTTGTGTTGTCAATATTGGGTCTTAAATTTTTTTTTAAATGGACACTTATGGGGGTAAAGGATGAGTTGAAAAAACCATCGCCAATATTGCTAAAACTCTTTGACTCTCACAATAACGCTACCACCTCTGCTGGCATATTGTGTTTCACAGACTTTGCCCCATGAAATCTGCTTGAGTGAGTTTAACAATATCAGCAAGACTGAACTGCTGAGAGCCACTGTTCTCATTTAATTCACAAAATTGACTTTCACAAGTTCAAGTGAAAAGCTGGAATTGTCTTACTGGGAATTTTGTTAAGGGAGTAGAAAGTCACCTCATAGTACTCTGTGCTAAAGAACTGCAATCAGCTCTGCACTGTGCAGCCCAGTTGTCCTCTTCAACCTTTGCATGATCCCCTAAATGTATGAATCAGGAAACAGTCTGTAAGTCCATAGCACTAAGACAAAAGAGGGCCTTAATGGAACATTTCAATCACAAACACATTGTATTTATATTCTATAAAGGAACAAGTAATAGGTTTATTCCATGCTGAAAAAAAGAAGAAAGAGAACACAACGTTTCGGCCGTGGAGCCTTCTTCAGGTGTGTGGATATTAACATCATATACATAAATACCCACCTGAATTTATATTCTATTACATTTATAACACAAAGATGAAAAAGACATCTTAGTTTCCATTATCATTAGCTTTGTGGGGTTGATCTAGCCACAATGCAACGCAGTCTCAACTTTGGGGAGACTCAGTATTTGTAGGATTCATGATTTGTATGTGTAGCAGCAATGAAAGCTAGTCAAGGACAGTAGGCAGTTGGCAATTGTGGCTTTACAGGAACAGATGTGTGTTTTAGAAATGCTGTGGTCATCAACTACAGGGGAAGTGCAACCAAAACAACATCCAGTGACCTATGGAGGTCACCTCCTCCTATTGAAGCCAATTATTTTTTAATAATACCTACGTTTATGGCAACAATCCCTGTATTGTAAAGGGAAAAGGGAAAACGATGATCTATCACAACCATCATCTCTAGACATGTTTGTGAGCTCCAGAGTGCCTTAGAGAATAATTAGCATCAACTGGAGGAGCAGCACATCTCTTACACACTTCACTGCTAGTTTATAGGTACAAGCATGTCCCAAGAGTGACAGTAACACTAAAAGCCAAGGGGACCCCGTCCTCCATAAGTCTAAGCAGTCACCATCAACTATTGACATGGCTCATGCTCAAACCAATGGCATTTGGATCATCAGGCTCAGTCTGTGCTCTGTGTAGTTGTCTGTATTACTTGTAAAACCCCCGTAGGTCTCTGTTACAGCATCTCTGCTAGTATTTAAATAGCAAACTTGAAAAAAATGGGACAGATGTGAGGAGAATAAAGGGATACATTTCATGATGTGACTCTTAAGCTGATTTACAGCCATGCTTCTGTTACATAGTGTAGCAGGTGATAAAGTGGCTTTGATAGATATGAGAATGAGGTGATTAAGAGGAAAAATGAACTATGAAAAAAAATATTAGTGTAGACGATACATGCTAGATACAGTACATTTTTTTCACCAGTATCCATGATACTGTCACTCACTAGACAGTTAAAGCTGCTGAGTGCAGCCGTTAATAATTGTCTTGTTCTTTATGGATTCACTATTTTTACTTCAGGGTTTAGACGTTAAACCTTTTTTATTGACAGTATTATTACAAATACTGTCTACCGTGATAAGAAGAGTTCCCAGAGCATTACTAATTATACCCAGAAAATCACTTTAAGTAGTAATCATTTGTTTTCAGATCATTGCAGTAATAATTCATATGAAAAACATCACTTTGACCTAAGACAGTAGGTCTACTGACAAGATGTTTTAACTAAAAAGTCAATGCACAATGCAATTCAAGAGAATATGGGGAAATTTGAAGCAGTGGTCCATTGACACTTTAATTTTGTTAGTATTATTAGCAATAGTTTTCAACTATACTCTTCCATGGCATTTTTGTTAATATGGAGTCTTCATTTAAAAATATTTTTTGTAGAACCAGCTATACATGGTCATCTTAAAGGTGCAGGTATAATCTTCAATCAAATCTTCTTTCTGCCCAATGAACTTTTCAGCAGATGTTACTGAGTACTAAATGTTACATGAACTCAGGAACTTTAATTTAGCTGAAGCATTTTTAAGGCCTAGCCAGGTGTGTGCTAGATAAGCTTCTTTTGCTTGACTTTTCATCGATACAAACAGGCCAAAGAAGCACTACCTCTGGGTTAATAAAGCAAGCAAGACAGAGCTTATGAGCAAAGCGTGGTCTGTCAAGGTAAGCCTACTGCTTTTTTACCTTGCATCCTTAACCTGTCAAAATCAAAAACATAATGTTTAAGCTGCCTAGAAGTACTCTCAAAAGAATGGCCTCTCAAGCTTTACAGTTGCTAACAAAAGGAGGCCTATATCAGACATGGTTTCTCACTGATTATTAAATGTAATTCTTCTTATTAAATAAAACATTTGCTTGCTAATTAATCCTCTTCTGTGTTCATAGAACATCTGTTCCTCCTGGCAGTAGTTAACAGGTTTTTATGAATTATCTAGGAAATACACTTTAAGATAAATGTTAAATGCTTTCCGATTTCAAAAATTCAGAAAGCAGAAACATCTTGGTATTTAGGTAAACTGAATCCTCAATAGCCTAGAGTTATAATACAATTTACATAAAAATAAGAACTTTATATCCAAAGTACTCCAAACTACTTTTTCTAAAATAAATACAGGCTTCTGAAGTTAAGAAATGTTACTTTTATGAAAGCAAGATTTACCCTCCAATGTTCTTTATGTTGCACAAAACAATATTGCTAAATTATCTTCAAAGTTGTACCTTGCAAAACTTTTTTATTGAATTCTTTGGAGCACACGTTAAAGAAATAACGATTGCTTTCCAATGACCAATTAAAAGTGTACATGTGCACTAAATGGGTCTAAATGGTTTGTTTTCAGGCAAACAGAAAATTCATAAACTGTAATTTTCAATTGATCCCTCAATGAACAAAATATAAATGGTTAATTAACATGCTTTCTGCAAGAGCTTTCTGCCTTCAGATAACCTGTGGTCTAATTTAAAGAAGCTAAGAGGCAAAAAGCAAGGCAGTACTTTCGGTCCTTGGGTTTCAGAAAAAAAATAATGCCCCTTTGTATTCCAAAAAGTGTTTTCCAAATTGCTTTTATAATATGGCTGTACGACAGATTGCAAGTGTCTGTTGTTGCAGATCTTAATAACTATTAAGATCTATTGAAATATGGCCAAACTGTAGTTAGTTATGAAAACTATACCATAAATAAAGGAACAAATCTCAGAATTAAACTACCTGGTTATTGACAAAGTGATAATGTGTGACCTTACATCAAAACACCCAGTGTTACTTGAAACATAATACTGAAGATGATGATGCAAAAAGAGCTTTAAAAAAGGGAGATACACAATTTGCTAATAGCTTAGATTTATAGTGAATGAGGAGTAAAACCTTAACATGAGTAAAACTAAAGGTTCACTAAAACATACATTGAAGCTATAACCTGTGTATGCCAGCTGTGATCCAGTCCTCTGGAGAAACATATTTCCCTTTGCAAAGATTGTGTAATAAAACTATTATTACCCTTTAATTTAAAAATCTAAATGTTATTTAATTATTTCAATGGGGTTATTTTCGTGCCCTCTCTACTTCTCGAAAGATACATTGTTTTAAAGTCCAGCAAGCTTTTTAAAATGACTTATATCATTAGCAGGATTAGATGTCTGCTTGGAGCTTAAATAGTTCTGTTAGATTGCTGTCTCCTGGCAATATACAAAAATCTGTATTTTCCAGAACAGAAGTCTTGTTTTATCTTGTTTTGTTTGGAGAAGGTTACACTGTTTAAACCAAACTCACAAAACCTCAAATTCTCTTTAAAGCATTATCTAGACTTAAGGCTGGCCTATTTTTCCATGTTTCCTGCAGAGCGAGGTAAGTCCTGTTCCCAACGAAACATACTGTCATCACACAAAGCCTTCAGTTAAGACAGCCCCACTCTGCCTCATTACGTGTAGTAGATAATAGATAGTAGTAGACAGTAGATAGGTATATACAGTATATCAACTGGACTTTGTGCCTAAAGACACCTGTGCTCAATTATTGAGCTGTCAATAGTGAAATTTGAATACTTTCAGCCCACTTAAGAGCCACAATGGCCAGCTCCCATTAAAGCTTCCCAAACCCTACTGAATAGTCTACTGGTGGATGCAAACTCCTGCACAAGGACCAATTAAACCTTCGCTTAGCTAATTTAATGTATATAAAATAAAATATAACCCTCTTCCTTGAGTACTGTGCTCCTGATAACTAAATTGAGAATACAAAACTTTCTGATTTTGGGCATCCTTGCCTTACATCATCTGAAAATTATGATCTCTTGTTTTAAGGTGACCAGAACCTATTTTTCAGGTGTCCAGAGCCTTTTATTTGTCAGTTAAAAATCAGATTATCACAGTAGGCTCTTACCCTTCTAGTTCTCATTGTAACAGGACCTGTGCAAGGTTATAGAATCCCCTATATGCTTGCAATACCTGCGTGGAAACAGGATTGCTTCACAAAGAAATAATTAATTTCACATTTTTTCCATTTTATACCCCATTACTGTACAAGTATACATATACGCACTGTTTCTATGCCTTAAATTTCATGGCTTTTCTTGCCCTGGAAGCATCAGCTGAAGTAATGACCTAGACAGCCAATTCTGTACATCTCCAACATATAACTGAGGAAACTAAAGCTCACACACAGATTCCAGCTCATTTACCCTTACCACACATATCATCAAACCACCAGATGAATAACCAGCATTCATTACTAAACAAACACATAGAAAGGAAGGGATGTTAAGAGCTATCGGTAATAATCAATGCTGTGCGTTTTGATTTCGTCCCACTTCCTGTGCCTCCGCCTGCTTTTTGGCTTGGCTGAAAGAGTAGCAGGAAACTGCCTCCTTGCCCAGGGATTACAGTTTGTTGGCATGCTAGGCTTTAAAGTGTTGCTTAGGGAGCAGGGGTACCTCAAAGCACAGGACCTAAATCTAATAATGCAATGTAAATAATTTACTGCTTCATAGGCACCTCCTGTACCTGCAGGAGTTCTCCTGCCTGAATTCCAGATAACGTTATTAAACGGTACTTCATATGGGATTATTTTCACTTATTTATTTATGAATGTGTGAGTATGTTATGCTTAAGTGTAATAAAGACCTTAATGAAATCATTGACATACCTTCAAGTACAGTATGTTCCTCCGCCATATGTTGTTTAATCAGGACATTACATAGTACATAGCTGTCAAACATGTGGGGTATGAAGCATTACATAAGCCATCACAATTTCTTTTCCTACCACAAAGTTAATTTTTTAAATGAAGTAGTAAGCTCAAATTAAAAAAAAATCAAAGGTAGACATAATATTTTTTAATAAAATTAAAGGTCAGTGGTTGAATTGCTTTGAAGTATTGCATACTGTTCGTATCAGAATGTTGTGTATGGCTTTTCATAAATACTAATTAAATAAATGCCTTTTTTATGCGGCAAAAGACTATCACTTGGATTTTATTAAGAGAAACAGACTGGAGGATACAGTATTTGGTTTCTACTTCATTTGCCTCTTAAGAATTAGTAGAACATGTGACAGAGTGACAACCACAAGCATTGCGGTAGTACTGGCAATTTTACCTGTGCAAGTAAGTATCCATGATGGTACTGCATGATTGTATACTGTACTGTATATCAAATGAACATTTCCAAAAATAAAACAGGAAATATAAAGTTCAGATCATAAAAAGAACTAGAAGTTCTATTGAGCACTATAATAATTTAATTTGTAGGTTTTTGAGTATCTGTGCAATACAATATACATTATTATCATTATCATTAATAATAACGATGATAATAATAATAATAATGATGATGATGATGATGATAATGATGATGATTTTATTATTATTATTATTATTATTATTATTATTATTATTGAAAGTGAAGGGGTTTAAATGTATTGTTTTTACTAATAACATTAAAGTCAACATTTTTGCAAATTGTTGTTCCCATTCTCCGGGGAAAACGGAAAATGAGCCATTGTGCCTGACAGTTCAAGTGTTCAAAAATATTGCACATCTGTGCAGCATGAGAAACAGATAATGTTAGAATGCTGTAAAGAAAGTCTGTCAAGAGCTGTAATAACAGCAGGTGAGGATCTACCTGACACTGTTGAGGGGTGTCAAAAATAGACTTTTGCTTTACATGGGTGACTTCAGTGTTCTGAGTCGAATTGGCCTTTAGAATCTAGACCTATCTACCATTTATTTGACTCTAATTTAATTAGGTGGCTCTTTTTTTCAAGAGAATCTACAATTTGATTTACATTTATATGACAAATAAATAAAAAGCAACCCTTAACAGAATCCTCACAGAATCTATTTAAATGTAATGCTGCTATATTCTGACATCAGAACTATGGATATAAAAAGTACCTCTTTGTCCAAACACAATGATACAGGACACAGAATTGATATTTGGTCTGATTTATATACTGTAAGTCTGTGCCAGTTGTTAATACTGTATATTAATTATAATATATAATAATATATGTTCAAGACTTCTAACTTTCACTTTATATGATCAAAAATCTGGAATATGAAGTCATAAGACAGTTATATTTCCTGTAGCATTATGCTTGAATTAAGAGGAACTGTAATTACTATTCAAACACATAAGTCTTTTCAAGTGCTGCTCTTAATTCCCACCTTAACTAGGATGGGTGTTTCTTCAAATATAGTCTGATGTTTCTGTATTCCATAAAGTATGATCTTTGGAGCAATAAGAATGCATTAGGCAAGTTGCATGAAATGTTCATATATACAGTATGTTTGAAGTCCTTAAATCAGCTTCTTGATACAATGACAAGACGGTTGTCTTGAATTGGTGCCTTGTAACATTAAAACCCATTTATCATCTTTCAACATTACCTGGAGCAAAAGGTGTGTATAATTGCAAACATGTAACAAAACTGTTTTCTAATCTTTATTAAACGTTTTGTCACGAGTCATAATGAGAGCAGGTTTGGATTGCTCCAGGATATACTCTTTAAAATGTTTTCTCCTCTTTAGCAAAGGGGAAAATAGATTAAAAATTAATTTCCTATTATTTTTTTTCTGGAGGTGTTAAAATGAATGTATTCCATGTGTTTTCGAAAAAAAGACAGCATTCGTTTATAGGGGAAAGATTTATGTCATTATCTTGTCTCAGGTGTGTTTCTTGGCAAAAAATGTATTTTCTTCTACTTTGGTTGAGTATTGAAACTTGTAACTTTTTATTTCAACCTGTGTTTTACATATTTTTCACTGTAAAAAGAACAATGGAAAGGTTTTAAATGCATAACACTTAATATATTTTAGTGTAGTGAAATACTGTTTTGTCATTTATAGCACATGCAACAATGAAGCATTTTTTCATTTCTTTACAAATAAATATATGTATTTAAATATATATGCTTACAAAGCCTTTTTACATTTCAGTCCTTGGAGAAACGCTTAAATGAAAACTTTCTGAAGTCAGCTTACCATTGACAGCAATTCCCACACTCATTGTTAGTTTCCAGAAGAACAATTCCAACTTCAGACATTCCCTAGGATAAAAGCTTCAAAGAGGGCTGAAATTGCTTGTGCGTGATAAAATATCACTCGATTAGACAAAAGATTTTTTTTTCCTGCTTTTCTTGTGGATTTTTCTCATTACCACTCATTAAGACAATTGTGGCTTTAGGTGATGTTGATGGATTTTTATTGAAAAGGTGTCCAGTTAAAGAAAATAGTCTGGAATATATAAATCAGTGCCACACTCACCACTTTTAATAATTTCCTGGCCTTAGTACTGTACATCCACAATATCACTTCCTAGATCACTATTAAAATTAAAAGAGAGTGAGGTGGTTTAATACATACTGTAGTACTGGTTCTATTTTAGATGTCCTTTGTACCTTGGACATCAGCTTTGTTTATATTTTATGAAAGATGGATAGTGCTGCTCTCTGAATGGGGATGGATTCTCAGCATGAGTGGGGTTTACATCCACAACATACAATACCTGGAAAAACGATAAATTCAGCATACATGTCCGAGCAAAAACATCAATTTTCTTTTTCCCATTAATAAAGTTCAGTAGTTTGATTAGATCCTAAAGAATGTGATAGAGAGACAAATTAGGTACTGTAGACAGTGTTCAACTTGTTTGCCTGAGGAAATAGCAGCCAAACTGAGAGGGAACTGCAACACTATTTTTATATTCTGGGGTTAGAATGAATCAGCACTGATAAATGCATTTCAAACCACAATAGAAGTGAAATGTACATGGTAACTTGTAAAGCCTCCAATTTACTTCATAAAATAGATTAAATTTCTAGGTATGCACAGCACCATATTCTGCGATTCAAAACGAGACAACAAAACTAGTTATATGATGCAGCCTTATTACATTGTAAAGAAGCAGGCTTGTGAATACATTTTTTTTAATCCAATGAAAATATTGTCCTTGATTTCGACCTGGCATTGCCTGCAAATTCTACTTAGATGTTAGCTCAGCACATCACTTTTGACCATTTCTATGGTGAAACCTGTACTTATTCGCTCATACATCACAATAAATTAGTCATTACAGTAACTATTGAGCAGGAAGGGTTACTTCACATCAAAAGTTTCACCAACCCTCGCTCTCACCTGTGGAGAGACCAGCCGTTTACAGCAACATGGCGACCTTACAGTACTCTCATATAGTTCACGATTTTGTGCTTTATTCAGAATTTGTAAAATTTTCCTATAATGTCAATGAATTTATTTTGTTGCCAAGATTTAATTGGTCAGAGAAATTGGGACTGTAGGTCCCCTTTAAAGAGACCTAGAAAAATGGGCAGATGCCAACAGAAGGTTGATAACCCTGTTTTAAGCAATGTTTATTTTGCCTTTCAGACAAATACTTCAGCATAAATCAGGGTTCTATATTCCTAAATGGAATTCGTGGGTTTGAGTTTGTGCTGCAGTCATAGCTGCTGTACCCCTGGGTTTACCTCAATCAGTACTGTGCACCCAGCTGTAAAAATGGGTTACCAGCACCACTGGGGGGCAACCCTGAGATGGAAATATACTCTATCAAGGGGTTCAGAAACACATTCTCAGTTTGATTAACATTAAGCTCTAGCTCAAGTCTAAGCTTCAGCCTGGTGAGCCTCTAGGATAAAAGTGCGGGCTTTATCTCACTAGTCACATCCTTGAACATTCCCTTCACAAAAGCCTATGTGATGGGATCACTTCCCTCATTATCAGGGTGCTCAAACTGCCAGACCTAAGGTCACGCGAATGGCCTAGCCCATGGTAAGAGGGAAGACTCATTAATTTGTGTCAGGGTGAGACAGCATTCTCTGAGGATGAAGGAATTTCACGGTGAAGTGGATGGGCTCCCCTCAAAGAAATTTAGTTGCTGGGCATATTTCAATGCAAATATTTCAGATGAGCCTGTCTGCCCTTACTCAGGCAACTCATTCACTGGTCTTGGTGTTAACTTGGCATTGCATGTCTATGCTCCTCCACACTGATTGTGGTTTAATGCAACGAGGCCCTTTTGCTTGTCTTGCACTAATGATAACACAGATTCTCAAAAATGCTTACGTATTTCATGTTACAGTATTTCATTCTCTTTTTGTCTTTTACTGTCTTACTGCTGCATAAACTACAGTATGTTGTTACATTTCAAACCCGGTCCAAAAGGGTGTTGAGGTTGAAAAATCAGCATTGCAAAAATTTCTTTCTTAAATAAATAATTGTTACGGTATGAGGAATTCTGATTTGTATACATAAATATGAATATTTGGCAAATTATAAGTACAAATGCATAAAAATGTTCTTTGTTAACAAAACAAATCACAAAAGAAAAAATATGGATATTTGAATATTCAAAAATGTTTGGTTTTGCTCATCTTCATTTTTTGTTTATTTCAGATTTTATATTTGAAGATTTTGCAACATTAAACCTGCTTTGAACTCTGGAATTCACTTTCCAAATTCTTTTGAGACTCGGTGACTGTTGACATTTTTATTTTTTGAAATTATTGGGTCAATCTACTGTTCTCTTTATTCATTCTTTTTTATTTTGGTAATGGGTATTGCTTTTGGTTTTGTACAGTGTGACGAGAGTTTAAAAAATAATGTATTAATAAATGCATTCTTTTTTTAACCTTTAGTAAAACAACCCCTATGACCTACATGTTTCTACTGAAATGTCCCATTTCTCTGTAGAATCTTTTTTAGTTATTTTTAAGTGAAAGCACTGAAAGATGTCATTGTTAAACCAAAATTAAAATGCATCTCTATTCATAGCAAGATGTTCACTATTTCTCTGCCCCATTCGAAGGTTAACAATCTCTAAAAGTAAAGTACATCTTTTACATTAACAAAATTGAGAGGAAATGATCTACACAGCACAACCAAGCCATGTATTATCCTCTACTTGTCTGATGGTTTGTTAATATCTGAGCACAGCTAACTCCTAATTGCAAACTGGCTGTTGTGTTGGACTCTGTGGGTAGAATACAAGTACAATTCTAGTATAAAATGGGATATAATTCAAACATCAGGAGTTACTGTGATTTGTTCCTAACAGCAGAGAAAAGAAGACAGCATATTGTATCATGCTCATCTTCAACATTCAACACCCAAACAGAAGGTCATGCTCAAAACAGAAGGTCTGATTCAAAACATGTCAGAATGAATTCTGATCAATGATGCATTCTCCCTGAAACTAGCAAGGGAAGGTTTTTTTCAGCACTGCATTTACTTAGTGCCCAGGAAAGATGCATAATCCAGCATATTTTATTCATCATTAGAATCTGGCTGATCTCTGGTTCTGTAAATAAACGACAAAGTGGGAATCATGAGTGTGTAACTCTGATTGCTGAATTCTGTGATTCGTGTTTTGCAAATTCAAATGTGATTGTTGTCAATGGCAGACTACAACCAGGCTTCCCCAGGCCGTGGATCTTTCTTGGGTAGGGTAATGCTAAACTTGCAAGCACTCTTGAACTCTTTGACTCCCCCTCCCCCCTTTTTCAATTAAACAGAAACTAATTTCATTTTACATCGTAGCCAACAATGAAGAGATATAAAAGGGGAGTTATAAAAGAAAATAATCTCTTGAAAGGACAGGAAACTTAAATTTGTTCAAATATTCAGTGTAGTATTTTAAGTTCCTGTTATTTTTTTATGTGACTTACCAACAGAATGTTACCATCATGCCAACTGGGAAAAATGTGCTTTTGTATCCAATACTGCAGTGACTCCAGATCAGTGATTTGGGGAATAATTGGATTTTAATACAATTCAATTATATAGTGAAATATTATGCTTGCATAACAGTTCCCATGCCAATAATGCCTGTTCATAGCCTTTTCTGATATGGATCCCTGCAAGCCTGTGGTGGTGTCAGTGAGGGATATGCCTTCGCTCCACACGGTGTGTCCAGACTAATGGGTCAAACATTGGGTGGGTGACTCAGAAGTACCTGTCTCTCCTTCCTTGTTCTCCATCTTTGAGTACAGGGCTTGCTGCTCTGAGCTTAGATGTAAAGACAGTAAAGTGTTCATTGCATTCACAATTTTTTCCCATCTTCATTTCACTTCTTCTTATTAAATAGATTTCTGTACTCTACATTAAGAAATAATATGTACTTCACATTATGGTTACAGTGCTTTTTCATTTGTTAACATATATTAGTTAAGATAGAAGCGGTCTGCAACATACTGTAAATACCACAGAAAAAACATTTTTATAATACCGTGACCTACACTGTCCTACATCCTCAGTGACACATCTTAAAGTATCCCTAAAAATCCCTGACCCCCCTAATTTTTCTCAATGCTTTTTCTGCATCAATAAGACAGCAAGGAGTTTTTCTACTTAGTGCACAGAATGTGTCTTTTAAATATTAACAACCTTTGCCTGGAAACCACATGTATAATCCTGGAGTATCCCTGTCCTTATAGTCAGAGACAGCAAATTGCTAAATGCAAGAAAGGTTATTCATTAGTTATAAGTTGACAGTGGTGATAAAATTAATGAAATGCTAAGCCTTCTAGGAGGACAGCCATATTGACTTCCAAAGACGGAAGGGAGGTGACACTGAATACAAAACACAGATCCACAAGGTTTGCTGTGCAAAAAAAAGTTTGTGATGCCTGAGGTCTAGATTGCAATTGACCTAAATCTATAACAATTTCAGCTACCCACAGACAGTTGGTAATTTTAGTGCTTAGAATTGCTATACAATTAGTAGTGTTATATTTAGAAAAAAGGAATTTAATATATTATTTTCTAACAACATGAATAGAATAAAGACACTTTTTTCCATTAAAATTATTATTATGTTCAGATGAAAAAATAGGTATGGATAATAGGGTTCATACAATAATTTCTGAAAATCATTTGTGTTTTATTTAGTTATTTTGTAGAATTTTCTAACTTTCTAACTAAGTTGATTGGATTGGTATGATCATCGGTCTTATCCATTGTGAAAATAAATTGACTTGTATTAGTATGGAAATAAACTTTAACAAATCAGTTAACTTGATAATGTGAATTGCTATTTCTTGACAGAACTTGCTATCATTACATAGCACTATATTGTTATGCGTTTATTAGTGTGTGTAGGAATCCCATATTTAGAAAGGTTTCAGTATACAGTATTACAAAGAAATTTCTTATAAAAACAATATTAAATATCTTGCAGATGTTACGTTCCTCTATCCCCACGTTAATGCAATATATCAGTGAAGATGAATGAAGTTTTTTTTCTTGAGATTCAGAAAGCTACAGTAAAATATTTTGTACGTTTTCTCAAAGCTTTGCTGAAAGTGAAGCACCAGCAAAACCTCAATTGGATGAACAAATGGGCCAAGATTCAGACTAAGAGAATACACAGTATTCTATATTGAAAAATGCAAGTTTAGTGAGCAAAATGGACAGAAATGACACAAATGCTCAGCCTTTCTAAGGCAGCCCCAAAAGGGTCATTTTCAAAGTTTCAATAACTTTCTCTTTGCATTTGGATTGACTTTAAATTTTATTGGAAGATGATGAAAATCCAAAGAAGGATTGTGCATCTCGGTTTCCCTGTCTCTTACCAAATTTATCTCCAGGAGAGCTGTGGTTTTTCCTTTGAAGGCTTTGTCTGCACCAGTCCTTTGAAGCAAAAGGTGACTCTATGGAGCAGGTGCATATAAATGACTAATAAATTCATAAACTGAAGGTTAAAAAATTGCCCTTAATGCTTAAAACTTTCACTTTCAGTCCAGGTGCTTACACTACTAGCAGGAGATAAGAAAGAAAATTATTTTTGAGTGGTTAAAATTCTGAACTAAAAAAAAATGCAAACATTTGTGTATTACTGTGCATCTATTACTTCACCATAAAAGAGCAGAATAAATTCACTTACACGTGAGAATCCTGGGCTCTAGTTTAGCTTTAGTGAAACACTGTCAAACTGGTGTGGAATCCATATGGATTAGTTACTGTTATTAACTGCTTTAAACGGTATGCACAAGATTTAGAAAGGCTTTGGATAACAGTGGCCCATAAAACTGGCATAGCTCATTTTAAATCGGTGCTTTATATGAAAACAGAATTGTTGTCTTAAAGGCAAACAGCTAGTGCTCTTAACAACTCCAAGAGCTTCTCTTTACTGTTAACATAAAACTGCTGCTGACAGTTTACCCCAAGGCAGAGATCACTGATGCACTGGTTATGACAATATGCTTCTCACATACAGTACGCTGTATAAACCCTCGGCTAACAAAAAGTCCTTGCACATGGTGTTTATACAGGGCTTTCAGACAGAAAAAAGCAACTTGTTTTAACGTGGAAGAAAATTGACCAAATCCATCTGTCTTTACGGCTTGTTTGATACTTTATTGACCTGAAAATAAAAAATGAATCAGGAAACAAAGAGAACCACAGAAATACAACATAAGGGTTCATGTGTGGCTCAACCAGTAAAAGCTCCATGAACACAAGCTGGGCTGTGTGATCCAGATATTGCCGATTTGAGTCTATGTCATATCACTAGGTGATTGTGACCAATATTTCCACAATGATGGCTAACTGGCTCACATTACTGGCTCAGTATTAGCAATACAATTGGAATTAGTCAGCCAGACCTCTCTCAGTGAAACAGTGACTTCCCAAACACCTGCTAGTGGTGACACGAGTGAAGGACACATCTCTCCTCCAATCAATCCTGAACCTCCTGTACTTCACAGGCCACAATAGCTTGTCCATTCTTCCTCATTCTGCCTGTGTGATTGTTGGTTGAGCAAACACCAAAACACTATTGGTGGATCCAGATGTAAGGGAGATATGATAAAAAATAAATTTAACCAATGAAACACAAAATTGCTTAGTGTGAATGTTTTACAGAATATTCATAAGTTATTCTCAGTTTTGATGTCTTGATGCTTACCCTGAAATAAAACAGAAAATGAACTTGCAAAATGAAGAAAAATGCTATAAATTGATTTTAAATATATATATATACTATATCATTTTATACAGCATAAACTGTTTTGCTGGGATACTATTATCTACTAAAATATTTCAAATAAATGTTCTTACCCATGTTTAAAACATGATAGCGAATCTTCTCAGTTTGGTTATTGTTAAACTTCACATTAAATAGATAAGTCCTTCCTACCTGTTTCGTCCTAATCTGTTTTTAGCTCATGTCCTTGTCTCCATTTAATGGGGTACCTTGTTTTACTAAACCTTATTTAAAACTGGCTTCTTCCTAGCCTTACAGCCTCAACAATAGTGTTCTGTTGGCCAGTGATATCTATTACTCAAAGTTTGATCTACAGTACCATCCACAAGGAAAGTAATGTTCAGTTCTGTAAAGTTCACATCTTTTAAAAAAACCAACTAAAGCAATATCCTCATTTTAAATTCACTATTCTAACATACCTTTCAAGTTAAAGAGCACCTCTTGTACAAGTACAGTAGGTAGAAACTGTATTATATTGTAAATGAATTCACTGCTGCTAACAGCAAAATTAATGTGATTGCTGAAAAGGCCTTATTAAAGTTACCAACTTTACAAGTTACAAAGTTACACTGTGCATTAAGGGCATCATGGGACAAGAGCTGTTTGCATCTTGTATACCCATCTGGAGTGTAAATGAGACTCGCTGTTCAGAGCAGTGGGGAAGAGATCACAAGTTGCCTTGTTTTCCATAATTCTAAGCACTCCAATATAAGATCTTCAGGGAAATTTAGAAGACACTAATGACCAGCAAACGATTACACTTCTGACTTCTTCAGTATTGGCAGGGAGTAATTTGTCTCAAGAGCCACCACATTGATCTTTACAGAGCAGAGTTCTCAACACAAAAATAAGGAAAAGAAATGAATATTGTTCACTGAATGCAAAGTAGTAAAAAGCTGTTTGTAAAATATACTGTATCACATGCACAGCTGAGGGATCCAGAATTTTAAACAGGATCTGCTTTTCTGCAACACATTCACTTCCTTCTCTGTTGTGAGGAATGGTCAATTTAAACTTATTTTTTTGTCTTATACAACAAAATCAAGAGGGGACCCCCGAGTGGCTTCTGGTCCCAGGTATGGCACTTGTTTAAAGTGCGGCTGGAGCCTTGCAGTCCAGACATTTGCCATTTTGAAACTAATGACTACAAATGTATTTAAACATTAAACAAAATATTGTATTTTGTATTACTAAGTTTTGAGAAATTATTCCTTACTAATCCTGAAAATAGTCTCTATCTTACATCTGTTCTAAACATTTACTGTATATGGTACTTCTAATGTATTTATGGTGTGCATGCACTGCAGTCTTGTAACACTGGGGCCCTAGGTTTTGTTCCAAACCTGTGGTGTTATCTGCATGTTCGTATCCCCATCCTCATGTTTGTGTGGGTTTCCTCTCACAGTCCAAAGACATACTGGTAGGACAACTGGCTTCTGGGAAACCTTTTTCTGGTGAGAGTGTGCTTGTATCCTGCCTTGTACTGGTTGCTTGCTGGGATAGGCTCCGGCTCCCCCAGAACCCTGTATTGGAAGAAGTAGTAATCTAGTTTTTTTCAAGACACTTTGCCTTCCCTAGCTGAGGCACAATTGAGAACAGTCTTTGAATGCAGTTTTCCAGTTAATTTGTTTGGTATGAGTAGATTCCAGATTCTTATTGACTGACTAAATTTAATCCCTAAAGAAAGGGGTAGGTAAAGGCAGGGAGAAACATACAGTAAGCTTGCTTGGAATTTTCTGAAAAGTGGAATAAAAAAACAGAACAAAGCACAGACAATGCACAGGCTGACATGGTATCCTTTCAATTTTATAATCTTTACATTGTGACATATTATTGTTTTACTGTGTGTCCCATCTATTCTGTACTTAAACCTTTGTGAGTTCAAGTTGACATTCACAACCCTCCCTCCAAAAAAACTTTATGTAACAAATATAACTAGATCAAATGTGGTTTTAAACAAACGGAGTAGCTTTCAGAGAAATACTTTTTTCACATTTATACCAAGAAAGGCAATGCATTCAAAAGTCACAGCAATAGAAAAGAGAAATAAAATATTAATAAAACATATTACAATCAACAGCATATGTATGATTTAGGTGGCTGATAAAACATTGATTCACAATACAGAGCATAAAATAGAGTTATAAGCATAATGTCCAAAGCACAACTCAATTCAAAGATTAGGCTTTATCTCAGGCACAGTATTTGTCACACAGCATGACACTGTAGTTAATGGTAAAGTAATAAACATAGCAATAAAAAACAATGCCTTGGTGTGATACTTGTGTGACTTATTGAGGAAGGGTATTCTGCACAATGCCATTTAAATTTCTCTCTTTCACTTTCTCATAGTCTGAGAAATGAGACACCCCAGTGGGACATGCAATGCAAACACATTTCCACACAACATAAATTCAGAGTGACAATCTTTTCATCATTTATGCATGTTGTCTACAAGATCAGACCAGGCCTCCTAGTTGTGGATGACTTTCCCATTAAGTGGACATGGAAGCTAATAGATTTTTCTCTCTCCCTCCAGCGGAATACGTTCCATACATAAATGCACTTTCAGGGACGTAATTGCTTTTTACAGAGTTCTAATATGGACAAGGTGAACGCCAATCTACAAAAATCTAGTCAACTAACCAGAGTCTTTATTTTGATGTTAAACCTATTTATTCTTTCAGTTTTAACTTATTTAGAACCAAAGTTTCCAAAATACAATACATTTTTATACAATAAAATCTACACAGAATTCAAGAAATGCTATTATTTCAGTAAGCCTTCAGGATTCAAAACAACCTTTGGAAATTTACAAAACAGAGGAGGGCAGCATGAGTCTATCTTACTCATCTGTCATCAAACATTTCTTACTCAATCCCATGGAGGCAGCTTCAATGAGATGGTTCTGGTATTCTTTCTATAACTATTGATAACTGTTTTGAGTGTATTCATCTGTAATAACGAACATTTCATGTGAGGAAACTGAGAGAAGTACCTTGCTCAAAACACAGAAATTCCCACCTGGAATCTGAACTGACATTGTTACAGTATATACAGCAGCACAGAGCCTCTTAGTGCTATTCAACTCGACAGCAATAACCAACAAATGCAGAGTCAAGAACTCCACACCTATGAATGTTGCCACCTTTCACTAACAAGCTTAATTGGGTAGGAACATGATCTGGCTAAACAATAATGCTGCAGGACATGTCCTCCCTTGATCATATTTGTGTGTCAGCAAAGAAACAATATCACTCTTTGAAATTGGGATGCTAGATAGATTGAAAAACCTGAGGTTGGGACATTTTAATATAAAACCAAACATAAACTACTTTTTTTGTAGCCAAGCCAACCAAACAAACCAATTTAAAAATCAATAATTTCTCAAAAAAATTATTTAAGAGTTACTGAAATTGCCTAAACATAAAAAGTGGCATTTTCCTTTATCTACAGGGCACTGTGTATATCCTACAAAGACAGTGAACACTGAAGAATAATGTAGTTAAATTGAACAGAAAAGGCAAGGCAGCCCATCTTTATTTGTCAATTCCCTGGGGTTAAGTTCTTTTCAAGGTTAACTTCTTGTAAATGGAAGCATAAAAGAGAGAACACAGTGCCTTGTGGGTAGTGCAATTCTTTTGTCTCTTCACTGTCCACTAATTTCTGCGATGGGCCTCTTACCAGCTCGTTTTTTTTCTTGCCTCACTTTAAACTATCCCAAAAAACTCTAAAAAGCATCTAATATTTTTTCTCAAGGAAGTGTCTTTTATGTAATTTGTAAAATATGTGAAAGTCAAAAGCTAAACTGACCAAACAAAGATGCAAAAACACAAAATGTCAGTCAGTTGCATCGTCTGATCAGGGTGTGTACAACGGGGACTAAATAAGGCATTCTCCAAGACTCTACAGTCCAGTGAAGAAATTTATTTTTAGGAAAAACTAAGTTCTTCAAACTTTTAGACCCTTTTATAAATAGTAGAAGGTGCTGTACATTTAAAGGAAACAATGGAGCAGTATCATGAGACTAGCAAGACTAAGGTTTAACCATAGTTAAAAGTTCATTTTTTTTGGTCAAACCTGTGTTTAATCCTCACAGAAAAAAAGTGCTTCTAGAAATATATTATATTTCACAGTAAATCAATCAGCACAAAAAGAACACATACTAAATGTTCACCAATTTTTCAATCATATTTTTTTAAAGGGAAGCTATTAAAATAGCAACAGTCCTGAAACCTTTACAGAATTTTTTTAAGTGTTCTGGTGTTTGTTTTAGTTTTCTATTGGTCAAAAGATATATTATCATAAAACAAACATAAAAAACTATATATATAACTATATATATTGTGAATTATATATATATTTTTCATGTGAGTGTGACAGTTCTGTATTGTGCCTCACATTAATCTACCAATAGTTACTTTTAGACACAGTTTCTCCTGTTCATCATCAAAAACCTAACCAGTGTTATAATCAGAAAAATAAACTTGTTCCACCCTGCTGAAATAACCATAGAATCAGTTCATTTAACATGAAATCTTCCAGTTCTATAAAATTATTTCCTGAGAAATGATTAAGAATTATAATACAATTAATAAAACTCTCTCTATATAAATATCTGTTCAATAATAGCTGTTAACATTGCATTATCATTTCTTTTTACACCATCTTTTCAGATAAACCTGAGTGCTGCTGGAAAAGGATAAACACTGTGAGCATCTGCATCACATCATTACTTCTTCGTTTTTACCACAAGCTGTTCTTTGTCTTGCCTGCCTCAGCAGCACAACAAAAACTTTCTTTCATCTAACAAAACCACTTGAAAGTACAGCATCTATGTTCCAGGGACAGGCAGATCGGAAGGAGCTCTCAAAAGTGTCCCTCTCAAGATGAGAAAAAATCAGAACCAAAGGCCCCCAGATTAATCCCACTACCGCGTTCCTTTCACTTTGAAATTGGGTTGCTTCGCCATCAGAATGGATTTTAATAAAGAACTGAATTCTTAAAGCCACCTGCATCAAAGAACAATGCTCCAGAATAAAGGCATTGATATGTATCATTCAAGTATTGAACCTCATTTTCCACACACATACAAAAGTAGGCTATGTGTTGAGGGTATATGCTCAAATGTTGTTGACTTCTGTATTTCTTTTGTAAACCTCTGCATGGCAGCAAACAGTTTTAGCTACATTACCGTCTAGTGCAGAGACGGAAAAAAATAGTTCATTTTAAGCTGAACTTAAAGAGAGACTGTAGTCTCGTTCCTGTTATTTTTATCAGTGCACACTGTAAAAAAGAGCAACAACTTTGTTAAAATAAAATTCCACCAAGTGGTTCACGAGCACTTCATTTCAAAAACTGTTTAAATATACAGTACTACTCTAAGTTATTCAAATACATTAAAAAGTATGATCTTTAAATCATTTCCAAGTTGTCGATTTTGAGCGAACAAAAAAATTTAAAAATCTCCTGTAACAGTACAGTACATACTGTACTACTGTGTGTGTGCCTTATTGGGAATGGAGTGTGTTACAAGACTGTCCCCAGTAAACTAAATGAAGCCTAACTCTTTTCAGATGTGAATGTGACACTTTCTTGAGAATATTTTATTATGCATTCAAATGTCTCTCCTGATATCCACTTCTGATATTGGGAGCTTAAATCGTCTCGCCTTCATGGAGGCTTAAACACAAGGCACCACATAACAGCCAAGTATTAAGAACCACAAGCAAACAGCTTGAGATAGTTATCAAGGTCACCAGGCAGTAGCTGGTGATTGCTTTCTCACAAGCCATGTCTCAGGCGGCATAAGCGTTTTGTTCCACATGTTCAGTCATGTCTTATTTTTCTCAAACTGGAGTAATTAAATCTTGTGGCTTTGATTCAGAGAGAGAAATATCTTTTAGATGCCTTCATTACCCACTCCACTAAATGTAACATTACTCATTGTATATAACTGGAGAGGTAATGAAGTCAGCATATTACCTTAAGTTTAATGGATTTTTTTAAATGGAAGTTTTAATTTGAACCGCTGCTGCGTGTGTGCTGTTTCTTAACAATTTTCTGTCTTTCAATTTATAGTCACCCAATTTGAAATCAGCAATGGTTTCTTTTCATCTTGACCCAAAGCACCAACTCTTGTTGAATAGGAAGAATGAGGAATGGCAGGCACACTCCTTTGACCCCACTCACTGATCAGTAAGCTCCACAATGCCTTATGTGAGAGCTGGAGCTAAAGGATGAAGCTTTGTGTTTCTCACTGATGTCCTTGCAAGCCATCGGGAACTTGGCCTGGCATCGGTCGGGAACAGTTACAAGACACGTTACTGTTTAAACTAGGTTTTACTAGGCAATAGTCCAAGTATGTGTATCCAACTGATTATTCTTATACTGTTAATTGTTTCACTGTACTAACTACCTGTTCAGACAAAAAATCAAGTTTTTCAGACTAGGTGAGAGGAACTGCCATGGGCAAGAATATCAGAACAACTTGGTGTCGAGTTGAAGAAAAGATCCTGTAAATTAAGAGCTGCTCCAAGCTTTGCTGCAGCAACAGATCAGAGTGGAATTTTTGACGTGAGACTAGGATTAAGTTCCCTAATCATTTGAGCAGTGTCATGGAGATCTTTAATGATCAAGTACTCAGGATTTTGGCTTAACATCTCATGGAGAAGAATGACACCTCCTCTTGTATAGTATTTCTGGTCACCATATTGGTTTGGAAATCCTGTTCCTCAAGGAAAAGTGCCTCCAATACCACTTGTAGCAGCAGCCTGGTTTTCCTTAGAAGTCTGTTATTTCAGTACTAACTTGGCTTAGCTACTGAGAGTCAGATTCTCTGTACGTGTGTTTCTTACCACCCCTTGTTAACTATCTGTATCTGTCAAAGATCTCATGGTGCAAAATGCAAGCTCTTTTCAGGAATATTTCCTGTTATTGTTAACTAACAATGCAGGATTTTTATATCCTCCTTGAAAGTATCATCAGTCTCGGGATTCTCAAGCACATCATTCTTTCGGGAAGTGACTGAAAAGGTTTAAAAAAACCTGAGTGACATCTTTGAAGTTCTATTAATGTGATCACTAAAAAATGAACCAATTTAACATGGGGAAGAAAGACCCCTTTTAACAAGGTGAGAATGGTATCCACCCCTGTCCCATCTACTCTCTTCACTTGAGAGCCTTAAACAAGGTCATGATTGTGCATTCTGTTTTAATAATGTCATTTTTTTCTTAATTTATGCACCAGAATATTTGTTTAAATTGAAAAGCAGATTCTTGCTTTTTTTAAATCTTTTTTTAAATTTTACAGTGAACAGATGGCTCCTGTATTTCCATACATATTCATGAAGAGATACTCATTATTTTGACCTAGGAAGTTCCCCATACACTCGCTGTTTTAGAGCTTCACTGGAAGTCAAGCTGAGTGAGCAGTGAAGCACTGACTAGGCATCTTGTCTCCCCGACAACAAAATTATCAGCTTGTCTTTGTCTTACGAAGACTTCCATTTGATTTTCCTTGTAAAAAGAATCATTCGTTCTCTCAATGGCTCTTGTTTTTGATACTGTTAATTTGTAACAGCTCATTGATTTTTTTTTCTCTTAAGAGAGCTAGAAGATTGAAGCTTGGACATTTTCAAAATGTCCTCAAACAACCGGATTTTCACCTAAGCAAATAAAAATGAGGGAGCTGGATTGTAGTACTAGTAAACTTCATTTTACCAAATTAGGAAGGTGTATAAAGCTTATTCTGAGTATACTGCACATGCAATGCCAGAAAAAAAGATATTAACTGCACACTCAATAGCACTCAGAGGAAACAAAGATTTATTTTATATTTCTGAAACCAAAACATTTTAATTATTCTTCAAAGCCATTTGTTTGTTCCATACCACAAAGGGCAAAACATAGTCCAATACGATTATACATGAAGTGCCAAAGACTGAAAATCAATGAAGACTGAATATTTGAATTTCTTTGAATGAAAAATAAATTGTGCCTTTCTTTTTTAAAGTCACAAACCTGTAAATGTTCTATACATTTTCAAGGCAGTATCCCACAATACAGTACACTTGAAGACTAAACAAATACTTCCCCACCATCTGTTCTTTTAACAAGGTTATAAAAAATTAAAAATATATCAAATTAAAATGTAATGGTTTCTTTTTATGGGAAAAAGCCCACTACAGTATTCATATGAGCCCCAAAGAGACTATAAATATAGTTTATTATAAAAGAAGCAGGTCATATGCACAATACAATAATCCTTGATATACTGTATTTAACTTTAGTCGGGAAACAGAAACCATCATGGTAGAAGGTAATTGAATTTTAGTAAGAGAATCATGTTTACATATGCAATGAAACTCCATTTACAATGCAATCATTTAGATGTCAAGGCTACAGAAGTTGCAGGTCTATCCCTTACAAATGGCAATGTGGAAGACTTGCGGGTACATTATATTTGATATCTGTTCTGTTTCCCACAGGTATCAGCACAGAGCTGGGTACTATCTGACTTCTGCCTCCTACAGATATCACTGTATGTCTCAATGTGAATAAATTGTAGAGAAAATACTGTTTTCTGTAAAATAAAAGAAGTCGAGTTTAAATTCTGGAGTCATGAAATGAGCACAGAAATAAACAGTAGCTGAATCTGCCTGTAAAACAACTTTGACACAGCCATAACTTTTTAAATTAAGTTTGTAGAAATTGCAGAGATGTAAATATTAGTTGTATGCTTACAATTATGTTGTAGTTTATTATTATACAATTATTTAATTGACTGTTTTAATCGCTGGACTTTGATTAGCACTTTTGAACACTAATATATTTATTAAGTGGTTTACTGTAAAAGTCTATGATCATCAGTAGACTACCTGCTGTTTGTTAAGGCAGCTGAGATTTGTGTCTATCTGACCCCTGGCGGTGTAGTAAGTCAATTGTTGATTGACAATTGAAGAGAATTTGTTCTGTGTCTACATAAAAAAGCTGTATACTTTGCATGTGTGAGTGTGTTGAAAAATTACTGGTCCTGTTCTTATTGGTCTACGCCAGAATGACAGTAAGCAAGTGAAAACAAAATCACAGCAGAAGGAGTTTTGGATGAAACTGGTGGGTGGGGTGATCTCAACATTGTAATACTCAATATACAGTACAGAGTTTTAAAACCAGACTCCAACACTGTATAGAAAATATGACTAACTAAGCCTCATATAATTGTGGGTGTATTTCCCAACAACTCCCAAAATACAGGGTTCAATAAAGAGATCAAGACGATCATATCAATAAAAAAATGGTTTACCACAAACTTACAGTGTGAAGCCTACACAATGTTCAGGATGTTCCACCACCTATAAGAAATATATGAGAAAGGTTACAAACAAGATATACAAGAGAAAGCCTGTTTGGTTGTTATTAGTTAATCGTTCCAAAAATCTCATCAAGTTATCCTTCTGCTTTTGTCCACCATTAGGTTCAACCCCATTTTTGCTGCCTTAACTAGAACTGCTGCAAGGTCATGAACGGAGTAAGGATATACTAGTTTTACTGCTGCTCTTTTCTGCATTCTTTTACCATCCTCCTTCAACAAAACCACACAAACAGGCCACAAATGGCCATTACTTGATTATATATAGTCCCAGACATTTGGTGACTGTTTCTTTTTTTTTGAAGACAGAAGCACAGGCACGAACAAAGAAGAAAGCATTAGAGACAACCCTAATGTAAATCAATAAATTATGTATGAATAAAAATGACCGTAATTCATTTTTTTGTGGCAAGGCGGACATTTTACAGTCTTGCTAAAAATGTAGATTTTTACAATAAAAGAAGGACGTCTTTCCTTTTCAGCTATCACAATAATGATTACAGAAAATGTAGACATGGCAATTATTGCTTCATGATAAGCAGCTGTGGGTTTCATTTAACATCATTTTGTTTTGGGGAAATGCTCTTAAGATGTTGAGAACAGAATAAAGTAGCTATTCATTAACAAAAAAACATATATAAAGCAAAAGTATTTTCTTAATTGTTCCTTGTTGTTTTTAGATGTGCTTTGACTACCATAGCCCTGAAAATATGTACAAAAATTTAAGCCAGTCTATGTGTATTCCTAAGGCTCAAATACTATAGTAATTAAATCAAGAAAGTCATTGCATATCATACAACACTTTACACACTGATAAAAAGACAACAAACTTTCCTAAAGCCATTGTGATAACGCCAGCCCTCGCAGTTTATCACAACCTCATTTCTTGTGAATTACACTGATTCACAAACATTTAGGAATTTTTAATGACCTGGAATTCTATAGTTACTAAGTTTGGGTCCCCTCCTCATCTTTTCCTAAGTCCCCTTCTGGGGAAGATTGAGTGGACTCAGATATTCCGTTCTCTTCTCTCAAATGTAACTCTTGCGACTCTCAATCTTTAACATTTTAGAACTTCTTACAAACTTTTACACAAGGTATCAAGTATTCATTCTGAATGGCGCATAGCTCTTTCTCTTCCCTAGGCATACACTTGAAGTATTTCTAATGATTCACACCTTAAAACCTTGACTTGTCTCTTTCACACTCATTCTTTCTTCTGGTCTTCCAAACTCTCTCTCAGCTCTCTCATGATCTTTCTCTGCCTCTCTCAGCCCACTCATCTGTCTACACCTATTATGCCTCAGAACGTCCTTTATGAATTACTGTGTGATGACTAGACTGTATTAACCTCTTCTGTGGTGATAAGATATGCTGATACCTTTAAAGGCAATACCTCAACCCTGCAGGTGAAAATGCATCCTGTCAGGTCAGGTCAGTGCTTTTCCTTGACAGTGCACAGCTTCACCATTAGACGTGGCAGGAAAGCTTCCATGCTGGTCTAGAATTTGTTATTTTGACAGACCCTGCAGTTAGATAGGTAGGATCTGCACACATAAGAGCTCCACAATGGTCATCAAAGTAAATTCTGAAGGCTTTATATCTGGTATTGTATGTCTAATTAAGCAGCATATTTTTCAGTGTATAACACTGTGATGGAGTAGGAGGTGACTTCTTAAATATATAACACTATGTATGATATAGGTACACAATATATATATATACAGTACTGTATTTGTTGTGTGCAGCTGATAAAGGTATTGCTTTTTTAACTTTTGAGTACAATGCCAACTAAAGTGATAAGAAGATAGAATGAAGAACAAAGATATCTATGAACTGGAAGGCATGCAAGAAGTTTTAGAAATGCATTGCAAATTTCTATTTGATTTTAGATTACATATACTGTATGACGATAATGATAGAATCTTTCCTAATACTAATGTTGGTCATATTAATCCAGCTTTTATTTTTACTGTGCTTCAAAACAACTTGAAGGTGAGTTTGCAGAGACTGTTAATCTCTGATTGCTTCCAGTTATTTAGAAAAGGAAATGATGATCATTAAGAGGTGTTCTGAAATTAAATTCCTTCAGGGTCCAAGCTTCCAGTTTGCAGTGTTTGTATTCTGCAGTTTTGGAAATTGAGTGCTTTGTTGGTCAGATTAGACATCCTTTTGCTTCAAAATGAAAAATGCCTTTACAAGATCTAGCCTACAATACTATTCAGCTTCAGAGACAGTTATTCATTTCTTTGTTCTCTGTACATGGGACAGACACATAATAAAACTCATGTTCCTTACTCTTTGCAAGAAAAATGTACTGTTTCTGTTATTTTATCAGAACATTGATATAATTTAATTAGAATGCACAATAGATTATACATTGGGCCTCATCTCTCCAGGTTATCTCCATACAGTATGTACGCAACAGTCGATGGTTTTCTGTCTCTGCAAGAGACCAGGCACTTCACATTTTTAACCCTTTTGAAAATCTAGCAGTAACAACTGTAGGTGAAAATAAGTACTGTACAGTATAATCACTGCATTTATGCATTAGCTGTTTGTAATCACCTGCCTCCAAGTCTGTTCCAGCCCTGTTTTAGATTAAAATATTCAAAATTAAAGAACAAAATCTTCCTTGCATTTGATTCCATTATGCTGTCTTCCATAACTGTGCTACAAAAGTACGGGATGGGAAAAATGATTTGCTAGTCAATGCTATGCTATGCATAATTGGGAACAAATCATGTGAAACAAACAGATTTATTTTATATGAGTTTACTGATTTCCCACTTTGATTACTTTTAAGCTGATGTATTCAATTAACTGTAATGAGATTTTCCCTACAGGGACATTTTTGCTTGTGATTAAAAAAATAAATCTGGTTTTAAAATAGGTGCAAACCTTCATTTGCTCTTTTAACCTTGGGATGGAACCTGGAGACCCGTGTTTACAAATCTGAATAAGAGAAGGAGAGCAGCAAGGGACTTTTCCAGACAGCTTGCAATCCATCTATGAAACTTAATATTCTGCATCTTAACAACTCAGGTTCAAAGATACAGAAAATGAAAAGCATTCCCTATCAATCACAGAGACTGCATACAGTGTTTAGGATAATAATAGAGATCTGTGACATTGCTGTCATCTGTGTATGTGTCGGGTTATGTTCATTTCCTCTGTAAAAAATAAGATTCCATTAATTAAGCTAATGGTGCAACTCACTGCTTCTTAATCTAATTGGATTCACAATAAATCACTCACCAGAAAAAAGAATATCTGTAATTCTTTACACACTCTGTCATTAGAACACAGTAGGATGCACACACTTGTCCCAAATATATACAAATTTGCAGACTGAGTGTTAATTCTTTGTCTGTGAACAATGTTGAGAATGTAACTGTTATTGTATAATTAGGTTTGAAGGGTCCTTTCAAGATTTACTGTTGTGCAAGCAGCTGTAGCGCAGTCAATTTGCAACAAATTATGGTATATACAGTATCATTACAGTACAGATTAGCTGCCACCATATAATGAATAAATCTCAGATGGTATTATCTTTAATAATGCTTTGAGGATGATACCCTACTGAATATTTATGTGTGGAGTTTGGTCAATAAACTGGGAAATCAGTCTGGGATTTACACACATTTAATAATTGCTCCACAGTAAGGACTGTATTCCTTACTATATTATGATGTAGCCATCATCCCATACAGTATATGTATTTTGATTTATGTAGTATGAATAGCACATATTCTGTGAACCAAGGTGTTTACACTGTGTGACTTCAAAGCCAGGGTCAGTGGCTTTTCCATCCTTAAAACATCACATTCCATGTAAATGTGAAGCAGAGTTCTATTTACAGGATCCAAACCCATTACTCCTCAGTGCAACAGCCATACCAGAACAAATACTAGTAGCCCAAAACATTATTTACATATTTTCAGATAAAGACATATACACAATAAAATGTATTATATTGTTGACTTGTAATTTTATTCTGTAACATAAAAATGTATTTTTAACTTATGTGCATACAAGATTTCTTTTGTATAGATAGTGCATTTGCTTGTACACATTTAAATATTTGCTTGTGTATAACAAAAAACAAAGGAGCAAATTCATGAACATTTTAAAAGTATGCTGAAATTATGCAAAAGTGTCAGATAACTTTCAGGATGTTCCTTTGATGATGGATGTTTCTTTTTACATCTGTAAAACTATTTTACAAAGTATGGTTCAGCATTGTGGGAGACACTGGGATGAAAGTACTAATTTCTGTATTTCTGTGTTCCCAAAATACATTCTAAGCAAATTAAGATAAATAGTGCTCCTGAGCCCAATAGCACTCAATAGCTCAGAAAGAAAATAACTCACAAAAGTGTCTGAACAGAGATGAGCAGTGGTGCAGGTCATCCTAGCAGTACCTATAATCCAACAACAATCCTGTCCAGAGGCACCCCTTCTATAGAAAGGTCAGTGATGTACTATAAGTAGTGCTTTCTGGTGAACTCAGATGCTCACCAGAGTAAGCATCCCCTTCTGGGACAAAGCTTGAGAAGCTCCTCTCACACCATCTTGTGCTCATTAGCCTTCATACAACTCGTCCAGCTCCAGTTGATCTGTGTTGCCAAAGTCCTGTCCTGTAAATTTGACCATTACTATACTTTGGTGATTTGGTCTTAATTGTCTATTGTTAGTCATTAATGATCACTCTTGAGTTTTTTGACACATTACTTTCCACCTGCCAACAGGAGTGAGATGGAGACATTTTTTTCATGCATCCTTATAACAAACCAAACACTGATCTTCCCCTGCTTTGTTTTTACATTACTGTCACCCTAACAGATTCACAGTGGGACTGTGACATTATAGCTATATTCTGATAATTCAGTGCACAATGTCATAAAAATTGTCTGGGCAGCAATGAAGAGAAGCTTAAATATTAAAATCCATCTACTGCACTACTTAAAGAAAAATAACTACAGTACATTAGACTAAATAATTTAAATTCAGTGCATGATATTAAGACTGGTGTTTATATTGTATATTTATAATATCCATTATAAATATCGACTGAAAAGCTAAATAGTTCTAAAAGCGATGTGCTCCTCTGACTTTCAGAGCTTGACCTCATTCTTTTACGGATTCAGTAGTCAAGGTCAGTCACTGATTTGCAATCCATCTACTCTTCAAAGCACAACTCTAAAAGACAACTGGCTCACCAAAGATAGATGACCATTATTTGCAACTTTTTAAATTCCGCATGAAGCAGGAAAATAAACATATCATACAAACCGTGGAAGTAGGGCATAGGCTTCCTATCGCCATCCCGAACCAGCCGAGTCTGGGACCTGGATCGCCTTTTCCCGTTACCCCTGTTTTATCTCCCCGACCCTTTGCCAGATCCTGCTCCAATTTTTAACTTTGCCATGTCTCTTGGATTGGATCACCCGGCTCTGGACTTTAGCCTGCACTGCATTTCCCTTCGGACTCCCCTTGGACTGTTTGCCTGGACCATGCCCGCCCCCCCGAGCACCTGCGCACCTTCGTCATGCCCCCCTGTTTGTCTACCAGTCCAGTTCCTCGTCTCCTCCCTGTGTCTGTTCACTCCCTTCCGGATACCGCTGTCTGCATAGGGTCCTGAAAAAAAAACTAGAAAACTAGGGTTTCATTTAATGAAGATTTTGAAAAGGTTAGTTGCTGATTTGATCAATTGCTTCAATAAGCATAAAGAATCTCTAAATAACCAATGAATTAGGGTAACTTACTGTATAATAACTAGAATAACTAGATTGGGATTCTCTACAACCAGGGTTGCAGTCCCCTGGTTTACAAATAACCCTAGATCACCACCATAGAATATTGCTGACAAAATTATAGGAGTAAAAAGGCAGACACTCAAACCAGTAGTTTTGATTTTTCTTTTAAAGTTGTAGTCTTAAAATTAAGATTTTTTCAATCTTACCCATTGTATAATTGAGAAGAATTGAGAGAGAACAGTAATAGTTGGTTTATTGGCTCCGCTGAAATTGCAAGGCATGTGACTAAATATGGAAAGTGGATCTTGAAAAATGTTCATTGCCTCAGTGCTTCTCGACCAAAGTTATTTTTTTTAAAAATAAGAACCCACGTAAATCAGTGGAGTGTGTCAGCCAGATACAGTTAAATGAAAAATGAATTTATGTTCCAGAACCTATGGTGGCAATAATGGAATGTATTAACTGGCTGACCAAGATACATTGACTTAATTATGTTCCATTCCACCTCAGTAGAAGACAGGCTTCTTGAAGAAAACGCAAAGTAAGTCTGGGGGAGAGGTGATACTGCTTTACTTTAGAATGGTGGGTTAAAACAAGGGATTGTCTTGGCAATTGTATCAAAAAGTTTTACAGCAAAGTCACATACCTACAATACCTGTTCTCAGAAAATTCCTAAGCTAACTACATTTTTAAACAAACAATAATTTATATGTTCAGGTGGGTAGCTGCGTCAGCATGCGTAGGCTGCAAAGGAACAAGTAATAGGTTTATTCCATGCTGAAAAAAAGAAGAAAGAGAACACAACGTTTCGGCCGTGGAGCCTTCTTCAGGTGTGAGAGAGACAAGGCAGTAGGCAAAAGAAATGTAGCGGGAGAACAAAGGCTGGGAGGGAGGAGGAGTGAGAGGCAGGAGCAGGGGACAGAAAGAGAGGCCAATCGAGAGGTGTGAAGTCAGAATGGGTGTAGAGAGGTGTGAAATGAAACTTCCAATGAATGGAGAAAATTTAAAAGAACAGTAGTCTGTTGTTAAGAGAAGGGAGATCAGAAAAGAGGGCCCCAATGGAGGGATCATCCTGTAGGATGGAAAAGTTGTGGTTAATAGTCCTGGGGATAGGAAGTGTGTTAGGGTGGTAGGGAAGCACCAAAGGAATGCGGTTGTTACGGTGGGAGTTCCTGATCGGGTTGATGGTCCGGGGGGTGTTTTTGGCTCGGGCAAGGGCCCTGTCAATCACACTACTGGGGTATCCTCTGTTGATGAAAAAGGAGTACATTTCGAGGGCTTAGTTCTCGAAGTCGATGTCGTCGCTGCATAATCATCGTAGCCTAAGGAACTGTGAAAAAGGAAGAGAGTTTTTAGTGTAGTTGGGGTGAAATGAGCTGTACAGGAGGTAGCTGTGTGAATCCGTGGGTTTGTAATAAACTGAAGTGGACAGTCGGGGGTAGTTGATGGAGAAGTTGATGTCTAGAAACAGAAGAGTAGTGGAAGATATGTTAACCGTATATTTGAGGGACGGGTGGAAGTTGGTGAAATGGTGCAGGAAGAACTCAAGCTGATTGTTGGAGCATGTGGCGGCACCGACGCAGTCATCAATATATCGTTTGTAGAGGTCAGGGACATAGCCAGTGTAGGAAGCGAAGAATAATTAAATGGTATTAAATTAAAACAGTCATGCTTCAGCTGGGCAATAGGGGAAGAAAAGTACTTTTCATTAATTTGAAAAAAATCCTTCCAACTATAGTTGGAAATCTGTAATGATATTTATTTGTTTATATTCTGAACAGTGTTTACACATTTAAATATATCCTGGAAATTAAGCTTCATTTCCAATTTTCTATTCATTTAAAATTCATTTCTTCCTAAAGTAAGTATGTACAAATTAATTTCAACCTCCCAGCTCTTTTCTAATCTCTCATTTAATCCTATTTCCATTTGTTATAATATACACACAGACTGCAACTTACAAGTAAGGAGGTAACTAAAACCTGATGGTTTTCCTCTTCTGCTGTGCAAATCCTATTAGGGGGAGAACTATAATAAATGTTTCTACTTAATGTCTTAATAACAGAAATAAAGTATTCTTAAACCAAGTTCCTATTTATTCTCTCTCCACTCATCTCCTATTTCCTCTTTGGTTTATCAAATTTACTCCAGGACACTGAGAGGCTTGATAGTGATAGAGTATTATTAACAACCAAGTAATACCTTTAATTTAAATCTTTAGGTGCAAATAATGTTGGGCAATTTGTCAAATACTTTCGAGAAGTCCAGGGAAACAAGGAAACTTGCTCTGTGAGGGACAGGCCACTTTCTGGATAACAGAGAGCCACCAAACTGGCCCAGGCCTGATGTTGACATTTCTAAAGTTAGCCCTAAAAGAAAAGGATAGGCTGTCTTCTGTGTAGCCTTTTTCAATGGGATTTTGCATGCTTAATGTCTGTTGTGTTAGTAATACAGTAGTTCAGGTGGGTAGCTGCGTCAGCATGCGTAGGCTGCAAAGGAACAAGTAATAGGTTTATTCCATGCTGAAGAAGGCCCCACAGCCGAAACGTTGTGTTTTCTTACTTCATTTTTCAGCATGGAATAAACCTATTACTTGTTCCTAGTAATACAGTAGTACTATAAGTGCTATCTGTTATTTTGTTCTATTTTTTCTTTGTACATATTGTGTGATAACGTAATTTATGCAAAATATATATTTTTTGGGCACAGTACTGTTTTGTTCAAAAGCTTGAATTCATGACTGATTAAGTGTACTTTTTCCACTGCTCTATTGTTTTTTGTGATATACTGTGTGATTTAGGTATTTCAAACTTTTTGCTCTGTATTCTTAAATGTATGTATATCCAAAGCACTTTCAGTTGTGCTAAATGTGAAAAGCACTGCAGAGCATAATGTTTTATCATTATTATATTAAGACAGATGGCCTGACATACCGTATGTCTGTTTTGTTCAGTAGCTTCATGTGGTCTGAATTGCACTTCCTGTTGGATTTTATCAACCACCCTCTGGAGCAAACCCCAGAGACTGGTACTGAATTGACAAACTCCAGGCCTGTTGTTGTCTTCAGAAACATATCTTCTTCTGTGAGGTCACATATCGTACATTTGTCTTTTTTCTTACAGTACACTGAGAAAACAATCCAGTCTGCTACTGCTTTACAGCCCTTAGGGACAATGGGACATGTCTGGTGCAGGTCCACTTCCCCTACTTTGGAGAAGATGGGTCACTCTTTTAATAAGTTAAAAATAAATAACATAGGAAACAAGCAATGAAACTGTACAGACATGCTCTTGAATGTGTGTTTCTGCTTGTGTCAGTGGATTTGAGATGCAATATATAAAGTATGTCTGTCATTTAAAATCTGCTTTAGATAAAAAATCCTCGAGAGTCTGAACCATTTCAGGTTGTAATGGCAGAAAGTGGTGCCCAATCCTTAAGGGAAAATAACATGCAATACGGCTGTCATGTTGAATAAGGTCATCATTGATTTCAACTGTAAAAGGAAACTGGGAATAAAATGTTAGTGTGGATGGATTTTAATGCTGCATGAATCTGCAGAACTGAATTCTGAATCATTTTTAAACCTACTGTAGTCTGGAGGGCTATCATTAGTGTCAGTGCTGCCTAGGGTTCATTAGGGTGCAGTAATCTAATTTATATCACCCTTCCACAGGATAATAATATTCTTTGGATGAGTGACAAATTGCTTCAATTTTTTTAATCTGCCTTGTAGACATTTTATGATCGGTCAAAGACTGATTGTCTGCCTTGCCTCTGTTATTTATCTGTTATTATAAAAAAATATAACAATTTAACATAATTTTAAAAGTTTCTCCAAAGGAATCCACATAACACTGCAAATCCTTTCATTTAAGCACTGATAAGATTTCCTGGCTCCTCACTTCACAAAAAATACAGCTTTAAAGTAAAAACTGTAATTTATCGTGAACAATACATGTGCTGAATAATGGTAGTTATAGCTTTATGAAGCTTAAAAGTCCCTTCTTTGTGTTCTGACTTTTATTTCAAGATCTTGAATTTGCCAAAAAGGAATAACAAGTTCAGTCCTGGTCTGTCAGTTTTACAAGGAACAAAACCTTCTTATTAGCAACGTTTGTGCAAAATTAGGTTTGTGCTTGTGGAAAAATAGGGACTGTTAGGATGAAAAAACTTGAATTCTTTAAGAACAAGTTAAGAATTAAAATTGACGAACTATGCCTTTGTCATAAATTATTTTACTGTATATTGTGTTGTATAGCAAATTATGTTATAAAAAGATATGTTCTGAATTAAATTATATTTACTTTAATGCAATGACCCTAGGGGATGTTATAATTTGATGCACTGTAGTAGTTTTCCCACCATCAATAAATACATGCTATGAACACAATAAATGCTTTTCACATTCTATTTTTCTCCTTGGGAGATTTATCCTAACGTTGTAGCATCCTTTTTCTGATTTAATTGTCTAGTTGAACAGAAATGAAGTGTCAGTGCCAATTTAAGCCACCATTAACATTTTACTTGTTTTTATCAACCCACATTAAGTGAAAGGAAAATTGGTGTCCTTACGGTTGCCTTTGTCAAGTTGTGTCCAATGTAAAGAGCATCTGAAGAGAAAACACTTAATGCAGAGACCACTGAAGACATGATCTAATGAGAATTAGTGTTTTAAAGGGGAAAAGCAGACAAGACAAGCCAAAGCCATTAGTCTTCTTGTTGCATTAGTAAAGACCTTGCATTTTAAAAAAGAATATGTACAGTAAGTGTGTTTCAGGTATAAGTAAATCATAAAGAGCTAATTTCTGGGTGCTGGTTGCCTTAAAAAATGGCCACTGAATACCATTATATAATTATAACCTACTTTTCAAAATTAATTATCTATACCCATCAGCTGAAAACACAAGGTTTTAACACAAACTGAACAAATCAGCCTTGTTTTTTTTTACAAAACAATGCAAATACTAAAAAGAGGATGTCAGAGCTGAAAGAAAAACGTACAACCGCAGATGAACTCTCAAGGTTTACTATCATATTTGCAGTGTTTATAAAATGTCAGTGATGATAAAGCTAATGGATTAACACTTATTGTTAATGCAAGCCTTCATCACTGCAGTCAAACTCCCACTCATGCTGTGAAGTATGCCCAAATATCATCAATAGAAACCCTGTCAAGGACTATACTATTGAATGATAACCTGAATCAGCAACGTAGCTCAAACTGTAGAGGAGAGTGATGGCCTCTGAGATATGGATCCAGCTATGTACTGTACTGCTGGGAAACAAGCTTCTTTTTTTAGTTCTTGCTCATGAACACAGTAACCAACTGGGAACAGCAATCAATAAGCAGTTTTACAATGAAAACCCCTGGTGACTTTTACTACTTGACTGTTCTGGACATGAATGTCCTTTGATTAATTATTTATAATAATAACCATAGTATTAGTGAAGTCGATTTATTATATTAATGCTAATATCTCCTGAAATTAATGTTTTATAAAGTGTCTTTCTTGACAGGGCTCATAAAAAATGTTGTTTTTTTTTCAATTGTTTTTTAGCATGTTCATAACTTTTAGGTTTGCAGTTATTGGAGTGTTATCTTCCATATTTGTGTATAATTTTAATACACTGCAATCTAACAGGCGGATTTTTAATAGCATATTAAATCTTAAATTGGACACTGCTATCAGGACTGCATCTTATTATGTGCGATGTAAGGCCTCCTGTACTTTTTTTAATAACTTCAAGGTACACTTACAAAAAGAAGCCCTATTCAAATTAATTTTAATCTGCATATTAATGAAGGTTTTGGAAATAAACTAGATTTTGACTGACCTGGCCATCTTGCTTGAGTGAATACATAATTTCACTGGTGTGGTTTCCATTGTGTTGCACTTGCAGATTCACAATGCATCTTGCTAGATTGCAAAGTTTATTTAACATAGAAGTTGCACACTCACAGAATGCATTATTATTTTATGAATGAAGAAGTACGTATTTGTTGTACATATGCTTCTCAAAATAACATATAGAGTATGTGAAGATATACATAAGATAAGAAATGCAACAGGAGTAGCTCAACACTGAACAAAATTAGTGCTGCTACTGCAATATTCAAGGCGTTGATAATGAAAAGGATGACAACAGCCATGTTCAATCTACTTCAGCTATCAGTGATTTGTAATCATTCCTGATGTCATTTCCTCACAAAACAATTACATCAATTACATCTGCTTCCCTCTTCCACCCCACCTGAACCTCTACAGCTGCCCGTTGGCCACTCCTCACTCTGCAGGGTCGTCATCATCCTCCTCATCCTATGATCAGGAGGTTGTTAGTCAGGCAAGCAGGTTAAGCCAAATTTACTGTAACCAAAACACTCGAAAAACCATTCAATAAGCTGAATTCTTGGGTGTTGTTGTTCTTAGTGAATGAACAGTATGCTCTTTCTGCACTTTCTGCAACAACTTTTTTACATTATTATACTAATGTCATATTAGTATTGTGGCCCCTGCTGAACATTTTTTCTCTGGAATGACATCACTAATTTGTACTATACTGTACGTTCTGGCTTGGACAACGTAGGAAGAAACAATGTTGTTCAACTCATATTCATCCAATGGTTGAGCCATTACTTGGAGACTGGTCATCCTGGTGAAAGTAGTTGCAAGCTGGAGCCTGTCTTAGAAGTACACAGAGGAAGGCAGGACTGAAAGCATATGACTGCTCTTTGCCTGGATGGAACACATTTCTAGTTAAAAAATGCTCAATGAAGCATAGAGAGAACATCTCGGGGAAGTGGGAGTAAGTTGGACCGCCTAGCAAAAACCCACATAGTCACAAGGAGAACATAAAATTGCAGCCAGACAGATTCCTAGAGCCAGGACTGACCACAGGATAGTGGAGCTGTGTACCAACAGTACTGACCACCACATGATTAAAACTATAGTATTCACTCTATGTTAAATTGATACTAATTTCAGTGAAAAAATATTTTTTCAAATCTGAATGTTAAAATTTCTTACAATTTTGAGAGACGAAGGACAGCCCAGGGGTCATGTACAGTATAGTCGGGAATCGACAGGAAGGAGGGTCCAGTGTAAAAAAAAAAAGTCCAGGATTTCAGAGCAAAGGCTTGGAATCTCCATGCAGGGTGAAGACTGAAGAGGCAGCACTGCAGTACAAAGCCTGGAGGAGCAGCACTGCAGGGTAAAGACTTGACCTGGAGCTCATGGCGAAGCTCATGGAACTGAAGAGCAGTGCAGGATGAAGACTGAATAGGCAACGCTGCAGGACGAAGTCTTACGAAGCTGGACGATGGACGCTGACCCCAGAGTGAAGTTGGACATTCAATGGACAGAGTGGGCCAGTGGAGTGGTCCGGGGTTCTCCGGCGAGTGTAGAAGGCTGCTTTAAGGCCATGGAATGAAAGCAGCTATGAGGAGCCCTGGGGCCCTGGATGTTTAACACTGCCCTGGGAGTGAAGTCAGGCAATCTACAGCGAGAGGTGCCCAGGGGAGGGAGGTCCAGGCTTCCAGGGTGAATGAGCACTGAAGACACAGGCCGCAGAAACAGTGGAGAACAGAGTCCACGAGGGCAGTACAACCACCGAGCGAGTGGGGTGAGAATAATGACAGAGCGCTGCAATAGAGGGGCCTGGGCATTATATAGCAAAAGAGACAATAGAATGGTAGGAGTCCTAATAATTAGAGCAACTTAGCTGAAAGGGGATCAAGTCAGTGTGGTAAGCCTTGGAAAACCGTGAGTCTTTGTGAGAAGGTTCCTGTTTCCCAGGACAACCGCAGGCTGAGTGATGCTGCAGGACAGCCATCAAAACACTGGTGACAAATTCAGATTATATTACAAAAGGAGCTTTTTTAAAAAACTGCGCAACGAAAACATCAGAAGCAAAAATGTCACTAACAGCTTAATAGTCACCCATCACAAGTTGTTAGGTTTTGCCAGCATTTTTATTTTGGGTGACTGAAAAAACAAGGATATGCCACTAGCAAAAGAAGTCTTATTGTAAATAATTCCACAAGACACACATATTTACAACCACAAACGTTTTAAAAGTTGTGTATCATGAACTGATGACTTTTGTCATGCCTGGAGCCTACAGTACCTAACCAATCCAGAGATATTTTAAATTAATCCTCCTAGGTTCAGAAAAATATTGATATAACTGTGAATGGATAAATCAATATTACTCAACAATGCAAAAGGCCACAAATAAATCAGAAAGCTTTTCAAATATAACTTGTTTACAAATATTTCTAATACCTTAAGGCCCCATTAATTCACCTTTGGGGCCATATCAAATAAAAATTCATGGACAAATACATTCACGGTCATCATCTTCTTTATGAACATCCCCATAAGCCATGAATAACCTTATTAACATCATACACGTTGCAATGTAAGCAAACCCTGTTACAAAACAACTGCAAGGTATTGAAAAACTAATCTCCCTGTTCAATTATATTTGCTTTGCATGAGAAAAGATACAGAAAGTGAAATTACAGATTACAGCTTCTAACACTATTTTGTAAAAAAAAAGTTAAAGGATTGTAGGGATATGGCTGGATGTGTTATAGAGGATCTGTGCCGTGTGGGATGGCACAAGGGGTGCTTTCTTTATGGAAATACCACTGACTTTGGTCGCAAGAGTATTGGATTTGACACCCCTTATGGCATCTTCCGGTACTGCCCCTGAAGGCTCTATAAAAGGGAGTGTACCCCTGCTTGTGCTTTCCGTAGCAGTAGGAGTCGGCATCACACTGTGCATGACCGTTCAAGTACTTCCACTTCATTTCTTGTTTTACTCTCATTCACACTGTGTTTGAGAGCCTCAGGAGGCACTTTGCCTATGAAAATTGCTTTCATGGACAATTCTGTCCCAGGACACCTCCTAAAGTAAAAATTCTAGAACATATCTTAGCACTATACTGGCATCCCATCAAGAGTGTATCCTGCCTTGTGGCCTATACCTACTTGCTATAGGTTCTGTCTCCCCTATGACCTTGTATTGAATAAAGCGCTTAGAAAATAGATGGATGGATATTAGCATTAGTATATTACCTACTTCGGCGCTACATAAGTCACAGTTCTCAAACACTCAAATATGTCGACAACATAAACTGACTTTGTATGTTTAATTTCACATGTGCTACTGTATATGCTGCAAACCAGAATATTCTATGTTGTAAGATGTGTTGCAAAACTGGCAGAAGTAAACTTTTTTCTTCAGAAATGGGAGTCACCAGCACACTCTACATCTGACTTCAAATGTAAATGATCTGGTTTAACTTGCAGGGCTATCTAGATTCAATATGTTTTATTGAGGGCCTAGCCTCCTGTTGGCCCTCTTTAATAATAGTGAAGGTGTGTTTGATGGAGAAATTAAACCATAGTGACATTTCCATATTTCTAAGTCATGGTAGGCAAGTAATAATTTATTTCTTATCTTTTTTCCGATTTTTTTTTTACCTGTTCACTTTTTTTTGGGCTGATAGGCAGCATTCCCCATTAGAATTAATGGAGCTGGCTGGGGGAAGGTGCAAATATTGAGAACAGTTAACTGATGGATTTGTAATGCAAATATAACACTGTGCACTGCAACAGACAAAGATGGATGTACTGAATACCCATAATGTCAAAGGGCAAATAAAAAGCTATATCTGGAGTTGAAAGGAAATTGGTAGTCTTATTAAGTGTATGTGAGGTGTATCATTTCTTGACATCACAAGTACAAAGCATCACTTGTAAAAGGTAAAGTTAAATTCCATTTAGATATACAGTAGAGATGCATTATTTTGGCAAAGTGTTTTTTTTTTCACATTTAGCCTTTCAGGCTCCTGTTTTCTTTGAAAATTCATCATCGCAAATGCCAAAAGAAAATCACATTAAACAAAATATTCCTTTGATAGAACAATTTGTGCAAAACCCATTTCTTAAAAATTAAGAACTTAATTCTTAATTTTCTCTTTTAGTACAGCTAATTTACATGATGTAATTCTCTTTTAATAATTCTCTACAATAAATTACCTTTTATGTAAAGGCATGTTATATATCTATATATTCCCACCTTGGAAGATTATTTTTTATCCTGTTATATACAGTATAGAAGTTTCTCTACAGATATCCTTTTCTTGTTTTCTATACAATGAGTACAGAAAGAATATTAATTTAATTAAATGATAAAAACAATGGCCAGACAATTATCTTGACAATAATGCATGTTTGGTTTTCTTATAACCATCGTCATTTTTCCAAAATATATATTTATCTTACTCATACAGATCATTATTTTTTTTGCCATTTAGATCTTTTCCTTTTCTGTGATCTAAATTTGCCTTAAGGATCAACAAAGTGTTCAAATCCAGGTTAAATTCAGATTAACATTTATCAGTACAAGGCAACACAATGCTAAATAAATCTTTTGACAGTAAAGGCACATGACTTCCCTGTAAATTTTTGCACAGTACTATAATATCTGATAAAAAATATTTATTTATTCCATATATACAGTAGGATCTATGTAACACTTAATATTGTTCAATCTTATTCTAATCACTTTGTTCTGAAAGGTAAATGTGTGCCCAATAGTCATTTTTAATTAGAAGGAGGTCTCACAGGAATTTTAACTGCAGTCTTTAAAAGCCTCCGGCATCGCTTACCCGCTAAGGGCATGCAAAAACCCTCTAAGCACAAGCACATTTGTGAGAGGAGCAAATGCAGAAATGTGGCCTACTTCTGGTGTTTAATTACCTTCTAAGAACTACAAATTCCAACAAGACATTTATCTGATTAATGACCTTCCTCTTACAGTCTTCTGTTCATAACATCGCTGTGAGCTGTCATTACTCTTTTAATTGTAACTGCTGCTATTTTTAAGAATATACTGTACATACCTGCTCATTTACTAATGGCCATTATACAAAATACTAATTAAGTGTTTTAGTACATGGAATATATATGGGGACTATACACAGTAACTGGTGGAATTTCTGTCAAACCATCCACAGTACATGCAGTACATATCACAGCATAAATATCCTCCTTTATATCAGATGTTGTTAAGGTTATGATGGAACTCTTCTTTATTTGATTTTTTTCTATTCCAGAGAAAAAAGCTAGAATCATGCTTAGAGACAGGTGTGGGGAACAGATTTGAGGGATGAGACTGAGCAGAGCAAATGTTACAAAAGATGGGCTTAATGCCAGCAAATATGCAGCCATAAAGTTCAATATCCAGGGCTCCTCAATGGCAGCACTGGTTCCACTGAAGCAGACAAGCTGCTGCTTTAGCAGGGAACTCAATATTCACAAACAAAAGTCCTAAACTTTTGTAAATCAATAATGATACTGTATGTATTTAGTCATTGTTCTTAATGTTGATTGGAGTAGAACAGCATATTGTAGCGTTTACAGGTTCTTTTCAGAACAAAGGACCAGTGGAGACGCGATTAACAAACCAAGCGCTAGCTTTATTCATTAACAACCACACAAAACCAAACACA
This sequence comes from Atractosteus spatula, assembly GCF_055471065.1. Taxonomy (NCBI): domain Eukaryota; kingdom Metazoa; phylum Chordata; class Actinopteri; order Semionotiformes; family Lepisosteidae; genus Atractosteus; species Atractosteus spatula. Next base: position 53,640,465 of record NC_142710.1, read on the forward strand.
GGATATACACGCACATGAGGAGACTGACGGAACACGTACACATCTTTAGCGTGGTAATTACTTAACAACACGCTATACTTGTATAAGACTACACAGGGCACTAGAACTACTAGGACATTATTTACACAGGTAGGGTCAGCCGCTGGTCATCGTGCTGACCCTCAGACTCTCCCCGGCTACCACTCCCAGCATGCCCAGCGGTACTACGAGCGCCTAGGGGCGCTTCCTCCTCACCACCAGGCGAGGGCGTTACAATATGAAGTCTCTGAAGATGCTAAAAGCAAGACAAAAATCTGTGATTGACAAAATGGAAGAAAAGCGGGAACTGTTAGACTGACAGGACTGTAATCAAAAGATATAGTTTGAAAAGCATTAATGGAGAGTAAGAAGCTGAGAGAGCTTAACATCCGCACCTCACAGAATTTTCTGGATAAGCGAAAATGAAATGGAAGGTGGGGTGTACATCTAGCAGTTGGAAGATGCTGGAAGTTGAATGACTGTAGGAAGAGAACAGCCGTTAGTGACCAGAATGGAAAGTGGAGGGGGATCAGATGGTGGGAAGTTATGGTCAGTTGTTGAAGGAAGGGGAAATGTTTCGTGTCATATAGTAGACGCTGAGCAGTGCTGGACACCAAGTGGGAGAAGAGAAGGGTTTGTAGGAAGCTTGCCAGCTGAGCTGGAGATAGGATTCCAGATGGGGAGAGGGGATGGCGTCAAGGCAGGGTGGAACTCAACGCTGATAGCTTCAAACATGTTGGGCCATGTTTTACTACAAGGATGGAGATGGAATAACAGATAGGCATAGGATGTTGTAGGTTGCCCACTTCCTGAACCAGAGGTAGAAAGATGTTCTGTGTTGGATACCAGGAATAGAAGCAGGAGGAAAAGCAGACATTAAACACTATTGTATGCCTGATATCTGAGCTGGGAGTAGGATGACAGAAAGACCCAGGACCAAGAGAATGGTGTCAGAGCTTTCCTCAGTGCATTTCAATTAAAGAGAATACCTTGATTATACAAACCTCTTTGTTTTTACACATACTTTGTTCATTTTGAACCAGTGCAATTATAGCAGTGGTTTTCCTTCTGTCTTCTTGATTGTATAATTTTTCATCTTGAAGCACCATAATCTTAGAGAGTAGAAGCTTTCCTCCGTCTTCTTGGTTACATAGTTTGTATGTTTTGAAGCGACATAATAAGACAGTACCTAGAAGAAACTTTCCTTCTTCTGAAAGTAGATTTTGTTTTTCTGCTGTCTTTTTAAGCTGTTTGAAAGAGCACAGTCCACATATTGAGTCCACATTATGCATTGAGACAAAGGTGTTTGTGTTTAACATATAGTATATAGCCAGTTTCAGTAATGATTATGATTAGGGGCAACCAGAAGAGATTGTCTTGTTATCCCTCTTGAACTTTGATTATTATTTTTTTTTAATACATCAATAGTCACTTTAATTATTCACTATACGTTTGTTATGCCGTGCTGTCCACCAGGATGGCGAAGGTGGGCAAAGAGGCATTACAGCCCCAAGAACAAGGGCAGGGGAGTGGCTGATGTGCTCCTGAATGGAGTCTGCTGTGCTGGGATGAATCCAGGGAGGGAAGTGAGACAGGGCAGGGCTGGACAGTTTGCTCTTGGGGCCAGGCAGGACATGGTGCCTTTGTCAGGGTTATCGACCAAGAGCACGCCAAGAAGCAAGGTACTGTACCAAAGGCATTCCCTGGAACTGGTTGAGCAGTGCGCCTACTGAGGACCGGCTGCTGCAGAGTCCCAGCGGTGGTGACCGAGCGGTAGGCAGGCTGACACAGGGCAGGAGTGCAGGCTGGGCAGGAGGGTCTGCACCTGGAGCTGGGCTGGACAGGGCACATGTCATTGGGGTGGTTAGCTGGGAGCTTACCAGGAACCGGGCTGAACAAGGCACGCTCGAAGAGGGGATTTCACCAGAGACAAAGTGGTGGTGGTGGTGGTTCAGGAGTAACGTATTGCTGGATTGCTGAGGAGAAGTTTAAATAACCCAGAACACTTGATGCTGTATGACTCACTATGTGACTCACTACAGCCAGGTGCTCCAAATATCCTGTCTCCTTGGCAATCAGAGAAGGGCAGGCAGGAGAATGGAGACATGGCCTATGTCCACTACAGTTGCACACAACCTGCCGCTTCAGGGTTGCAGGGTGGATGTAAGAATAACTATTACACGCCACTTCATTGCGGGGCAGACAGAGCAACATTTTGTTATTTATTACACCATGGCACCTGTGAAAATGCCATAGTCTGCCCTCACTACCTTTGAAATTTAAGTTTACAGTATATGCTTTCTGAGCATATCTGTAGCTGCATGAAGCTCAGTATCACATGCATTAACCCCTCTAGATGTTTGTTACACATACCATTTGTTATATGTATGGATTTCTTCCAAGCTTTTATCATTAGCCAATTACATACTGTATGTTTTCTTGCAGCAATAGTTGATCCATCACTAGCAGCACCAATATGAAAAGTTAATGGAAATTGCCAGAGCTCTTCTTTGCTCTTCCTAATATCAAAAACTGTTTGCTTTTTGACCCCATACTCCCAAACATGTGCTACAGATACAGCATGCCAGGTTCCCACTTAGCAATAAGCTCTAATTTCTGCTTTCCATTCAAATCATCATGCTTGCTTTTTTTGTATAATGTTATTAGGAGTTATTGCAGGTTACATTACATGATGTATTTTTAAGCAAAATACAGGCACAAACACTTTTTCAATAAAGTACACGTTCACAGATTTGGTATGCTGTGGCTAGCAAGAAGGATGTATACAGACTGTAAAGATGGATGTGAAAATATTATTATTCCAACATCACATGTGTTTGGAAATTTTTATGTATTGGCATAGGTATGCATATCTATTACAAACTGTATGCTAATAAGAATGATTACATTATTATTTTTACTTAAATATTTTAATACAATGCTGTATTAAATCTTATTTCTGCTGTATTCTGTATGTATGAACTATTTTTTACGGTCCTTTATATTGGCCTACAACAACACTATTACCATTCTTATTTATAAATTCTTCATATTCATTCATCTGTATGCGATCATGAATGCAATAAATCATAATAAATAGGATTATACCAGAGATATTTAGGTTTAATGGACACTGTGTATTGATTTAGAAGATGTCGGAGATTGTCCATTAAATCCAAAATCAGTTATATCAAGGTCTGCTAAATTGAGGATTTACTATTCATGTGTGTTCAGTCTGTGAGCTATCAGAAGTGTTTTCAGAAGCTGTCTTTTGTATGGAGCAGTACAATGTAGATTTGTATTCCTTTTTAAAATCAAATCACATCTTTTGATTTCTGCAGCAGCCATACATCCATACATACATCAAATAAACAAGATTCTCTCAGGAAAGATATATTGTTGTCATGGCTTATTAACTATGGGGGAAGATCCTTTGTGGATCACAGAAAAAAAAACTAGGTCACATTCAACCCTTCATTGAGAAGACTAAACAAGAAGTAATGCATTCTGAGGTAAAACCAGTGAATTACACTTATGGTATTTAGAGAGCCTAGACCTCATTACCTGCTCAGAAGGGTGATTGCTCTCTTTAAGTGGCTGAGAGCACTGTTTTTTCATACAGTGTATAAGATCAGGGAAACAGCACATACATGTATACACTCCCTGCTTAATGGTTTTGATGCATGTTCTAGCAACACATACAGTAGATTGTTTATCTTAGAGGCCCATTAAAAAAGAGATTTGATAGAAGCACAGTCTGGATTGACAGAAAAGGTCACATTTGCAGGTTAATGAGATTAAATGCAAAAATTGTTTGCTTCAATTCACTCCCTTGATCAGTCTTAGCAACATAGATATTTCTTTTATTAGCTGAAACTGATTCTGACCATTCATGAAGAAGCAATTCAAAATTCTAATTATTGCTGTACTCAGCGGCTGGTTGTACATTGGTACATACTGTACAAATGTCCAATATTAATGGACCATAAAAAAGCATTACAGCATTACAGCATGTTTTCTTCAGTAAAAACAATATAGGTTTTATTTAAATGTTTACTTTCCCTTAGAACTGTGGATTTTAATAATAAATTAAAAGATTAGCTACTAATTAGGAAATGAAAAGGTATTAAAGTAACTTTTTAGCACTGTAATATATTTTTCTCCCTCCATTAATTGGCATACATTTTTTACTAATTATAAAGGTGCTGATTTGTTCAAATAGCATATTTCTACAGACAGAAAATGGTCTACTGTACAAGAACACTGCAAAAGAATGTTTCATATTTGATAGGATTGAATTAATAAATTATTAGCAGAGTTTATTAACTGCAGCTGTATAGTACTTTTTGGTCATATACATCTGTGATAATAACTATAAGCTCCATGTATTCTATACTGTGATGAAGCAAGCTGAAGCTCGGTTAAAGACTCCTCCTTTTAGAAAATACATTGGGCACACCTGCCTTAATTGACTGATTTGCCTCCTGTGGAATGGAATTCCACAGGCAGGAAAATGGTATATCTGATTGGCCCTGTGCATGATTGTGCATTCCTCAGGAGTAGCAGAAGTCTACCAGCAGTCAGGAAGAGAGTTCGAGGGGCTTTGTTTTTAAGCTCCTGTAGTTCAGGAAAGGAAGGAGAATGTGTTAGTGGAAATTTGAACTGTAGAGAGTTGAGGTAGCACAGTAGTGTTTATTTAAATCCTTTGCTTTAATGTCAGAAGCAAGCTGGCAGTCCTAAGACCAGTTTAGGTGTGGGAAGTAAGAAATACAATGAAAGTTTGCAAGGATTGTTAGAAAGTTGGTGTTTAGTAAAAAAAAAATGAATCCAGAGAGTACTTAACTACTTGTTTTTCTTGTATGTATTCCTGGATTAATTTAAATTCCCAAGTCTCTGTAACTTAGTGTTCATAGGTGGGTACCATGAGATAAATTGGCATACCAATAGGTTTCTGATGAGACAAAGAATGTATAGTATAACTTCCAAGGATAGGAAGACTGGCTGCTGATGGGTGAGCCCAGTTGAGCATGCCAAGGTGTCCAGGGAATGAAAAGAGTTTAACAGAAATTTGTTCTGGCTCTTCTCTGGAATAGAGGATTATGGAGTTGAACAGGAGAACAGAAACAAGTCTTTTTGCTGAATAATACCTGTAGTAGTACCTCTGTGATAAACTGTTTTTTGCAACTGAGTAGACTTCTCTGAAAGGTGACTACTGGTGCATTCTAGAAACCTTGAAGGGATTTGCAAGCCGATAGTGACAGACTACCCAAACATGTACTGTATGTATAATCTGGTGACATACTGGCTCAGCGCTACAGTTAGTGGCTTGGGGCTTGGTATTCCCACAGCACGAACTTTATTTTCAACACAACCCCAATTTATTGTTCACTCTCTAGTGGTGCTTGAGCTAAAGCTATCAATATCTCTTGTTTAGGCTTTAAACTCCAAAGATACATGTAGCTCAAGTGTGATGTACTATACCTCCATTCAGGTTTTTAGCTGAAAATTACAGACCTCTTTGGTGGTGACATTCTAAAACCTTGATTTCGTTGTGTATAAGTTACACATTTTATCACACTTTTACAGAACTCAAATCTCTCTTGAGCTCATTTTCAAGCTAAGCTTTTGGCAAGGAGGGAAAACATTGTTGGGTTTTACGTTTTTAGAGACTTACTGCATTGATGTTCCTCTAATAAAAACAGATTGGGTCCTGCTACTGTCACACTTATCCTTCAGTCACTCTCTTCTTCATGTGTGCTGTCATATCCCTCAGTGATGTCATGCAGAGAGTGCTGAATGTATGAGGATGAATAATGTGTCAGGTGTTTCAGCACCAGACTGATTGATTCTACTCACTGGACCGTATAAATCCATTAAAGAGAGGGTACATTAATATAAATTTTTAGTTACACAATACAAATCATGAAACTTTGTGCTCATTAGAATAAATTATGCTTTAGTACTTAACGTTAACAAATGAAAGACAGAGTAAATGTATCAGACCTAAGAATGCAGTTTATCATCCTGATTATCTTCTGACTAGAATAATTTGTCTTGAATTCCCCTTCATTTCAACAAAATATTACTTACTATTTGAGTCCAGTGTAGTCATGTACACAATGTCCTGTTACCCCATAGCAAACGGCACTCATTTTAAGAAACGTATTGGTCGTTGTCAGTTGTTAAACCTGCAGATCTTTACCCAATAAGCAATATTCAACCAAGAGTTTGAGTCAAATCCACATTAGTTTTGGCTGTGTCCTCTATTCTTAAAAAAATCTTCCAGGTCATAAAAATTGAAATACATCAAATATTAAATTTCTAATATTTTAGTGTGTTCCCAACTATATTAAAAGTGCCTAATAAATCCTATTATTGTAACTCAATCATTATAAAATCTGTAAAGTTCAAAACATTCTTCTTTTGAATCTGCGTTCAGATGCGTGTGATTTTAGCATACTGTGTTTCCACATCTAAACCCCTTTGTGCAGGTTTTCATTTCATTCACCAGTGATTCAACTTCTCAAGGAAGGGAAAAGCTCAAAGCTATAAAAATGTTTGCCAAACTTTTTACACGTTGCTGGAAAGATTTTCTAGAAAACATTTAATCAAAACTGTTACTTTTTACAATGGAAAAAAAGAATTTCAAAACGTAAAGAATAATAAGAAACAAAAGACAGATGGGACAGATGATTGTATCTTTTCTTATGTATAAAGGATACTTAACTAATAGATTACTAATAATGAGCAAAAACCTAATACTTGGTATTCGTCAATGTCCAGTATGTGTTCCCATTGGTAAATAACAGGAATCATCTATCAAATAAATCTTCCATTAATACCAGCACAATCCTATTGGTATCTGCCAGGATAATTACCCTATAGTGTTATTCTGAAAACATAAAATGCATGGAATTTTAAGTATCAATTTTAATGATGGGTTGATCAGTAAGAAAACAATCTGAAGATTCTGAAGATACTGTATGAACTGAAATTACTTGGCAAATGATTTTTTAAGACCTAACCTTGTTATAGAACTCCTATCTAGATGCAATATAAAATGTGAATTCCAGGTGGCCAAGAAAAAACTTCTTCTGAGGAAAGTAAATGAAGTTAGCCTTTCATTTTTCTCCAAATCCCATAGTTCTGAATAGCCTTACCTTTTGAGTCCATCTCCCATGTACCCCTGGCATTCTGCCTTGAACTTGATAGCTGAGTTACATGTGACACCAATTACAGACTTACAGCTGTACATGTTTCTTTTATGTATTGAATATAGTGAGGTCATACTCATTACAAATGTGTTATCAGGAGAAGAAGCCTGAGCTCAAGGAGGTCTCCTGATTAATGAGACACTTATGACAGTGGGATTTTGAAATTAATTTGCTAGCATCCATTAGCGACAGTAAGCAGTAAGCTATTGAACCCTGAACATATACAGAAATTCAGTCTGTGGTTCTCCCTTTTTCAGAGAGAAGCTTAATTTTCTTTTTATGATTTGTTTTGTTTAAAAAGAATTTTTCAACTATTCAGAATTTCAATAAATGATTATTACCCCTAATGTAGCTACATGCTTTCTGAACTACACTATGTGGTATGAGTAGACTTTTTCAACTGTTTACCTGCTATCAAGACCCATATTCAGTCAGTTTGTTGAAGGTCAGTATGTCATTATCTGAAAAGCATCTATCTGAAACAATTTTAAATTGCATAGCTTTTAATTAGAAAAAAAATCATGGTAATAGCAAATTAGCAGGTAATAATGCAGGAGGGGAAGTGTTTATTTCATTTAAAGTTCTGCACCCCAGGGCTTCTTCTGTAAAATTTATAAAAACTTATTTGTTTTTGCCAGTTACATAAGCTACATGATGTTCCTGATTATGTCCAAAACAATAGATAGATAAATAAAATAACCATTATAATAGCCTAGAAGGCATCGTCCCACACAGCTTCCCACACAATTGCATTTTATTGAGAAGACAAAAACCAGCAATCTAATAAAATCAAGCTTTTGAAAGATGTATTTTTCTTTTAATTGCACCATACAGCGAAACTTGACAGCAAATAATATAGACCTATATGAAATCTCTTTGAAGAAATGGATTTCTGGAGGGAGTACTCATCAACCTAACAGTAAGCAGAGAGACACCCAAAGGAGCTGGCTTCGGTGTGTTGGAGAGCTTCACTTTCCTTCCTGTTGTTCTTTATAATATTGTTACAGATTAGGGAACGAGAACAACAAAGCAAATAAAATGAAAGAAAATATTAAATCCAAATAAACCTGAGTGGTAGGTATTTTCTAAGGCATGTGCGTTCTGCTATGTACAGTAAGTTCTTTATTCTTTTGCCCAACTCAAGGAAAAGTAAGAAAATCAGTCATACTTTGAACACAGATAGTTATTTTCAATTAAAATAACACAAGGCAAAACAAGAGAAAACGTTCTATAAACCCAGCAAACTCAAAACGCTAATTTGCTAACTCTGTACCCAAAATACCTTGACAGGCCAACTAGAGAAATACCGTGTGTCCTAAGTACCCTGTTACCCAGCACTTAATTTTCCTTTCTATAACATAGATTCCCAAAACTGAATGGGAAAGATATTTAAGAATATACTCCTAAAAACATTTTAGCCTGAGGATTCAACAATAAAGGAAATCATAATTTTAAAAGGACAGCAAGCTCTCTAAAACAATTTCAAATTATTTTACTTTAGCCAAAAATCTGTTCTCCAAGTGAAATCAGAACAATATTGTCTCACATGGCACAGAGTTAGAGAAAGAGTTGGGTAATGGTGCTTCTTCTTCCTGGCTCTCTCTCTCTGTCTTCCTTCTGTTTTCTTCCATGTCTTTTCTTCTCTATTTTTGTGCTTTGTGTCTATGTGTTGTTACTTCTAATCAAGTAATTTCTCTCTGCTCTCCTACAGCTAGCTTAACACCTCAAATTCTATTCATCATTTTTAAGGTCTGTGTTTAGGCTTTGATACCAGACTTTCATAACAGAACTGTAGATCATAACAACATTTAGGTAGTGTTTCAAATATGCTCTATATTGTATTACATATTAAACATGTTTTAGACATTCTAGATGAAACTCTTACAAGAGAGTGAGACAGAAATATTAAAATACTTTAAGCTCAAAGAAGCTTTGTTCATACAGTGTATGTTCACTGTCAGGCTTCTTTTGGTCAAGGATGGTCTAAGACTTACGGTATGTTTTCCACTATACCCAATTATTAGTGGTCCTGCATATTAGGATCTGTTTGCTAGAACAGTCAATAGATTTTTAAATTTGAAATATTAATATTAATAATATTAATTATAGAAAACATAAGAGAATATATTTAAACATTGGATGCCTAATGTCTAGGATATGATTATATTCTATATACAGTACTCCTCTTCAAAATAAAACATTTAATTGTATAACTAGTTAGAATTTGTGATTTGTATGTAGAATAAAATGTTATACTGTAAATTATTAGAATATTTCTGGAGCCTTGACCAAGCAGTTTGGGCCTCTTTGTAAAAGTACAGAAATGGAGCTAAAGAGGCCTCTCTGATCAGATACATTGTTATCTGTGAACACTTTGAACCATCTAATGATATTGTAACCCATATGGCTTCCATTGCTTGCGAGAGCTGAGCTGGCTTACCAGAGCTGTGACGTCACCGCCCTCCCCTGTGGATAGCAGGGGCCGCAGCCGCTGGGCTGACGGGAGATTTCCCTTTGGCTCAAGAGGCTGGGTCCCTGTTGAGTGATGCTGGAGGCCTGGGTTTGAGTCCCTGACGGTGGGGGGCCGACCTGATGCGGCAGCGGCGAGGGAGCCCATGTGAACCCCGAAGCGTTACAATATATAGTGCAGATAGGCTCCATTAAGTCTTGGTAGACTATTTTTGCTGGGTGAATGGTCACTGACCAACACCCAAAGGAAGATCCATTAATGAGGGACCTGCAGGGTGGGTACCAGGATTTTAGTTGAACATCCTAAACCAATCATCAACTGGGATGTCATACCTTAAAAGCTAGTACACAGCTCATTTTTTCTTTGGTTCACTCACTGGCTCTCATCTCTGTTTAACTAACCTGGCCTTCTGACTTTTCCAACCATGTGATTGCAAGCAGTCTGAGTTAGGGCTTAAACTTTGTTCGAAGACACTAGGCCAAGAGAGTGAGTCAGTAAAGTCCAGAATTCTGTCCAAGAACAATCACCCATCATATCTTAAATAGCCTCGCAGTTAGGTCCAAAAAGGTGGAACTGGTCTTCTTGCTGAAACGTGTCGTCACGGCAACGGGCTGTTTGACTGGTCCATCTGTTGCCTTGGGAAGTGTGGTGAGATTTCGAGCCCTTTGTAGTGAGCTGACATTACAGAGACATAAACAAAAGTCCTCACTACTTGGTAATTAGATATTCCAATGCACATTTGGAAAGAATACTGGTTCTGATCTTAGTTCATTAGGTAAATACATTTCTGTTGTGTAGTGTAGTTGTGTAGATTATGGGCTAGTGGCACAAAATCTAGCTATGTATCTATCTAGCTATGTATCACCTAGATGTGGGCTGGATGATGCTGGTCCTCCCCTTCTGTGTGTAAAGAGCTTTGGGATCATGTGGGATGAAAAGGAATTCTTTTATTTCACCATTTAACATTCCTGTAATAAAGGATCAAATTCAAATATCCGTGTGCTACTCCATTGCTATCTATTGAATTTTATTGTACTGAAACCTACGAATCACTGACCACAGAATTATAGAGAACTTTTTTTTTAAACTATATAAGTTAAAATGCAGTGTTCCACACATTTAGATAAAGAAACAGTGTAGTGGGTCACACTGTAGAAATTAGTTCAACAGAACTGATATTCCATTAGAATCCTTTGAAAGTCTTTTTCTCAATCTCAGATTTTTCTGTTTCTTTCTTTGCTCCGTTGGGTTAGTTGTGTTTTATTAACAGGGAATTGTTTTTTTCACGGTGTGGCATGAAAACAAATGCAATATTCATCAGTGTTCTTAAATATATTAAGTATATTAAGTTCTATCTAACCAAAACACAAAACGCAATTTCTGCCTAAATGAATGCAATGTGCTACTGTGTATTCAAATTAAAGTAAAAATAAAATACATAAAAATAATAAAACATTAGTGTAACTGTACATAGTAAATCTTTAAAACATTCCACTACTTGAATTACTCTTTTCCAAGACAAAGTCATTAAATTGTCCAATGTGATTTATTTTTTTCATGATTAATAGGTTTTTAGATAGGAATAAAGAGAACTGCATTTATCAAAATCTGCCCAATTAATTATACTTTCAGCAAGAAAGGCCATTAATTTCTGAAAAAGCCCAATGACAAAAATAATTGTTTTGGTTTTACATTAAATCATATATTTATCTATTTATTATTTTACAATGTATATTTAAGGCAAAACAGTCACGTTTTTTTCTTACATTTATCTCTTTGTATTGGAAATGTAGTACACTATTAATAATATTTAGGCTCAATAATTCGTATATTTAATTTAAATTTTAATTCAGTGCTAGGCCAATGCAGTAAAATTCTGTCAGAGATTTCTGAATTTTTGCATAATTCTAAATACAATTGTTATGTTTAATATTTTTTAATTATGTACAGTTAAAATGTAAACTTTGGAATCAGTTAAAAAGACTTAGAGTAGGTGATAAAATAAACTCACTCACTTTAGTGTTTGCATTTCATAAGCAAGGTGTCCCACAGCTTACTTTAGCTTTTATTTTCACGTTTACTTTAATTTATTTTAAAATTGCACAGCAACAATCAAAGATAGTTTCCAAAATGAATAAATGTAAAAAGACACGCAATGATCACGCAATGACTCAAATTTCAATTCAAATTTCTTTGCAATCAAATAATTTTAAACAGTTTCTTATCCTTCTTCTGACTTCTATAAAATTTTAAGAAATTGTAGAAGAATATGCCTGGATTTTAAATGCAAAACCTTCCAAGCATTTCCATAAAGAAAGCACAGTTTATTCTGCCTTATGCAAACAAAATGTAACATTCTGATATCTACCAAATAAGAAAACGTTCATGTCTATTGTGAAATCATATTATGTGCAGTGCATCAAAACAGATTAATAAACAAAACAATCTTTGTGTCATAATTTATATTCACACTGTAGGTTGCTGTCTTGTCTGATAACATGTACCCTTTTAAAGCATGACTGATTGACAGATAATTCTGACAAGAATGCTGACTATACAAGAGAAAAAAAGCAACAAACAAGATTTGTCATCTCTTTGGAATAATTCATTCATGCAATGTGGTGCTTATGACACTCCCTCATATATAACATCCTTTTTTCATATTAGAATCAGAATGTTCCCATATGAACGTCAAACAGTCTTCAAAGGCGATCAGCATTAAGCAGTTCCCATGTAAATTCACACTGTCCATACAGTAAAGACAAAATACATGTCATAGGTTTTACTGACTCTGCAGTTTATCAATGCTATGCAGTGTTTTTTTTTTAAAGGTTACTCCCATATCATCACTTGACTGTGTAATCTTTCTTCATTAGCTTCTCTATTAAACAGTTCCACACCAATCCTAGCAAGTCACAGCTCAGTGCTTTCTCAAGGTCGTTGCTGGAGCTGGGGGAGGTGGGATGGGGCTGTATTCCATCGGCCAGCAGAATGACAGAATCTGCGTTCTTGTTTGACAGAGCTCTGGGACAAATGTGCCAAGACTGACAAGGAACTTCATAGCAATCTAGCACATTCATCACAAAGCATTATATATCTCAAGATTATCTGCTTGTTTTTCACAGACAGTGGAGAGGGCCCATACCAACAAAAGTATCTGGTCTGACTAAAAACAAATTAGTATCAAACAAAAGCCAGCTATCAGTAGAAACAGTAAGAAAAAGATCAAGACTCTTAGTATAAATAAGGGATTATCTATCGTGTCTGATATCTGTTTTGCATCCTGTATTCATTCATTTGCTTTGCTTGCTTATTCAATTCATCTGCCCTTTGGGCTTGCTTTGGAGAATAAATAGATAACAGATCAATAGCGGTAAACATCGGAGCAAGATAAAAGACACTGCAAAACAGTGTGAAACCTTCAATTTCAATAAATTCAGTAGTACAGTTTTATAGTTGCCAATATTTCTGCATTTCACTATACGTGTATAAATATTAACCTTCTGAGTTAAGAAACGATATGATCCCTTGGTTGGTTGGCACATCACCTTTAAAGCAAAACATTTTCTTAGAAAGAAGTATACTGTACTATTGGGTGTTTTCAGATCTTACCTGCAGTAAGGATCTTGGAATAAAATCTTCTTGAAGGTTTTTCAGTCAGATAAAAAAACAGCTCAAAATTTACCTCTTATTTGAATGTGGGAAAAATGGAAACAGCATATTCCGACATTGATCTTTGTTTGTGACTATTGTTGTGATGCCGTTTGGAGACTATGGTCAGGAGTGGAAGCAGGAGTGAGATTAAATACATACTGTAGCATAGTTTCAGATGTTTTCTTAAGAAGAACGAAAATGATCAAGAATAGTGCGTAAGACTCTCAGTTCATTACTGTCAGGTTATGGGTTCACATCTCCACTGCAAACACTGCTGTTGTACTGCAGTTGAACAGGGTACTTGCTGTTTAAGTAGGGACAAGTATATGTTGGTCTACTGTATATAGACCCTATGATAGAACAATGTCCCATTTGAGGTGGAGGGGACTCAGACTGCTTAAAACTATGGTTACCAGGATGAGCTCTGGCCTGATGAGCCATTCAACACTAGTATGGACTTTACTTGTTTACTTATCTTAAGAGGTTTAGATGGTGACATCTCTATGTGGTGTGGAGCAGGATGGCAGGCGGTAGGCCCTGCATGCCATAAGGCTGCCCTGGGTATCCCACAGCAGGAGTTATTCTGTTTTTTTCATTAGATTCCTTGTCTGGAACTGTCAACTGAAAATACATAAAATAAATACCAGTCTACTATTTTCAAAATTCTTAACTTCTCACATTGAGGACAAAACTTTAAAAACTCTGCTCAGGGATACTGTACCATGTTTTGGTATTAAACATTAAATATTCAGCACTGCAGCTGGAGAACAGTTTGGCCAACAGGTTTTGAGAAACAATAAAGCAACATTTCCAGGCTCTTCTGGAAATGTGATGTGCAATTTTTTATTTTTTCTGTCTGCAATTATTTATATTTTGGTATACACACCATTATCATCAGATCACTTTTAATAACCATTATCCAAATCAGGGTCAATCTCAGGAAGCATTGGGCGCAAGGCAAGACAAGCCCTGTACGTGACCCAAGTTTAGTCTTGGTATGGTTATTAAATTTAAATACAGAAAATGACACCCATACTTAAGCTTTACAACCGCTAGTCTGATTAGTTCTTGAGAACTTCACAAACACTGTTGAACAGTTAAATATTACAACTTCATATCTTCCAGAGTGAAAAGAAAGTAACGTAGAAACAGACTAGACCCATTGCCTTCTGCAACATCTAAATCAACTACTGGGTGGAAGGATAAAATGGTAATCCACTGTACCTTCAAGCCATGAAGGAGATAGAGAGCATTGAGATGAACACATGAAATTAAAAAAACTCATGGAACAATTAAGTCTCCCTCAGATCAAGAAATGTCCACAGGCCAACAACATCAAGGATGTCACCGTGAATATGAACACTTCTTGTAGAATAGGGAGGAAAAATAAAGGACTGAGAACACACCATTAAGAGTAAATGATTCCAAGCTGATGAAAATGTAGTGGCTGCCAGGAAGCTATTAATCTTCCTCCAAATTCCCAGTTAGTTTGTAATAATTGAGGCAAATGTGTGGAGCTTAAAATAAAAGATCCTGGAGTCATATTGGCCAAAATAAAGTTTTTCTCAGTTGTGAGCCATGATGCTCTACCATCTGACTAAATCCTCACCTGAAAGCTCAATAGTCATATGTAAAAATCGACTTTAGATGGATAATATTTAATGTGGTCATTGATAGATAAATAAGGAGGTTCTGGAATAAAAAGCGGTAAATTGGAATGCACGAAAAAGAGCAGAGCTCTGTTATGAGGTGATGGATCTAACTTTTGTGCTGCCTGAAGGATGATCTGATAGTCAGTATAGTAATGAAGTTTGAGAAAAAAATGAAAAGCCTTTTAGGAGTCAGCAAAAGCAGATTCTTGGGCAGATGTTTGGGCAGTTTGACAATATCTATCTACTGTTGTAGCCTATGAGGTATGAAATAACTTCCTACCTTTCTCTGACTTGATTTAAATTGAAGGGATACCTCCATGTTGCCAACAAGGCAAGCTTCTTTGTACAAAATCCAGAATCATTTTTCATCAAGAAAGCATAACGATATTAACTTGTTTATTGCCTGTTTATGCAGTTTTATATACAGACTTTCTTGAATGAATAATGACTCTGAGGTACTTTTAAAACATGCATTTTTTCCATGTATTTTCTACCATAAAAAGTCAGTTCCTTTTTTCCTGCAATCTACAAACACCATCTGTTCTCCACTTGAGGCTCCTTGGGTGATAGACAGCAGGTCAAATTGAAGATTGTACAATGAAGTGCAGCTACAACAGTATAATCTGGTATTTAGACAACTTCAGAGTCACAGTCTGACTTTATGGGAATGAAATACTGTATAGAACAATTAATGAATCACAGTTACTCTGAGTTTCAAATCAGTAGACCAACTCATGCATCCACAGATTATGTTGAGAATCTGTATGGAAATGTATTTTCAAAAAGTTACACACAACTCAAAATACTTAAGTAGTTTTGAAATACAACAGATAACCACACACCTAAAGGGTAAGCCAAATAACCATAAACCTAAAATATGTTCAAGAAATGTTGTTAATGCCATATATAAAAAGTACTCTGTATTCTAACAATGAAATTAATAATATTTGCACAATCTACTTTCAGAACTCCTATCATCCTTGTAGAAACATTCAGTGTTGTTCCAACAAGCAATTCATCCATAACAGCCATTGCAGGTTTGGAATATTCCTTCTTTCAGACCTCCTGATGTCAGTGGGTAGTCTTGTTTGTTTACGGACCCTTTGAGTATAAATGAAAAAAGTTATAGGGGCAGCCTTGAATCCTTTAATCCTCCAACCTCTGGGCACTATAAAGAAAAATCTTAATTATTCAGTGTTCTAGTGGTACCATACACACCCACATTATGGTTGTAATATGATAGTAAATTGAGTAACACTTTACTGAAGACCCTACAAATGAGACCCTGTATGATTTGATCACCATTATTAAAAACACAATATTACAGATTAGTAGTTTTGATTTTATATAGAGAGCTTGCACAATATTTGACAGCACATTGTGAAATTTGGTACTGGCAGCAATTTTGGTGGATTAGATTCAAAACCCCATTTTGGAATAAGTGCATAGAGAAAAGCAATTCTGAAAGGAACAAACAAGCTTTAAAGTTTTATGTCTAGTAAGAACAAAGAGTGTCCAGCACTCAGCTTAGTAATTCAATGCATCTCAAATGCTTTCATCTATTTGGAGAAAAGCCCTTTTATTTTTTGCTGGCTAAGTCTTTGAATTTTGCCTGGTGTCCACAAATTTGTGAAATTGTATGCACTGCTGTGGGTAAAAAGATTTATAAAAAACTTACATTCAGTGAGAATTATGAGAATGTAGTTTTTCATGTTATCCTAATTGTAATTGTAAATATTGGAATATTGGATATTGTAAATATTGTAATTTATTTTCTACTGGTTATTGCAGGCAAATTCTTTCTGCCTAGCTGTCCAAATTGGAAGTGTTTACATGGACAAATCACTTTATTATCTCTTTGTGCTCTATTCACCCGGTCCAGGAAATGTGTAACAGTATACAGTATGCAGTTTTGCATCAGGAAGGGGAGCCAAGCATATTAAATCTGTTAAATACACGTGAGGGCTGCATAGTGGTGTGGTGGTGAATGGTGCTGCCTCAGAGGTCAGGGGTTCTGGATTTGATTCCAGTGGCTTCTTTGTGTCCTTTAGCAGAAATAAATGACTTTTCTGAAAGTGTACAATTGAGAGTTTCCCTACCCTCTTGCTTTGTACCTAAAATTACTTATTTTAAAATAATACACAATGTGTGTATGTATGTATAGAATAAATGATGAAAGCTTAAACACTCTATGCAGCTTTTCTTATTAGCAGTATTTGTTCACCAGTCTAGCTGTTCTGCAGAGGTGTAATTTACAGTAAATTTACAGAAATGGGATTTTGAATGCCAAAGTCTTGTGAGAGTCAAAAGGAATTCTTCTTCTGGTTTAGATGACATTTTGTTGTTTAAAGCCAGGAACGTACTTAAATGATTGCCTTATCCCCCACACTTAAGGTTGTGCTGTCATAGTACCACATTTTTCGATTTGAGAGAGTTATTTGTATGATACAGTATTTGCATGCAGCACCAGAGAAGTCCTTACTGTAGAGGTGATTTTGAAATGTATGTAAACCTTATGAATTACTCCATATTTTATGTAAGGTATAATTTACAGGATCTGCAGAGAGATGAGTATTTAACATTATATATATATGCCATTTAACAGACTTTGTTAATACTGACCTGGAGGAGCAAATTGATTTTAATCATATAGGTGCAATAAATGTGTCTTTTGTTGGCAAGCAGCCAGTGTTATATAATTGCATTGATTACGGTTATGTGAATCTGGAAACTCTGGATGTGTCAATGTTTTGTGAGCTGAATTAGCCCCTGCTTGCATTTTATGACAACCTTTCTGTTTTGGATCACTAAACACATTAATCAAGAGGTCATCTTTCATCTGCGACAGTTCAAAGCAGGTCTTTATCCATTGCTTTGATGAAAATAAGTTCAGGTTTGCAAAGGCCAAAAACTCACCAACAAATGTTGTTTGGCATGTTTCTTTATGGCCAATTGATGAAGTAATTGTGTATCAATCAACAAATGCTTATACAGTAGCTCAAAGAACAAGGTGTGGTACAGGTGTTGTTTGAAGAAGATTGTTTAGGACACTGATAAATAGGATATATATTCTGTAATCAGTTGCAGAAAATAAGGAAAACTGTTCTCATTAAATCTGAAACTTCTATAATTATTTTCACACTGCAATGTTTTCCTCAATCCAATATGTCCATTGATACATAGCAAATAATCACATACAGAAATACAGAATACAGAATACAGAAATTATCAAAGTACAATGTAGACTAGTTTGACATGGAGTATTTACAGTACAGTGATGATGTAAATGGGAGTAGTTGTTATCCTCCTCAACACCATTCCTCATTATTTTACATTTCATGTGCACAGAATTTACTCTGGTGTAATTGGTGCTACAATACATTCTACATACACCATACACAAACATGACTAATATTATAATAAAATGGATACACTGTATATGTAGGAACTGTGGTACAGACTAAGGAAAGAAGCTATTCAAATACCAGGTGGTTCTGGTTTTAAGAGATTGATAGTGTCTTCCTAAGGGAAGTTTGTTATGTTTAAGCTGCTTTGCTCTGAAATTGCACAGATCATCAATGGAGGGCAGAAGACAGCTAGTGACCCACACCTCAGAGTAAACAACATGCTACAGTTTGCCTTTGGAGTGGGCAGACTCATTGCGAAATCAAACAGTGCACTCAGAATCCTATCAATACTGGCTTTGTAAAACTGTATTAGAATGAGTTGAGAGGCACCAAAGTTTTTCAGTTGGTGCAAAAAGTACACTCTGTGCTGTGCTTTCTTTGTGATACTGGTGATATTCATGTCCCATTTATTTAATGGTATTAGAGAACATAATTCCAAAAAACTTAAAGGTCTACATCACAACTCACAGCCACTACATTAATTACCTGGCGAGAGGTTTTGGAGAACATTTTCAAAAATCAACCACCATTTCCACTGTTTTAAGAGTGTTAAGCTCCAAGGGGATTGTTAGCAGACCATGATAACATCTTATTAACCTCCCTCATGTACGTGTCAGTTACAAATATTAACACCACATAGTTACTCAAGCTTGCTTCACTTTTGCTTTTAAAAGTGTTTACTAATGGGTCATTTCCATTACATACAGGATGGACCAGTGCAAGGAGAATACCAAAATTCCAAAAAAGAACAATGTATTGTCTAAAAGCCTTGTACACATGGCATGTGTTAATGCTGATTATTTTCCTTTGGATATGACCCATTAATTATCAATATCTAATAAGCAGTCACATTCCACAGAACGAAAGATATCCACGTTTGCTATAGAATGTATTATTTATTTAAATATCTTGTTTTCACTGAGCTTTGATAGCTTTCGTAAAATTTATTCAGATATGTATTTGCGCATGGCTTGTCTCTGACTTGACATTTCGAAAGCAGAGAAATATGAACTTAAGAAGCTGTTTCCAATGCAATAGAACTTATAATTAAGGCAGTTCCCTGCAGACGCCTAACCCTGACTTTGCAATTAACTTAATTTGGATTTGTGATTACAAAGTCGTTGGCAAAATTTATTTTTTCAATTACACTTATGATTCATTTACATTTTTTAACCTGAGGTGAACAGTATCATTTAAAAAGTTCTTTCTGTGACATGACTGGTGCTAATTAAGCATAGCAGGGAAATGTCTCCCCATAGAAATAGCAATTCCCCCTCCCCAGTTCTTTGTTCCAGCACTGTGATATTAGCACCATGTAATACAAAAACATTTACTGTACTGTAAGTACTAAAATGTACTCAACAATAAACATACAATATTTCAGTATGATATGGCTGTAATTTGAGAAATTACATGAATGGAAGAAGACATCTTTCACAAAGCTCCTTCATTTTGACTGCATATCTATCATATCTCTGCTATATTAATATGTTTGAGATGAAAACACGTGATTTCATTTTGCAAGCCAGATGACAGAAACGTATATGATGTGTGGTGAAGTATTCAACCATAATATGTTGGAGCTTTTTCTGTGTGATGTGTTTGAAGATATGGGTCAGATTTTTAAGAGGTCGATGAACAATTCTGTCTTTTTTCAACTTTCTGTTTCAGTTATGTAAAATTATAGATGATGCAGAATATAGTAAAATTACAGTAAAATTATTCTAAAATTGCAACTTGCAAGATATCCTCAGACATCCTCAGATTGATGTGGATGTAGAATGGAGAGAAATGTATACAATAAGCACCTTATTGGTAGGTTTTCTAAAATTCCAGAAAAAAAAGGCTTATGGAACTTGCACTTCCCCAGGCAGGATGCATCCTAGACAGGACACCAGTCCATTGCAGGGCATACACACAGACAAACATACACAGACACACACATACTCATTCATGGTAAGGAACATCTGAAATTTAAAAATGTAATTAACAGCAGGATGTAAGCTTAGTAAAGACATGGCTGAAAACATAATGACAATCCATATTTACAGGAGTAAACTCTTAGTTTGTGCAAGGACACTATTAACAGCATGCATCATCATATTCTAGTCTGATCTCATCAGATTTCTTAAACTAAGCAAGGCTGGATCTGGTCAGTCCTGGAATGGTAGACCTCTGAAATATGTGAGCACGATGCGTATTGATTAAATGCATAATATTGTTCATAAGATTAGCAATATCAGCCCCAATACCATGGTTAAATTTACATGGCAGTGTCCATAAGAGTTAACCCTAGTTCACAAATCCTGGCGAAATTTCACCCTGGCATTGCACAACATGGCTTCTCTAAAGTTCCCCCTTAATTCAGTTGGTAGTACAATTTCCTGTTTCTCTGTCTGATCTGCTGCATAGTGGGACCAATAATGTATAATGGCTGCCATGAATCAGCAAGGTACATACTGCAGTTCAGTGGTGGATAATCTGATTCCTCCCCCACACATAAGGGATCCATTGGGAGGCAAACTCTATATAAATTCAAATTCTTATTAAAAGATCACTCTCCTGATGTACAGTGGCACCACATCTCATATTTCACGGGCTTTAGAATCTGCAAAGCACACACCAGTAAGTAACAGAGATATTGTTATTTATTTTAAATCTTTTTAAAGAGTTACAATTGCAGTTAATAAGTATTCTTTGGACTGTGACAATATGACAGATCGTAGTTCTTGTGAATTAAATAAAAGCTGAAGACATACAGCATGACGGCAGGAAATCAGACAAAATTCCTTCTCTGAATTATTAAAGACACATTGGAAAGACAATTATACAGTATGTAGCTTATTATTAATCATTTAAATCAATGTACATTATTTAGGCTTAGAAAAGATCATTATTTAAACTGTTTTAGATACATACTGGGAGAACTGAAAATGTTTCTTGGATTAATCCCCTAGAATTGATGTGGCAGTCTTTATCCAAGACCATTCACTTTCAAGGGGCTTAATCTCTTCAGCTACAATAGCTTTTTCAATATGTAAGCGATTTTAATAATTATTTTGGGAAAATGCATCCACTCTTTGTTTCAAATATTCTTAAGAAATCAATTTTAAATGAATTAAGCCTACAAACCAAACAGAAAAATAAACGTCATGGATTAAAGTCCACAATTCAGTCTCACCTATGCTAAACCTAGACTGTATGAGACAGAGTCTAACATACAGGTTTAGGCACTGAAGCTCTCGAGGGACTCTGATTCACATTCAGGTTGTGCCACTAAAACTACAGAGAACATCATTTAATACAAAATAATCATGTCATGTGGTGAAGTTTGCTCTGCTATATTACTAAGCAGGCTGTGTCAGGATTAATGGAAATGTCAGTGTAAATATTAAAATGCTCTGTCATTCAACTGGTATGGCAATTATAACATTCTCAGTGGGCTGGGGCAAACACGCAATAAGGGGGTCCTTTGGGAAATTGTGGGACGCTGGTGCCCTGATTCCCAGCTAAAGTTTATTATTCTAGCAATGTACTGCAGACAGCACTTCAGTTCCATAATACTGAAACCAGTTGTCAGCGTGTGGTTATTTTGAGAGTCTTCTATTGTCATTCGTATTGTCCACCTATGTTGTTTTAAAATCCTGCTGAATACAGATTCGTTTTTGTTCTTTAATAACATCTGTTATAAGATCAAGAAAGACCAGCTTGTAATTTCAACCAAATGATGTGCTCAGATTTGCAAAGCATCGGTTTAAACTGGATGACAATAACCTGTATTTCTTTACAATAATTTCTCCCAAATAAGGATTCCAGTGCTATCTGAATTGGACCATTAACTTTAATTCAAAAACAGCCTTTGAAAAATATAAAACGCCATCTCATTAACTGTCAGTTTTTGTTTATTTATCCTAGATTTATAAAACCATGAAAACAACCCACATTGTGTATACATTGGAGTGTAGTGCACGACTGGTGTTGAACGATGTTTTTTTACTATAAGCTTTTTTCAGTGTCTGATGAGGGTGCTTCACTCTGTTGAGTTCCATGCATCCATCTTCTAACTGTTTCTTCTAATATTCTCATTGGAATTTCTATTTCACGAGGAATGACAGCAGCCGAAAGGTTGGGAGAAATTCGAATCGTTTATTGGGATGTGAAGACTTGGCTTAACCCGCTTGGCTGAGGGCCAACCTCCCGGCCGTTGGACGGGGAGGATAGGACTCTGATGCGACCAATTGGGCAGCTGCAGAGGTGGAGAGGGGGTGGAGGAGGGATGCAGAAAACAAACGAGGGAGAAGATAGGGTGACGTTTGGTATATACAGTATGGAGACCGGTTGCTTACGTAAGAATTAGTGGGAATTGCGGCTGCTGTGTTGAATGAGCTCGGCTGCCTTCATTCCTCCCGAACTTTCATTAAAAACTCCATTTGGAAAGTATATTTTTGGAAAGTGGAAAGAATCTGAAGCACCAGGAGGAAACCCACACAAATAGTGGGAGAAATTTGACACGCATACTGTACATACAGCACCCCAGGTCCAGAATTGCTTACCACTGCACCACTGTGCCACCTACCCTGTTAATTTCCCTTGTTGCTCATTGCTTGGCAGATACTGGAAACATCCAACGGCATGAGGTGTCCACCAAGTAAAATTTCTTGGTGTTTTCGCCTTCGTTTTTTCTTCTTGTTGACTGCTACTTAGGGCCTTATTACTTCAATCTGATGATATTGAAAATCACGTACTGCATAAGAGAAACCAAAAGGCAGGGTGAACATTTGAACATTTAGAAACCAGCTACAAACAGAACCACCACTGCAAACTAGCCCACACTGTCTGCCATATTATCAAAGTTTCAAAACGTGTTTTGTTTTCAGCATCAATCCATTAACCGTTTCCAATTTATGAAATTGTGCATTTGTGTGAAATTATGAAAAATGATAGATGGCCCCTTTTGTTTCTGTGGCATAAGCTACAAAATATGACGTTCCCCCGGTGCTGGTAACATGGTCATAGTAGTATAATCCACCATTATGGCATGGTGAAATATGTTTTTTAATGTGCTTCATTTCAAAATGTTGCAAAAATATCAATAGCAAACTCCCAGGATTCCCATATTTTGTCATGACAATGGTGCCTGTGAGAATTTTCACAAAATAGATGAAGATCAAATAAAACATTTAGTGAGATGCTTGGGTGATATTAATAATACCGTGATTAAATTAGATGTGCTGTTGTGATATTGTAGTTCTGTCAATAAATGTGATTAATATAACGGGCAAAATGAATTAAGGAGGCTGGACCTCACCAAAATTTAATTTTACGTCGAAGCTAGAAGTTTTTGAGAATATGCCCCCGTTGTAGTTTTATTGCTTGATAGCCTGATTTCATCTCAGTAAGTATGGCATGCATTGCACTTCACTGCAGTCAATAACATATTTTTTTGTTTGTATCAATAGCACAATGCTCAGGGGGAATAGTTTTTGGAATCAATTCAGTCAGCCTGCTACTTCATCATCATATGTCAAAGAAGGTTATTTAAATTTGTTAGCCTGAGGTACCCAGAGATTTGGAAGCTCTAATTCCAGTTGATACCAAAAGCCAAGGGTAATTTGTTTTTATTGATGGCGATAAAAATAACCAGGAAAACCATTGCTCACTTACATGTATCATGGAGATTACCTGTGTGGCCCTCATTTAAACCAAGTTATTCATACTTTGTTCAATATCCACGCATTTAAGATTTTCAAAATTCACAATGTGCATTTGAAATATGCAAGCAATATGCAATGTAAACTTTTTACTAAGTCAATATACATTGTTTACAGACACTATGGTCATAGTTTATAAGCAATATACTGTAAGCATTAGTTACAAGAGGAGAAAAACATTATGAGGATGGCTTTGTTAGTTTTTATAAACATTAACAAAATGCTTACTTAAGTTTTTTTTCTTTAATTTGTTCAGTGATTTTGTTAATAAAATAAAGCTTGCAATCTGAATTATACCCATAATAATGCTTTTGCATAATCAAAATGTAATGAAAACCTAACTTAAAAACATGTCATGGAGAACTGTAATTTTATTTTCCAGAGGCAGTGCTTTGTAATAATGCCATCTGCCTCTTTTTAATACTTACTCTCAACTCAACTACTGTAACTGGTCTCTTGGGCAACAGAAATTATTCAGCAGTGACAAAAAGAGCAAGTCTTTGAACAGTTTTACTGTTATTATGATATTATTTTCATTGCATAAATAAGCGTCATGGGGAAAAGCCTTTAGCATTTTTCTACAAATGTTTTCATTCTATGCTTCCCCATTCCATTTTAGAAAAACAATTCTTTTTTTGGCACTATTTCTTTCAGGTATTATGTATATTGAAGTATCATATAAAATATATATTTAATACATTATGTATTGTTACAAAAATGGTGAAAATCAGGAATTGATCGAGCGGTTTAGTCAATAAGTGAAACAATTATTCAGAACCCCAAAATTGTAAGTGACTTTTCCAGAACATACCCAAGCGGTTGGTACTGTATAATTAGAGGCATGTGAATTCTTTGTTCTCTGGCACAGCTTTTGTGAAAATTGTAATAATCCAGGCACACTTGGTCAAACAAATACTTATGAAACATGACAAGACACAAACTTGTATACAACAACACATTCAACAAAGAAATTACTCTAAGTATAATATTTACAAACAAGGCATTTCAGAGGCCTAACATTCTGGTCACCCAGAAAACCCCTACTGCTACTATTAGCATTATGCTCTTAATGCCTACAGAGGCCACATGAGAGATAAACAGTCTTCTAACTAAATACAATGCAGCCTGCAGTTAAATCTCTCTCTGTCTGCACATCGGATGCCACAAAATAAATTGGAGTTTATATCCCTATCTGTAAAAATGCACCCTAAGCAGAAGAGATGTTTCTTTCTGAGGTATCTCTTACCCAGGAAACTCAAGTTCCCTAAAAACACAGAATAACATGCTTTCTCTAGGAAGGTTCAAGTACTTGCAGTTCAGAGGCTCCATTCAGGTTTGCTTTGGATGATCATGAACTAGGGGCTCTCGTATGGCGCAAGCTTCAAGTCCCCACTCTTCTGGACTCTTCTCTCTCCTCTCCTTGTTCCCTGCTTCTTGTTTTTTCTTTTTTCTGTGCTCTTAATGTGATCTTATATTGTGTGTTTCTGTACTCCTCATTGACAATCATCAACCCACAACTTACATACAGTGCCCTCCAGAATTGTTGGCACCCCTGCTAAAGATGAGCAAAAAAGGCTATGAGAAAATGTCTTTGTTGTTTATCAGCTTGATATTACACTGAAAATAAGAGAGAAATCTAACCTTTCAGTGAGGTAAAATTATTCAAAGAAAAAAAATCCTTATAAAAAAATAAACATTTTTCTCAAAAACACGTGTTACAATTATTTTAGGAATATAAGATGTCTGCTTTTCATGACTCTTTTGCCAATAGTATTTCCAAAGATTAAGGATTACATTTTCTTCACTAGGGAAAAGGTTTTACATAAAATATTTTTGTTTGGCCTCAATGACTTGTGGAAAATAAAGTCAATTTTAAAGTTCCCATAGCTCCCCAGCCAACACTTAAACATCTAAGTGAGGCTGGCTATAAGCCAGAACATTTGTTTCTGTTTGAAATTAGCCATGTAATGGCTTACAGAGAAGTAAATAAGACTCATAAAAGTCCTTCACAGCACAGCAGTGTGATATAGTTTTGTTTTTATGAGCTGGATGCTCTTGTAGAAAATGTACCATGAAGGAGAAAAGCAAAACATCTAATAATATTTACTGTAATCCCAAAAGGTATCTGAACAAATTTATTTAAAATAATATATTCAGTCTGAAATATCTAATATCCAATATTGACTTACTGTATACTTATAAAAGCATGACCCCAAAAAACATTTCAAATTTTGAAGTAAAAAGGATTTTTTTATTTCTTCTAAAATAAGTAAATGACTCAGAACTCTCAAACAGCTATTTATTTTTTTACACATAATTAGAACTTCCTACTGGTAGTTGACTTAACTACGTGACATGTCTTAACTTTAAAAGAGTGTCTTCACAAAATCCACTACAGGGAAATTAATTATTCTGTCAGGGAAGAAAAAGAAAACATTTTCAACAACACCAAGGCCCTAGACAAATTCACTTGTCAAAAATATGCATCCCTGAGATGGCAAAAGCTAAATTGCATGTATGATTAGGGTTGTTCTAAATAACTACAATATATATTGTGTATTCCCAGTTTGCAGTTGTTAGAATTACTCTCACCGATCTGTTGTGATTACAGTTTGAACCTCTCCTGATTAAATCAGAGGATCAGTATTCAGGCAAGATTTGTTTAAGCAATTAAAGCAGGCTTCTTCTTTATTTGTTCATTTAAAAGATTTTGCAATTCAGATTCCCCAAGGAAGACATTCTTGGTAGAGCAATTACTAAAGCACTTAAGACTTTTATGCTTCTAGAATGTTGTTGAGCTTTTTTTTTCTTTGCTTGGGATAGGGGGAGCAGTGTTCAACTGTTAAAGATTACAAGTACTCAGTAATACTTTCTGTCTAAACAATAGAAACAACTGTGATCTAATGACTTTAAAAAACTCCTTGTCCCCATAGGTTTCAAACGAATCTGTGGCCCAGACATATTTAAGATAAAGAGAGCAGGAGCACAACGTTTAGCAAACGTGTAGAAGGAGTTATTCAGGTTATTTATTTGCTTCCAAACAAATCTTTTCTTAAAAGTATTTTGGTTCATTTGACCACAGAATCAAAGCCACCACAGTACTATACACTTAATGTTAAAAAAACAATGTTTCGTTTTAACAAAAAAGGATTGTTTAGATTTCATTACTATGCCCAGTATGATGACTGTGCTTTCTTAGGGTTATCTACCCATGAGAATGATTACCATTATGTGTCAATGAACTGATAACGCAGTGGATGAAATACCTATGTAGAGGTACTGTATAGCCATTTTAGAGTAGAATTAAGTATATTATAGTTTA
Organism: Atractosteus spatula; assembly: GCF_055471065.1. NCBI lineage: Eukaryota > Metazoa > Chordata > Actinopteri > Semionotiformes > Lepisosteidae > Atractosteus > Atractosteus spatula. The sequence goes on from NC_142710.1 coordinate 53,667,913, forward strand.
CTTTGCTAGTCACGTTTTCATTGTATATTTTTGATGATGGTGCCAAACAAGTATCCTAGATGGAGGTAGATTAGACACAACATGGCCAAAGTACTTTAGGACAGGATGCTGCAATAAGCATTTCCAAATAACAGGATATACAGTCATTTTAACCACAATAATAGGTTTATTAAAAAAAAAAGAAAATAAACAAGTTCATAATTGTGCTCTATCACTAAGCTGAAAATTCTAAAGATGTCACTTTACAGCTTCATACCTATCCACCTGTTCTGATAATACTCTTCCATCATATACTTCTTCCAATAGATTTTCACTTTTAAAACTTTAAATATAGGAAACCACATCTTTGTGTGCCTCTTTTTTAATAACCGCGTGACACTACAGATGTGATCACTCACAGATTAAGGAAAGAGGTTGTGCTTCTCTTTAAATAATGGTAAGGTTGGTAGCGAGTGTCATCAGACAGGTTTACACATGGGAAAGGTTCAGGAAACTCATGTTTTGCTCATCAGTAACATGATCACTGTGAGAGAGAAGACAGGGGTTAGGGAAAAGATTTAGGAGAAAAACTTTAAGAGAAAATCTCCCAAGCTAAGCAAAGCAGAAAGCAGGCACAAGGAAATGCTACAATCACTTAAATGTAAATGGTTGTCTGAGAATTCACTTAGTTCTGCAGAAACACTTTATTGTGCAAAACACATAACTTAATAAATCTATGCTTTGCCCAAAGGTGTTGTTCCCAAGTAGTTTGGCATTTGAAGTGACATTTGAGACACAAACGCTGCTCCACATGCTGTTTACCACAGTGGCTATGAAACACTATGTAACGATTATTTTTGTGCCTTTAGGCAGATACTGTTTTCAGCTTCTTTCTAACATGTCATAACTGGGGGTCCACAATTCAATATCTGTGTACATGTGAAAAACTAAAGGGATTGTTTTTTCTTATTTTAACCTTTCTAGAATTTCTTTTCAACGTGGTGCAATGGAAAACTTGTCTGTGTTTTTTCAACAACTGACCTTCTTGTAATTGGGATGCTTTTTTACAATGGGCCAGAGTAACCAATTTCAAAGTCATTCCCTTTTGATCCCTTAACATTGCCTTCCAAGTTATTATGCACATAGAACAATAACATAAAAGAGAAAGATGTGATTGGCTTAATATGAAAGGGAAATACATGTTCTGTCTTTAGTGGTTTACAGTTTAACTCCTTTATAGAAATCTGTAGCTGACGTACAGTAGAAAGCAAGCTACAACCAGTAGATTTATTCTCTTTCCAGGTCACTTACAAATTCATATCGGTTTATATTTATTTTAAATTGGGAATATGATCTATGCTTATTGTCTCCGTGTTCACTGGCTGTATTATTTCTGTTAAAAATGCAATAAATATTTCACTTTAATGCTACAGTTACAGTTTTCATAACAATCCAGACAAATTCTTACTAACAATCAATAGTGCATCTATAATATTTCATAGTGCTTGTGTTTTTGAGATTATAACTGTCTGGTAAAATCAAAATGTTGTGGAGGGTGATGTTAACTTTACACTAAATTAAACTAATAAGAGCAAAGAATAAAAAATATTCCAGTATATTGCTTTAGTTCCAATAATGTAATTATGGAAACTAAATTGCCCCCCCTCCCCCCCCTTTAGGCCTTAAATACACGATTTGTCCACAGTTTTTGCATCAGTCGCAGTGAGATCAAATTTTTACCGTAAGTCACCCTATTGTTAAAATTAAATTGAAGAAATTGAGTATTAGCTGCACATTCCCTCACCGTGCACTGTATTATATCAGAGTTAAACCCAATATAATGGGGTCAAGCTTAAATAATAGGATTGGGCACATGAGAAAAAGAGGCGTTTGTCACAGGTGACAAAGCTGGTCCCTTAGAAATATATCAACATTTCTTCAGCTTTGCTGGGCCAATCAGCAAAACAGAAACAACTTAACCTGAAAATGGCCATGTTCTCTTAAATTACTTAATTAAATGAGAATAATGGTGCAATTATGAAATTTCACATTCTACTTTTGCATTCTGTGATGAAAGTTCAAATTAGAAAACTTTGAGAACTGTAGTTGCTGTTTAAGAATAAGAAATAGAGTGGTACTGCATTTATTGAATTCATTGAGCAGACTCTTCATACTATAAGCACTATACTAAACACTTGGCATATTCTTATTTTTTAAATGAAAAACAGCCAAAGCCTCTGAGGATGTTTTAGGATGTTTGCTAATTGCTAATATTTACCCGCTCGGTGTTGTCTAAAATGTAGACAAACATTTTGTATAGTATGATGATACTATAACATGTTTTGATCAGAAACAAGTCAAAAAAAGGAAGTTGATTTTTCTTTTGTTTTGTGCAACCAGGCACAATTTAAAAAGTGATGCAAGCCAGTGTTACAGAAATATTTTAGAAATAGACCTGGTTTGTCTTCATATTTCAGCCAGTTAATGCCTTAACCTCTTCACGGCGCACCACACTCCACACCAACTTTACCGTTGCACCACTTTCTCCCTGTACAGCGCTGTCATGTTTCTCAGGCAAGTTAAAGCCAAAGGGATAAACACGCTACAGTAGCTCTTTACATTCGTTAGCCTGTTTCGTCATTATTAGAATTTAACCAAACCACTGAAATACCAAATGGCAAAAATAGAATTTTATTTGAAAGTGTATAGTTTAAACAACATAAATGTATAACTTCAATACATTATAACATCAAAGTATATACAGTATATATCTTTAAACTGGCACATTTCGTTGTTATCAACGACATCGGTTCTCATGGGTTCATAGTATAAGGAATTATGAGCTATTGAATATAACTACGCTGCAGGGAGTTTGTCTTCATCAAAACCTTGTGAGAACTGCCTGTGTGCTGCTCAGATAAAGTACAGTACATTACCTCCACTGCTATTCTTAAGTATGTAAAAGTGTAAAATCATGATTCAGCAGAATTAAGTACTTCACGTATATACAGTAAACTGATGAGGTAGTCAACTTCAGTGAGCATTACGAAAATGTAGCAGTATGAATAATTTATTTTAAAAAAAGGTACTCATTTCCCATCAGAAGCAAAGCAATATGACAGTCTCTCAAGCAGCATTAGAAACATTATTGCCTAAGAGGTTTCTTTTTATTTCACTTGTTTTGTACCATCTTCACATTCATTTAATTCTCATTTTACTAAGATGCCAAATAATGACAGACACTATGTAAAAATGTCATTACACTGTAACTAGTTGAGAACACTGATGAACTGGCATCCGTGTGATGTACGGCCTTGTGCATGTTGTTTGCTTGGATAGGCTCTGGTCCCCTACAACCCTGAACTGGAAGAAGCTGTTAGAAAATGGATGGATAGTTATGAGCAGCTGATTAAAAATGCCACCTCATCATATTTTGAACTGCCGGGGGGGGTTACATTTTTTTCAGCTTTCTTTGGGGTCTCTTTGTTTGGGGGGGAGCTCATTCTAAAATAAATGGTTGGAAACCATGATGCAGTTTTACCTTTGCATGTGGTATGAGGTACCCCCATATGCCCCAGAAAATTAAGCTCTGTTTTGTTTTCCTCTGCTTCCAGATGCATGACACTTCTGGTCCCTCTTAGCTTGTCACATGCTTCGTACCTGGCATCAGCATCATTGCCTTGTACTGCTGTGACAGAGCACCACATTGCTGAATCAGTTCAGCTCCACTGTTCACTGGTGTCAAAAAGAGGAAACAATGCAAGAAACATGCAGCAGTAATGAATATTCATAAGCTATCAGACATTCAGTGCCAAAGTTCTACTGGTGCTATTTTAATACTTAAAAAAACTCCTGGAAGAAGCTTAGCCGTCCAGCCAAGCATAGGGAGAAGATAAATCTCTGGAACACTTTTAAAGTATATTTATGACATTGTTTTATTTCTCCACCTTTGTGGATAATTGCTAGCAAATTCAGGTGCCACGTAAGTGCCTAATTCTCTACTCCATTACACTAAAATAAGAGGTGGGATCAGACTAATTAACCTTCCCAAGGATAAGATGATAATTGCAAGGGTAGTAGATCTCCAAGGCAGTTAATTCCCTTTCTTTTCATTAATTCACAACAGCAGTCCTCCAAAAGGAGAAGGCCATTATCATATACTGTACCTTCATTAGCTCACTGATTGCACTTTTCTCTTGATTCCACTGCTTGAACAAAACTTGAACAAAGCCAAACTGTGTACAGTATCTGATTATGAACCAACTCATCAGTGACAGTCTTATTTTAAAATGAATGTGCTTGTGGGCTTTTGGAAGATGAGTGTTGATACACTGTATACGGAAAACAATGTAAATGCAGCAGTTGATAAAAGCCCCAAGTCATCTTTATACAGTACTTGGTTCATATATTCTCTCATTGTTCAACAGTCAGCTAATCTTGTTTCTTTGCTGAGTGTTACCATGCAAACATGCCCAGGTTTTGGTTTTGAAGAAGGCTCTACAGCTGAAACTTTGTGTTTCTTCTTCTTTCTTTTGACTGTACAGAGTGGAATCGACCTCTACTCATTCCTCTGCAGTTAATGCACTGATGCAGCTCCTCACTCTAACTGCAGCGACATTTCCCATTTCAATTTTTTTAATCCTAAAGGTTTGGTTGTACAACACAAATCATTTTACAAGGATGAGCTGTTTTGCCCACTGAGTCAATATTCCATTGGCTGATTCTTTTATTCAAAGAGACAGATGATCACTTTTCTTTTTTTTACATATAATGTTTGTTAACCTTTTATATAGCTGGGCTTGCTGAAGACATGTTCATGAATCTCATTGAAGGGTACAGAAGAAGTGTCCTGATCTGCAATTGAAATATTCCAATCCGGAGTCCTAACCGCTACATTATACTGGTTGTCAATGTTAAATTCTGATCAGGTCGCCCACAGAAGACAATGTTTTCCCTTTGTTGAGTGTGTAAATGTGTGTCTAATTAAATCTCTCATCCTACAAAAAAGCTGCCTTCAATCATGCTTGCCACAATCAGTTCAGTCTTCCAAATTACTCAACTACTCAAATAAGACATTAATGCATTTTCCCTTGTTCATGTTTGAGTGAAAATCATAGAATTGTGTAAGCTTTATACTGTATGTTACACTACAATTCAGCTGGAAATTTCTGCTCATCATACTGTAGAGAACTCACACAAAAAGCTTGTTTGTGACATATACAGTACCAAGTCCATCTGAAGAAAGCACAATAATATATTTATTCACCAGGTTTATGTCTCCATGGTTCTTCTTATCTTAAATTTGAAATGTGTTTTTATTGTTCATTGCCAGCAGATATACAGTATCACCCTATAGTAGGAGCCAGTAGGGGGTGCTCTCACTGTGGACTGTGTGGATTCTAATGCCCCAGGTCTTGGCTCTGTTTGGTCATTAAAAATTACCAACCAAATTACATAACCAAATTTCGTATTGGCCTTTACCAATCATGGCCTCCTAATAATCCCCACTTATGAATTGCCTTCTTCACCCTGTTCTCCTGCCCACTGATAGCTGATGTGTGGTGAGCATACTGGCACACTATGGCTGCCCTCGCACCATCCAGGTGGTGGTAGAGGGGAGTCCCCATTACCTGTGACGCACTTTGAGTTGAGTGTCCAGAAAAGCATGATATAAGTGAAATAAATTATTATTGTTTAGCAATATACCGCACTACACATTGCTTAAGATCCATCTATTACATCAATAAATCAACTGTTTTATATGGCTGTGCATGAGTCCGCTATCAAAGTGCATTTCACTTTCAGGTTACAACAGGTTACAATAGGTCAAAATGAACATTTCATAAATGTAAAACACAACCAATGCACAAGTATCAGAATAATTCTATTTTAAAAAAGCTATAAGTACTGTACATGTAAGAGTATAATGTCAAACCTTTCCATTATCAATAAATCCTGTGGACTACTTACCATCTCGCCTTGTTTTTCAAATGCTTTGAATTCAAACTAGGTTTTATAAGGGGCCTTGTAATTACATTTCACTGTAATTACACATACTCAGCTGGAATAGCAGTCCATTTAGTTGGCTTAAAACACAAACAATTTTAGTAGACACACAGGTCCTCTCACTGAGTTTCCTGCAGATTTTTTTAATTAAAAAATATGTCACAGGTAAAAAATATTTCAACGAAAATCAGATGTTCAAGATAATATTCAGAAACAATGGAAGATGGATTGGATCAGAAGATTATCACAGAAAAGAATGCTGGTAAATATGATGATATTTGGGGAAAAAAAACATTTTTCACCAAATTTAAAGAAAATTACATGCCTGCAAAAATCAATCCAAATACAATATTTTGGTGATTGTTTATTTGTAGTTGATATAGATAAGTTAACTGCATTTATGGAGATGTAGTGAATGGATGACCATCTCTGAGATTCAAAAGAGAGAAGAGGATCTGGAAGGCAGAGCTTGAAAGCATGAACTCTTATTGTCCTTTGGTAGAGACATGAAACTGAGATCCTGACTTTCTGTGGTTATGAAAAGTCCCATGGCGTTTCTGGAAAAGAGTAGGGGTGTCTGTCAATAACATATTCCTGTTTTAGGTCTAATCCTTTTAGGTTATGCTGGTATGCTGCTTTTTAGGTTTTGGTCAATGAACAGTTCAGACATGAATAGAAATACTAATGATTACTTGTTCACCTAACAGGCATTTACCAAACCCAGAATTTTCAGGAATTTCAAGTGCTGAAGAGTTAGAGTCTTCTTAAAGAGGAAGCAGTCACTGAAATAATGTGAAGTGAGAATCAACAGGAAATGGTGGTATTTAAAAGTTGATCATAGTATCTAACAAAAAGAGAATTTTTAATATTCACTAACGAGGCATGATTATAGGGTATTAATTTTGGCTAATCAAACCCCAAGGGGTTTTCATTTTACTCTTTGATTCCTGGGGGTTGTCATTACTAGTTTGAGGGGCTTATACTCTGCATTAATTCTTAAACAATTCAAATGCTGTACATTTCTTATGTGGATCCTCTCCCTTATTTTTTATTGGTCTTTTGGAAAATACTTTTTTCTTATTTAGAAACAATCTAGTTTAGAGAGGATAGACAGGAGTTGATTATTTTCCCCTTACTGGACGGCACAGAATATTAGTTAGCAAACTATGGAGGAAAAGAAAAACTGTGAACCCACATTAATGTAACCATGACATAAAATTTTATATCACAATGTCACCCCTTTATTTTCTCTGTGAGATTGCAATATATAAAACTGCATTAAAAATGTACAACTGTAACTTTATCTTATAAATATGTATGGTTCTTTTGCAGAATAGAAACAGTATTAAAGTAACTGTGAAAATTACTATTTCTGATATTGTGTTGTTGTGCAAGTTCTATATACAGAATTTACAGAATAATTGTGCTGGGGAACACAACATTTATTCCAGATAACGGTGTGCAAAACTACTGTTTTTGACTTTTTTCCCCACATAATGCTACACTGGGAACTTCAGACTCTTTCCCGACATTTAAGATAGTGGTCCAATTTATAAATATCCCTAATCAATCACAGTATTAAAAAATAAAATCAAATTCTGCAATTAATATTAATGACAGTAAAGGTTTTAGGAGACAGGTAATCAATCATCAAAACAGAGAAGCAAGGAAAAGGTTTCTGTGTATTGTGCTGCTGTCACTTTTGTCCTGCGTATCAAATTACAGATCCTTACACTCTTCATGTTTGCTTAGAAACCACAAACACCTTTAACATGAGAGGGAGCACATTATGAATCATAATTTGTTTACATCAGTGATGAGATTTAATGAGGTCTAAATAACCTTGAGCAGACAAGAGTGGAGTTCTACTAAACTTTCAAACACATTTTCTAAATTACACTCTATCTTAGGAATTCAGTTAGTCATAATTATTCAATTATCTAGTAAATAGTCCACTTTGAAGGAGTAATATCGTCATACCTTCTTGTGGCATATCATAGAAAACACACTCTTATGTTATTCTAAATTGTCGTTTCTTGTTTCATTTATATTTTTTGGAAAACAGCTAACAGCTTCAGAAGTGTTTTTCCAAAGATGATTGGGATATTTAGGAAACCCACATGAATGTTGCAAGTCTTAAAACAAAGGTGTGCTTCATACAGTATCTGTATGCTACATTTTGTCTTCCTACAAGTCTTTTTAAGCAGCTATTTTTTTTTCTGAAGTTCAGGTACTGTAGGTAGCTGCGTCAGCACGCTAGGCTGCACAGGAACAGGTAAAGGTAAAGGTTTATTCCATCATGAGAGGAAAAGAGATGCTACGTTTCGGCTTGTTGTGACTCTTTTCTTTTCAACGTGGAATAAACGTTTACCTGTTCTTTTTTTTTCTGGAGGAGGGTTTTTTCTAACATTTTTATTAAATGTTTTAGAGCACTTTCTTTGACCACAAACAAAGCAACAACTTGAAAGGGAGTTCAAAATAACTAAACAAATTAAACAACTAAATTAATTGTTGAGTTATTTTGAACTCCCTTTCTAAGTTGTTGTTTTGTATGTGGTCAAAGTACGAGCCATTCGTTTGATGAAGCTAATTCTTCAAAAGCTTAATGTGTGGACACACGAACTAGGTTCACAAATATTATTTTCAACACAGAAAAATATTATTCTCACTTCTTATATTTATGATCTATTGTGAATTAAATGAAGAACTTTGCACCTATCACTGAAATCCATAAAATATTTCAATTAAAAACACTAACTATCCATCTAAAATTCTTTTGTTAATGTCCAAGATGGTTAAATAACAATCATTATAAATTAACAGACACTAGCAGGACCAATTTTCTTTCATAATCCTTTTATCTGTCTATTTGAAGGAGAAAATTAATTATCAGACTTCTGTTTCAGAGGAACTTTTACAGGTCTAGCCCTTAATCCTTGTTACTTAAATAATATTGCAGGTATTGAGAGATTAATGAAAGACTGATATTATATCTTCAGATTCCAGCTAAGAGGTGCCATTGGGGAAATACGATTTGAGTCAGAAATGCTAATCAGCATGGTCTTGGATTTTATGCAGTCTGCGGGCAAAACAATGTTGAGTTGCTGCATTGAAACAAACAGAATTTTAATTTAAACAATCCCTAGGACAAGGCAAACAGGATTGAAGGTGCAAACCTTCTATCAGCATGAAATGACGTTTTGCTAATGAGTCCCTATTAACAGTATACAAAGGCAATTGGATCATGTTGGCTTGCATGCTGCCTTGTCAAAATCAATCTCATCATTGCTTTTGCTTCCAGGTGTGTGGATTGCCAATTGCTGTTTCTGTGCTGGAGGGAATTGAGACTTATCAAGATGTGCTGTCAATCATGTGCACTACCTAGAGGCAGGCCTCAGCGACTCACAGAATGGCCTTTACTTTCTCCAATTCAAATCAATGTCAAGGCATGCTCAGCTTCAACCCTGCTTGTAGTAGTATGGCTGTGGAGATCTTTAAAAAGGTTCCAAAAGGTACATGCTATTCAATGGCTTTATTAAGTTGTGTAATTAAAGATTTCAACTGCTCTCAAAATAACTAAAGATTTAAAAATGCAAGATAACACTACTCTAAAATCGAGATTTATAAAGAAGAAGTACTGTAGCAATACCACTACCTCTCATACAGTACTTAATCTACTGTTGTTTCCACATTAATGACAGTGACAGCCTTTATATTCAGACAGTGACATTCTCTGTATTCCACACAGCGAACATTCAAACAATTAGTGTTTTTTTTTACAGTACAACTATTTACACATTAAACAGTCTATGGCCTGTATTATTGTCTTTACAGCCACTCTTCAAGCAGTTTGTTACAAGTTCTCTGTGGGGTTCCTGAGAATATGAACCACCTCACAAAAAGATCAGTAATTCCTACCGGGACATTTTTCTTGTCTTGTATTGTTTCACCTCAATGCATTTTCCTGTAGTTGACTATAACAACACTAGCTCATAACTACTAGGCTCGTAAGGCTTAGTCATTTTGTAAGGTTTGACCATATTTTTTAACCTTTCTTCTCCAAGCACCCTTGTAATGATGTGACAGTTTCTTTTTTCGTTGTTGAGTACGTGTCTTGACCCCCCACATTAATCTGAAATTGGACAAAGTGTTCCAGTCTTTTCTGGCTGTTTCTTGGATTTCTGTGGCAGTTGTGTGACTCTGTCTCATTTTCAAGAGTGATAAGAAAAACTTTTTACTTATAGACTGGAAGCAAACATGGTGAGCCAGGCTAGATATATTACTTTTTTTCTACTTTCTCTTCTTCATGGGAGAGGTGACTGATGTCATGAATCACAACAATTATCATCAAAAATACACAATAAAACTAACTCACAAACTTTCTGTAAATACTCTAGCTGTTGTACCACCTGGGGATTTAAAGTACAGTTTTACTAAAAGAAGTATTTCAGTACTTTGGTCAAACTCTAATTAAGGGCTACAAGAGGTGTGATCCAAATTATTATTGAGTTTTACTTATGTACTGAATATAAAATACTAACCCCAAAATGAAATAAACCCCAAAAAGCTATTTTCAGAAAAGACTTGAGGCAGATGTTTTCTGCCCCAACTTATCTCATTGGAAGAATTCATTTTATACTTATGGCAGAATTTAGAATCACAAATTCAGTGCATTTCCTTCTATCTATGTTGAAATAAACAGATCACATTAACATCTTTAAAATTCTGCTCAGTCCCATGAAATATGAAAAAAGCAGATTGTAGTGAGTGATTTCTTATTTGAAGCTCCAGTGCCTAAAGCAGACAAGGCAAACAAGAGGCAGATGGCAAGCACTTTCAGGATATCCACATTTCTGACTTGCCTTCCTTTAAAATGAAGCAATAATGAAGAAGGACTGTGTACTCAAAATCAAGAGCTAAGGGAATTTCCTTTGACAGATTCGCAATGAAAATTTTCTGAATCTGCTTCTCCTCAAATTCCCTCTTCTGACAGAGTAGTGTAGCTGTGTGAAGTGAAACAATGAGACAGCGTGTGGGTTTAGCTTGCTTAATATACCATAATGACTGCACTGAAGAAAATAATTATGCCTTTTTTCACATGTTTACACTTCGGCCTGAACTAGTAACACTAGAAACACCTGCAGTACAGCTAATTTAGCCACATTGTTGAAAATGCATCTGTGCTCACCTTTCCAGTTGAGTAAAGGCAAAACAATCCCCCATCTACTATGCAAAGATCATGTTAACATAAGATGCAGTCAGGGTGATATTATAAATAAATTATAACTGCACTGCAGTGGATTGTGCTGTAGCGTTAAATAATAAAAAGGCAAAATCCACTTTTGACTACATCACCTAGAATTACAGAGAGATAGGATCTCTCAATTTTATAGTCTGTGGCCTCCCTAAAGAAAAAAAACTATTTGATTGGGTGAGGAACTGTAGTATCAATGACACAGTACAGCAGTTTCTCGACATTCGCACTAGTTTGGTGCAAAGAACCGTAGTGAATAGACCAAATCCAGCCATCTACCATTAGATAGTGTTCTACAGTCACAGTATGTATGGTTAAAAGACGTACTGTACTGTATCATAATTAAAGTACTAATGCATTAGTTTAGTTACTTTAAATAACATTGATCAACCAAAAGAAACACAAGTAATCAAAAACTTATAATAATTGGTTTAAATTAATCTGAATCTCTCCTCTGCATCCAGGCTGCAGTTTCCTCCTCGATGAGCACACCCCAGTGTAATGAAAAAGGTAATAAAACTGTCAATGAGCTTGTAAAATTGTCCTCAACCAGTCATTGCCCATGCTGATCGAATCACAACCGGAAGTGTTCGTTACAATATATAAACAACACCATATTGAGATGTGAAGGTAGTGGGTACTTGGGCAGGGAGAGACTGAATCACTAGCTAGATTCATCTCTCAATCCTAGGTTGTTGCAGTAATTTGAAAGTTGTACTTAACAACCTTCAGTCCTGTTTCATTCCACTCTGCTCTTCTCTCATCCAAGACCCTGCAGGCCAGACTGAATCACGAATAAGCAAATAAGCGAATGTTAAATTCAGATGTCTGGACACTACTGTATTACAAAAAAACACAAATATTTATTTTCAAGAACACAAAAATGTTTAAAGTGAGTTTCACAAAAAGAAAATGTACAGGTGTACAAACTAGTACTGAATATCTTCACTAATGGCAGCTAACTTTTCAATTTCATTGAGACTGTAACAATTATCCAGAGTTACAATATAATCCATGCCTAAAATAAACACACACTGTTGAGCTAGGATCCAGACAAACAAGACTAAAGCAAACAGTCTTTGCAGAATAGTATGGAAAACAAGGACAATGCACATCTTTAACATTAAGACAGATTTACCCTCCATATTGCCCACCTCTGTTTGCAAAATGATTTCTTGCTCTTAGTCTCCAAGCTTTTCTACTGAAGTCTGAAGTCTGTCTAGCAAAAGTACTTTGTGCAGTGAAAGAAAAAAAATTATCAGGTACTGTATGCATAGGTTGTACCAGGAAATCTCTCTTCTTGCTCTGCGGCTGCTCCCTTGCTGTTGTGTCCACTGCTCTCTCTTGCTAAGGTCCTTTTGGGGCCCTAACATAATCAGTGTAGTGGCAGCAATCTTCACACACTGAATCACTGTTTTTGTCAATTACCACACAATCAGTCTGTGATGCTTGAGCTGCATAGAGGTGCTGTGCCACGTGGGGACCTGGAACAGTGAACAGAAAGAAACGTGCTATATTGTACATGCAGCATGGGGATGTGATGTCCTCCTGGAATGTTGTCACATCAGGATCAGCCTACATGACAATGTTCCAGCAGGAAGGGCAGCAAATGAGGTCCCAGGATGTGATTGAAGTAGTGCTAGTTACTATCAATCATTACTAGTGGAGTTTACAGCACTATAAAGGGAAGGTTTTGTTACTCTTACTATTCTCTAACCCCAAAATGACCAAAAACTCACAAAATGGCAGGATCGTTATGTAATTTGATAGGAGGTTGGTCCTGCCACCTATGAGTTCACCGCACCGGGTGAAGGTAAAAGTGTTCCATGAGACCTTCCTAAAAGAATGGACTACAGCACAAAACTCTGCTGATACTGTACATTACATTCTGGACATGAAGCATAAACATCAGTTCTTCCCAATGAAAGAGGATAAACTACTGTCAGATGTTTCCCACATCAAACACAAATGTAATAACAAATGCAAAGTCTATCAGATACATTTGTGGGTGTGTTCTCTGCATGATATTCATCTGCTAGAGAATCCTGGATGAAGCACTGTGACGATAGGATTCAGGAGAAACTTGTGGAGAGAATAAGGGAAGAAAGTGACTTTAATTCCATGTCATAGAGCCATCGTGCTTTCAGTAGAACACTAGTATTGGTACCAAAAAAGGACAATACAATCAGATATTGTGTGGATGGTGTAATGTTGAATGAAATCTCTAAGTTTAATAGCTATACCATTGCTTCCTGTAGATGATCTTCTGGACCACCTAGGCTGTTCTAAATTTATTTCTGCTTTGGTCATAAGGAAAAGACTACTGGCTGGTACATCTGACATCTGCAGCTAAAGAACTCTAAGCATTTCACATCCTATCTGGCTTATTCCAAATTTGCATTCTTTGGATTGCAAGGAACTCCAGTAACTTTCCAACACATGACGGAGGAATGTAAGATATTTCAAAGAGCCTATGATACATTACCCACAACAGAATCTGGCAGGAACATTTCAAACATATCAGAGAAATGTACTCTTGCCAAAACAGAGGCACAATATTTAGGTGATACTCTGGGGCAAGTAGATATACTGTGTGCTATTTGGGACAGTACTTAGCCAACCGCTAGAAAAGCAATGCGATTCTTCTTTAGTATGGTAGGGAGGTATCTTAATTTTATACCTTACATGATATATCATGATATCACATACCCACTGAATGAGTTGAGTAAAACAAATGGATAAGCAATGTTTAAATGGACTCTTGAGACCAAAAGCTTAAGGACATAATTTGTCATGACCCTATGCTTGTCAAGCCCAGACTTTTCACAACGCTCTATACTTCAAACAGATGCATTGGATGTAGGCCTGGGAGCTACAGTACAGTATGTCAGCACAAGGCAAGGTAGTACAAAAGATCTGTGGTGTTCCTTAGCTGGAAGCTACAGCCTCAGAAGTCTCAATACTATGTTATCGTAAAATGAGCTATGGAGTCTCCACTACAGTAAGGATTCAACAGATTCGATTTTTTGTGAATGAAGGCCAACGAGATATATTTCGTCTGCAATGAAAAATACATTTTGTAGGATGGGGCTGCAAAGCTGTTAGGCAAATTTCAGATCTCAATCACTGGGTGAAATTTGAGTCTTCATGTTAGTGAGTGAGCCTCATCCTACCCATCAAACCATCTGCCCATATGTACAAGGTATATATGAAACCTGTCCAGAAAGATTTGCAGAATCTCCCAAATCTTTGGAGACAAGAGGTTCTTATTCTTGCTGTGTAATGTCCTGCGTTTCACAGATCACTACAGCAAGTCTGGCTTTATCCTGCATTATCACACAGAAGTAGTATCACTTGGTCCTTCACAGCCTTGCATCCTGGCTCTTGCGTCTCTGTCTTCGAGATGTATTTCTAGAAGATATACAGTATTTTCTTCCAGAACAAGCCTGTTTTATATGCATGGAAGACTTATTCTAGCCTATATCTCCTCTCATTAATGAGCTTCCTCAGCTTCTTGTGTAATACTTCGAAAGCCATGTGATCAGCCGATGCCTCCTCCACTGTCAGCTTGATGATACAGAGAGAATAGCTCTTCTTGATATCACATTTCATTATTTAATAACATTTCATTGCTGAATGGTATTCTCTTCCTTATTTAGATTATACTTCATGGAAAAACTAAATAAGGAGATATTAGTAGGAACCACAGGGTTTATAAACCCCAGGGGTATTATAAACCACAGAGTTATTCACAAATGTGATCTTTTGGTTTTAAACACCTAAACCTCACAAATTTAAAAAAACCCTACTATGCTACTAAATAGGAAGACAGTTTACATAAGAGACAGATCATAAGGTTTTTAGTTGGCTAATCCAAATGAAAGATTCTAATCACCGAATTACATGTCAGTTCCTGTCACTACAAACTTCGGCATTTACCCTCTATAATCAACTGGGGGCCATATCTCAAATTGTGATATTGAAACTGA
Organism: Atractosteus spatula; assembly: GCF_055471065.1. NCBI lineage: Eukaryota > Metazoa > Chordata > Actinopteri > Semionotiformes > Lepisosteidae > Atractosteus > Atractosteus spatula. Next base: position 53,683,141 of record NC_142710.1, read on the forward strand.
AAGACTACTGTAATAGTGCATTACTCTGTATATGTTTTGGTAATTTGTTGATGTGAAATCATGTATAAGGGACTTCATTTTGACTATTTTGTTATGGCCCTTTAAGAATGTATTGTCCAACAAGAGAGGAGGGGTTTCAGGTTGATTCTAACTCCAGGTAGGCAGATCTGGGAAAGAGCTGCAAGGAGGCAGAACTGCTGACTCCTTAGTTAACTGCTGTCTATATTCTTAACTTAGAATATGTTGACTCAGTGTTTTTGTGTTGGTTATCAATATTCATGGTCTTTCCTGTTGGATTTTGGAATTGCAGAGAATCGAGTGTAGCAGAATAAAAAGTGCCTTTTTGTTTTAAATAAGGACTCAGAATTTTTGCAATGTCTAGCTAGCTTCCAAGATGAAAGAAGACCCCTGAGAGGGGCTCATGACATTCAACAATGCATATTAGTCACAGGGGATAATCATCTGAATATCATATTTTAAATAACATACCTTAAAAGACATACATTAGGTTTTATATGGCAACGCAACTTTGAAATTTTACATTTACAGTACGTGGTATAGTATGACTTTGATTTGTTAATTCAGTGGATGTCCTGAAGAACTTAAAACAGACTTTCAAATCTTACAAGAAAACAGTATAGCATGAGGATGTGTGTTGTCCTGCTGGAATGTTGTCACATCATAATAAGCCTCCAGGAAAGCCAGCAAGTGAGGTCCCAGACCTTGATCAATGTAGTGACGTGCTGTCAAGTTTCTATCAGTTACTATCAATTATTGCCAGCGCAAGAGGATTTCTGTAGCTTCTGATACTTCTCTCCAGAACAACACAATTAAACCTCCCTGTAGACTGATTTGCTGAACATAAGGAATGACTTAGAGTTCTATACAACAACACTATATTCATTTTCATCTGTCAGCGTGGTCTACAAAAAATCTTGATTCATCGCTGAAGAGAGCTTGGCTCTACTGCTGGCAAGTCTATTTGAGGTGTAACTAATGGTACAAAAGCATTACTTTCTTTATAAGAGGATACATTGATTCCTCTCTGTGACTTTCTCGATTTTCACCATTTTCAACAGGCTGAATCTCCTCGTCACCTGTATCCAATCAGTTCTCTCAATAATTAAATGATTTAGTGCTTAGGCAGCAGTCAAAGCCACTCGAGGGTATCACTGTTTTTCTCCTATGTGAAAACCGCAGGTGCTGAGAAAGAATTTTGTATACAGTGCAAACGTAAGCAAATTCCCAATATGGAACCAATCCAAGAATTAGTTAAAAAAAGATTGCATGGCAACATTTGCTCTGTCATATTTTTACTAGTCTGTAGTTACACTATCTCACCTATTGCATTAGTTGTCAGAGCAACCAGACTAATGCCAGGCAGACTGGAATGTCACACCCAGACTGATTAAGAAAACTGAATCTTTAAGCTTTGAACAGAAATGAATATACTGTTTCAGGTAATCCAAATCATCTTGTCAACTCAAGGGCCTTGTATAAGGAAAGCAATAATATAAGAACCAGAGGACACAAGTGGAAATTGAATTTAGGTGCATTCAGAACATAAAACAGGAAATATTTCTTTACACAGAGGATTATGGGAGTCAAGAAATAATACCCTAACCACCTGTCTCTGTCTTGTGTGCCAGAAACTGATGCTGTCTAATCCCTTAAGAAATCGTTCGATGGAAATTTTGGTCCCTTTTTTTATGTTTTGATGAGTAACATAGCGTGAAGGGAAAGTGATTTTGATTAGATATTTCTTTTTCATAGAAAACAGATAAATTGGTCTTGTCAAGTCATTTCATTCTTGCACTGAACTAAATGAGAACATTTGCACACAACCCTCTAAGCTTTTGAGTAAAAAATAGTATGTGAATGAACAAAATGGATAGCTTACAAGGTGCTCCCATCACACACCAGAAGTTTTATCCCTTTCCATTCACTTCATACTTTATTGCAAATGACATGATGCCAGCAGCTACAATGAGACAGTGAGAGCTATCTCTCATGGCTGTGTGAACATACATCGGTCGTGACCAGAATGTTGCCTGTCAGTCTACACCGCCCTGTCCACCAAGTGAGACCGATGAAGGTGCCAAGCTGTGCTGTGTTTTTGAAATAGGAATTCATTCATGTGTTGCATTTCTCCTGTGGTCTGAAACAAGTTCGAACCTAGAGCTTCATCTGCTACAATGTTAATATTTCATTTCAGTTTTCCTCTCCTTGTCTTGACCTCTGGATTTAGAAAAACAGCTGCAACAGAAAAAGCAAATACCCTGCATTTACTGAACTCTCAGCTGTTTTGTGAAGAATACCAGATATATTGTTAATAGTCTGTCATTTTACTGCAGGATCACAGACTTCTTCTAAAATTAGATTTTCTTACATTGATGTGCTTCCATGTTTTCTTTTACACTTGATTTTGACCACTCACATTCCTCTTGATTCCGCTACTAAAGTCTGTATATGGATCAAGGATTCAGATTCACTTCATTTTCAATTTCATTTTCAATTAACAGTAGCAAAAGCAAATATTCTCATTGGAGAAGTAAGAGCTTGAATCACCGCTCATCTTTGGCCTGCAAGACTGGTACCATGCTGATTGAACCACACCCGCATTTGTTTCTGTGAGCCGACACATACAAGTAGTCTCACCACAGTTGGTGAATTTCTCTTTGTACACAGAATCATTCTGTACACCCTTCATTTAATTACATTTGCACAAGACAAACCATCTTTTAACAGATACTCAGAATTACAGAATCACCATGGGCTGGTGGCTCAAAACTAAGAAAACAGTGGTGTTACAGCACTCTAAACTTTTCAAACCTGTGAGGATAGTTTGTGTTTAACTGTGAGAATTGTGTTATGTACTGTATTCAGATGTTTTATCAGTTTGCAGTTCTGAAATCATATTAAATTTGGAAACATTTTACAAATTCAGACAATTTAATTTTAATTTATTCTGCTAAAATGTCAAGATTTTTCTGCCTATGAGTGTTAGTCATTTTGTGGCAAATCTGTTGAGGAAGTACTGTACTTCAAAGGCTCTGGAAGACCAACTTTATGATCATTTTATTGTTCCAGTATTACAGTCAAAAGCTTCTCATAACTATTAATCCGGCCAGTTTTGTAGATTTGTGGACATTTGAAGAGTGTTATATTAGAAAGTGTTTTTGAAGTATGAATTTCATACAGTATGACTCATTAATAACAGATTAGCCTAATGTTGGTTCACTGATTTATTTTATGACCGTGTTAGCATTCCCAGATTTAACCTTGTTCTTAGTCTCCCTTGTCCTTTATGAAGATCTCACTGTAAGTACACATGTTGGACTGGGATACTTTATCTGGGTGTCCAAACATTTTTGTACCGACTAGGAAAGCTGAAAAGCTCAGATAGAAACACTTTCTCTCCATTTTGTTAATGAAAAAGTTCCTCCTTAAATGTCAAGATTGTCAGGAAAAGATCCTTTGCGTAAACGGTGACTATAGGGAAGAAGTCTTTGTTACATTTTGATCAAACAGTAGCTCATATTCATTTTAGGGCAACAAAAAAACATTTCCTATCACTCTAAAACCTTATGAGTCACTTGAAACTGGTTCCTGACTGCCTGTTCCCATCAATTACTTAAAGCATACTATCCCGACAGCTCTCTGAGTATGAGCTTACAACCAAGGCTAAAAAGGACCTTCGGGGACCCAAATTTATAAATGAACACTAGCACTGATAGGCAGGTTTATTTGATTTTGTTGTTGTTATTGTTGATCCTGAAGCTGATCAAGCTGAATACAAACGCATTCTTGTCATGCACTACAACTACAAAGAGGGTTTATTGGAAAAGATAAACCTGAAGTGTATTGCACATTAAAACTCCTGCTGGAAAGAGCTTTGTAATTCCACAGACTTCTGCACATGTTCAATCTTTCTTAACTGGCAAGGAAGAAAGGTGGCACAGTGTCAGCACTCCTGAATGATGGAGTGCTGACCAGATAGCTGTCTTGTTGCTCAGATGTTGTATGGGTGAGACATAAAATGGAATCTGCTTCCCTTTATCCAGTTGTCCACTTAAGACAGCCCGTTCTGTTTGTAGACCACATCTCTAGTCATTTCATCAGTAGTCTAGGTTTAATTCAGTAACATTGGCTTCTATTTAGGCTTTAACCAAGACTAATACTTTCAATCAGGTTTCTCTGTGCATTTTTCCCCAGGTGTACAGTATGCCCAGAGAGCTGTGATAAACTGTAAATGGGCTTTTCCAAAAATTGTATAAAAGGTGAAATGGGTTTAACAAAAATTGTATTTAGGAAAATGAAATTTGATTAAGAGTCAATATTCCTGCAAAGGGCTAGCAAAGATTTTTCTAATAAATTGTGATGTAATTCTTACAGTAAGCTGATTCATAAATTATGATTATTTTAATGAAGAGTTAGATAATTATGAGATTAGCTTGAAGAATTAGATGAAGGAGGTCAGCAAAAGTACCTGGATCTGGAAATTAAAATGCAAAATAATTTGTATCACATTTTTCTTTCAGATCTTATTTATAAAATCGTACAGCGTATGACTTTCCCACTGTTTGGAACCTACAGTATTAGTTTTATTTAACAGGAAACTACTAATAAAATCACCTCTGAATATCTTTGTGGTTGATATGATTACACAATATCATCAGGAAATGGAAAGCAAGTAATGTTTTATTGTCTGCTTAATCTTTATTTTGAAAGTCACATTGAAATTAAAAACTGTTTGGCAAGAGAGACCTAACCAAGGATGGCAACAGTAACATAAACAACAAAATCAATTCTGATCACAGGCGAACCCTAGCAAAATAACTGGCAAAGCTCATAACAGCTGGGTTTTCTGCAGCCAGCAACAATTACAGCTGCAACCATCTTGGCATTAGCTTCACAAGATGTGTTTGGGATGTATTTATTAATATACTGTATTTGGCTGATGCTTTTATCCAAAGAGACTTGTATTTGTACTCATTTATACTGCTGGGTATTTTACTGCAGTGATCTTGGTGAAGTACTTTGCTCAGCACCCTGCCTAGAATTTGAACTCACAGTCTTCGGATTATACTGTATGTTCAGAGCCATGACCAAAACTCCAAACTGCTGCAATAGATAAAGTACTGATTAGTGGTCTTCTCACATGACATGAAATTTGCTTTCTGTCTCTTTGTTTGAGTAGATTCTTTAGGCCTAAAATGTTCTTTCTATCAGCAATTTTTAACTGACCTGTCAGTCACTGCCTGTAAATCCTTAAGGCTGTCTGGATTGACATGTTAGTGATGTCTGATGTTGCTTTCTTCAGTTCAGTTCCAAATTAAGTTCAGTAACACCAAGTGATAAATGTAGAAAAAAGCTTAAATCACCTCATCTCACAGTTTTGTGAAATTGAAATTGGTAAAATCTCCTTTTGATGTTTTGTCATAATAATTACAGTTTTAACTCTAACACACCACTAATGAATTCCTCAATGACTTTCAACTGAAACTTTAGCTGTTTGTTTCAAACCAACATCCTGAAGGATATGTTTTTTGTGGTACAAAATGTAGTCTTTAAGCTTTATGAATGGTTTGAGAGAAACAAATTCAATGTACACGACAACAAATGCCTGACAATGAGTCAAATCGATTTGACTGGTAAAGGGTTAGTGAATACTGTACCACACTTCATATTGGTTTCTCATTAATGGTTTATCTTGAGTTGCTGTGATCACATACTGGAATATTTTGACCAACATGAATTAAAGATGTAAGTGACAAGATTAAATTCTTGTGAACCAAACTAACCTGTATTAATAACAGTTTCTGTTGTCAGCAGACCAGAAAAAATAAAGACTTTGAGTAAATGATCAATGTTCATAACAAACGTTCTGTATATGGTAGCTTCTAATTCTAGTTCCATGACTTTTGCACATCCGATGTAGCACAACTTGTAAACTTACAATCAGAAATGTAAGATTTAAATTTTTAGAGACTTGAATTTTAAGCATTGAAATGTATTTATTTTTTCTACTTTTTCCACTTAAGGGTCTTTTGCCACTCACATATGTACAAGTTATACAGTACCATTATCCATGTAAAGATCATTACCCTGTAAATATTTGCTGTTTCTTGCCTTTAATTTTTTCTTGTTCAATATAAAATTTGAAGATGATTACTTTCTCCTACATTTTAGAAACAAAAAAACAAGTCTTTCTATCAAGCATTTCTAACATATCCTGAGGTATAGTAACCAGAAACAGTTTAGTTTATGTGTTGGTTGTTAATGACGCTATATAAATGCATAACAAAGAGCTACAGACACTAAACTGTCAGTCCATAAAACACTTATTAACAATTTTAATTTTGTTAATAAACGCAATATTAAACACTCAATTTTTGTTCTAAAAAACACTATTGATGTGCCTGTTAATCTATTAATTTGTACACAGCAATGTAAAACAACAGAACATACAGTAACAACAGTAACATAAATGTTAATTTTCCCATCCATTCCTTTATTTTCTAACTACTTTATCCTACACAGGGTTGTGGGAAGCCAGACCCTATCCTGACAGAACAAGGCAGGAAACACCCTGAAAGGGAAGCCAGTCCATCACAGGGCAGACACAGACAAACACACACACTCACGCCAGGGCCAATTTTCCCAGAAGCCAATTAATCTACCGCTATGTCTTTGGACTGTGAGAGGAAACCAGAGCCCCTAGAGGAAACCCATGCAAATATGGAGAGAACATACAAACTCCACACAGAAAACACCCTAGGAATTGAACCCAGGGTCCCAGTGTTGTGAGCCAGCAATGTTAACGACCATGCCTCCATGCCCATTGTTTAGAAACCCTGTAAACTGGCTGACTGCAGAACTGTAAATGTTTTTATTGTTTTTGAATTACCAAAGAGGTACAGTACAAATGTTTTAAAACACTGAATGGGAGTAAATGTTTTTTTTTTTTACTCAGTCCCTGACCTAGCACAACATGTAAGCACTAATAAAGCTGACTGTTGTTTAATATGTCTAAGTGAGGCAGAAAAAGACATGGAGTGGATTGCTGATACTGAGAAGGTGCCCTGCTCAGAATGCAGTGGTGGCTCTCGGAGATGACATTGACAGATGAACCGCACACATCTGCCGTCCAAACTGCAGCTGACCAAGAAACTGTCTCAATAGTTACTTTCAAGGTGCTTCTTACACAAGCACATCTTCCTAAATATACACATGACTACTCCCAGGGGAACTTTAAGGACCTTTTAAAGCATTGAAGCCAATCATGGCCATAGTAGGTACCACTTCTAAAAAACAGATTTTATTTAATAAAAAGAATACATTAAAACAGAGAAGATCAGGATCTTAAGGCTGCCGAGTTACAACTACCTGTGAAATTTTACAAAATGAAATTATTTTATATAGGTTAATTTGGACAATGGCATCTGAATATAAAAACAATTACAAATTAGGTGATTTAGTTTTAAAAAATGTTCATGACTACCTGCAGTAGCAAACCTGAAAATGCACAATATTGACAATATTCTTGATTCCAAATAAATAAAGCATGGAATTATTCCTGTGATCATACAATACTTTCTCTTTATGGGAACAACAGGATGTATGACATATTAGTCAAGACCTAATATGCATCAATCCTTATTTCTTCCCAAGATACCTTTATTAGAAACACCATATAATCAATGACTGCAAACAGTTATTGACATTATTATTCAGTAGAAGTTTCAAACTCTTCAGTGTGTTCTGACAATCCTTCTATCTTCCATAAAGAGCAATTATCTTGTTGGACTTATTCTCTACATTTTAGATCTGATCAGCATAGGGCTGTAGTGTTGCAGGTTTAACAAGAATAATGAAGTTTGCCAAAGACAGGTTACGTGCCCTATGCAGTATATATTTATTCATCTAGCAAAACAAGTATTTTAAATAGAATTCTTGAAGTCAGCTGGAAATTCAAAGTAGAAATCACTGTCTTGTGTCACTGTCACTGTCTTGAGATTTCAAGAGAAAGTGGAGTGCAAATGTGTTTATTTTAAAATGGAAAATATAGGCTTTCATCAATGTCAACAGAGGTCTGGAAGCCAGCATTCTTCAATAGTGTTTTGCTATCATTAAATGTTGAAGTTCAGTTAAAAGTTCAGTGTGTTGTTAAAACAATTAGAGAAGTGAGTGGGAAAAGCAATAGCAATCAAATAAAGAAAACACCTATTGTAATTAAGTGAAAAGAAACCTAAAATGAGAGTCCAAAGAATACCAAGAATTATATTACATGGGAAGGAAGAATAAACAGCCCAGATTGTGATCGATTAACTTGCACAAGAACTGTCCACCCCCGATTTTTTACTATTTTATAATTTGTGACTTAATCAAATACTGTACACAAAGCAATTGCAACAATATTAAGAATATACATCAGAAAGAAAGGCATGCAAAAAGGAGAATTAATGTTTTGTCAACAATGTCAATTGTGTGGATTCATGCAAGATGATTTTTCTAGCTACAAAAATACAGAAACTCTTTCAGCCACTAAGTGCAGGAAAGTGGAATATTTGAAGAGAGCACTCCATGTAGAAAAACAGGGTGATGAAGGCCAATGATTCTGCAATAGATTGTAGACTGTGAGAAATTTAGATACACTACAATGAACTGTAAGTTCACACTTCCAAACTGGTCAAAATGTCCAAAAAGGATTCAGTTAATGTACATTGTGGATAAGATTAGCAGGAATGTGATTATGGTGCTTATAGTAAGCATGTCTAGCAGAAATGGAAAATTCTGTCATCATACAAAAGTTTCATATTATGAAAAATAATTATTTGTAGTTATTTAACAAATATATTTGGTACAATTCAGCACACGTAATTAAAATGCCTTTGTTACATCCCAGCCAATCCAAGCTGTTTGAGTAGTACATAAACCTTATTCTCTCTAGAGTAAGAAATCCAACATACTCTACAGTAAAACAACTGGTGCAGAGGGACCATTGGAAATCATGTATCCATGTACAGTACCCAGGAAATGTGCTAAAACCTTAAGAAAGGGTAATGAATTCCACGCATAAGCACAGCAACACAAAGAGAACTGGAAGATATTACAATCAATTTATATAAACTGATATCTCTGTCTCCCCTGATCCCATCATAATCAGAAATTTCTCCTCCAAGTCATAAAAGCAGTTTATAGCATGCAGAGAAGAAGAGAGGCACTGCACACTAATCTGTTATTCTTTAACCTCTGAAGACCCAGGGTGAAGCCTGGTCAGATATTATTAGTTAAAAACAGAGAGAGAAAGGGAGGTGGTCTCATCCCAGTCTCTAGTAGGCGTTAGTCACCTACAGAAACTCTCCTAATTTCAGTAAAATTGCTTGGAAGCAGCCTAAGTTACTTAGCTGTTGTAGTACCAGCTGAAACAAGCTTTTCGAGCTGTCAAAGAAGCCTCTCAGGGTGTCTGCTGGGATTTGTGCCCAAACTGCAGGCAGTGCCAGAGTGATTTTAGTTTTATGGGCAATGAACTCAGAAGTGAAGAAACACAAGGGGAATGTTAAAATATCGCGGAAGGGGGAAGGAGGAAGGAGGCAGGAGTTTGGATCTCAAAATAACCCTCTGGTTAAAGTACATTTCTGTGGAACTGGCAGAGTGAAGTTTGAGTGTGATAGTAGTCACTCTCCACAGAGCTCTCTGAAGTGTGAGAGCTGCTGAGAGAGCACAGCACAACTCTCCCTGGCAGTCTTCAGCTGGCGCACGCAGAGGCCAATCAGGGACTGCTGGAAGGCCAGAACCCGTTCTCTGTGATAGTTCTGAATCTGTTAATTACAAGACAGGACAAGAAAATTATTAGAGCAAAGCTAAAGCATTATTAAATTAGCAGGACTAATTATCAGTCTGCATCAAAAATTACTGCAGAGCCTTTGAGTTAAAAGATTTCAAAGGCACTCTGCCACAGGCGCAGTTTCAAGGGAATGTTTGTGTGTGTATGTCTTTGTGTCTAATTATCACTTTTAATGAAATAATGTTTCACATTTTTTTTCTGGTACAGTATCTTTTATTTTCTTGGTTATTACTCTTCTCTACACAGGAAATCTATAGGTTTCTGGCTACTTATAGGCAAACTCAATCTTCTCCCCTTGATCATATTAACAAGTATCCTATATTTAACTGTCCAGATGACTACACATGGCCATCCCACACTACGATAAATGTATGTATCTACCGGGAGTAGTTGTTAAAGCAGCTACACTATGTTGTTTAGAAGGATGTCTTAGTGTGCATAAAAGCTGTTTAGCAGATACTGAGAAAAAATAACTTAGTCTTGAAATTTAGTCTACAGTCAAATACTCACTTACCTCACATTTGGCCATTCCAGAAATCTCAAGAAATTCTTTGTCAGTAGCCTTTTTAATTTCTTCCATCTAAATCACAATAAAAGCTATTTAGAATTCAGGACTGAAAACACAGATTTCATGTTATTTTTTAACCATTTTGAATTAGTCTGAAGACAGAATACATAAGAAGTACAGTATAAAATGTAACGTAAATGTGAGAAAGCGTGTAGTTCTCATATTATTGATAATTACAGAAATAAGAGCATACATAGTACGCCTTCAGGTTTCCTTTACTAAAATACACCTAGTAAGTCATGTTAGTGATTTTTCTAGTTTCCAGTCAACACATCTGTAGGCTTACTTCTAACTACTGTATCTTCATAATATTAGAAAGAAATAATGATAAAGCACTCATTCCACCATAGTAACCATTGCTAGTGTATGTAATGTTCATTTTTGATTTGCAAGAAGACTGGCCTGAGTTAATGCCTAGCATGAAATATTTTACATAAAGATTGATAATTCATTCTAATCTTAAAAGTGTTTAAAATTATGGATGGCTTTCAAGCCATACTTATTTCAGCAGCAAGCATAAAGATAGAATTGTTTAGTTATTCTAAGAAAGTACTATATACTAGACCTACAGTAATTGAGAAAACCTGCTTTCAGCCTTAAGTATTAAGTTTTAATTGATGAATTCAGTGAAGGCCTCCAGATTGTATTCTAGAATCAAGAAGAATTTGCTGACATCTGCTGGCAAGTTATACTTCTGAAATGAGTATTTAAAGGTCCTTGCCAGTTAACTTGCAATAGTATTTTATTGCAGGTTGGGGTTATCCAAATAATTACATTCTGCATAAAAGTACCCTATTCTATAAATTAATACAGTGTGGCTTTCTTTGAGTGTTTGAATGTCTATGTCAAGTCTAGGAATAGGACTAGACCAGTTGCAGTTAAATCAATAAACCAGCCTCCACAGGGCTATAGGCAAAGAAGGCCCCAAGATCGGATAAAAGATTACACAGAAACAGAGCCAGAATAGGATAGATTGAACAGATGCATGAATAGAAGCAACTGTGCCGTAAGAGAGTTTCCATCTTCATAGACTGGGACTACAGAACTTCCAGGTCATTGAGCACTTAAGAGACTAATCTCTACCCTTAAAGGGAAACTGCAGTCCCCTTCCAGACGGGTTGTTAAATCTTTTTTAACAAAATAAAATCGTTTACAGTATAGAAAAAAAATCACAAATTTTGAATTAAGAACAAAATAGTGAACTTTGTGAAAGTACTGTAAGTTGCCATGTTGTTGCAAACATGCACTCTAGTTCCCCCGAATTGTGACGTGAACCGGCCCCTTCCTGCTCACTAGTCACTGTAATAACTAATGTGATGCACAAGCAAATAAGTACAGGTTGTGCAGCAGATATTCCAATGAAGAAATGTTTCAACGTGATCTACATGCAGAATTAACAAGTATAGTAAGTCGTATTTGTTGGCAAAATCATTTCCAAATCGAGAGCAATATTTCTATTGGATTGAAAGCACACAAGTCTGCTTCTTTATAAGGCTAATAAGGCTGCTTCATGTCATCGGAGGTTTTGGTGCCTCGTTCTGGATTACAGAATGTGGCACTGTGCAGACCTGAAAATTTAATCTATTTTGTGATGTAAAATTGGAGGTTTTACAAGTTACTGTGTACATTGTACTTTCATTATGGTTTGAAATGCATTCATCAATGCTAATTTGTTCTAACCCCAAAATATAAAAACAGTAAGTAAGGAACTTGTACAATATTTTTTAACTATAAAATGCAACAAAATAATTAAAATATTAAGTGCATGATTTCCTAATAATCTTTTTTTTTGCTTTCAGAAATATCTTATGATATTCATAGTACTTACATATTCAGCATTCATTGTTTTTGTGTGTTTGAATGCTTTATCACCATTAATGAGTTTGAATACTCAGCACAAAGCTCTATGCAGCAGCTAGGTGCATTGATAATCCCTGTGCTGCCACCTACAGCATACTTAAAGTATATTAGCAACTTGCTTCATAGCAAAAGCTCATTAAAAACACATTTAGACTAGAATGAAATACAATTTGTACAATACAATGTGAACCAAATGACAATGATAATTGTGGAGATGACTGTTTATTCTTATTTTAATTTCATTATCAACAGAAATTCATGTTTCAGTGAATCAGCCCATTTATTAATTTGAAATTAATTGTATTTGTCACTTATAAATTCTTCAGAAACCCATATGAGTATTAAGGCCTTGAATATGTACAAATAATAATAGGTTTATTTTAGCAGGAATAAAACTCCATGGGATTGCTTACTTCATAAGAATTCAGGCATGGTCCATGTAATGCTACCACAAAAAAAGCTTTTTTTTTTAGTTTGTTCAGAAAGAACCCAGCTCATCTGTATTTCAATCATTCCTTAAAACGTTTTACCTTACAAAAGCGAATAAAAAAATCGCCACAATCCCAGCAATGTTGCCTTTGCTGTTTCCATTGGCCCATCTCCCATACTCTGCCTTAAACATCTAGCAGTGAAAGATAAAACCAGCCTTTTTACATACATTTTGCTGTATTGTCCACTTATAGTATACAAGAAGTAGACATCCAAAAACACCACTCACATGGAAACATTAAAACCTATCTGAATGTTTTCTATGTGTAGAGAAGCTTTAAATGCTCATTTTGTTGTTACTTTAGTAAATGTGTACTGCAATATACTGTACAAATTCTTTTCACCATACCACCCAGGAATAATTACTGGCACAGACAAATACACTTATAGGGAAGTGGAAGTACTGTAGTTTATTTTCTTTAAATCAAATAACTGACTGTTAATGGGTTTATATTATTTAATTATATAATCACTTACTATTGACTTCTTAGTGCTTTTGACCTTCACAAGACTTTTATTTACGTTTTCAACCTCAACAAGTTTACAGGTTCTCCTGAATAGCATCTCCTGTCCAAAACACAAAGACAGATAAACAGGAATTCAGAAATAATCAATCTATATTAAGAATCTCTCTCTTCATGGAATTTGCTTGACAGCTAAAGGTTAAGGTGTCAAATACAGTACTTGTGTGATTAATGAAAGTGCAATTTCAGGTGTTTATCAGTTCCATATAATACATTTTAGAATTCCTCCTTGTTTCCAACCTAATGTTACTGTACATGAACACACAAGAGTTAGAAATATATATCAAAGTATCGATTCACAATAAACAAAATATTTTAAGCACTGCATCTGTTGGATAATAATAATTAACTTTATTTTTATACAGTGTTTTTAATTCAAAGCACTTTACAGAACAACAACAACAATTAAACATTTAGAGGAGATAGTAGATGCAGGTATGGAATACAGTTGGGAAGCAAAGAGGCACACTGAATCACTTCAATAACATCACTTCTAAAGAAGGTTTTGAGTCTAGATTTGATAGAGTTCAAGGTACTGTAGGTGACTCTCTAATATGCTTAGTGATAGAGGTCCAGAGCATTGGGGTGTAGCAGAATACCCTGTCATCCATAGAGTGTAAAATGGGCTTTTGGGAAAGATAGGAGACCAGAATTAGATGAGTGAAGCTTGCGAGGTGGGGAGTAGGACGATAGTAACTCAAACAGGTACTGAGGAGACAAGCCATGCAGAGCCTTATACAGTAGCTGAGAAAGATGATAAGAAAGAAGATGGAAAGATGGAGATAGTAATACAGAAGTCCTGCAAAAGCCTTGAATAGTATGTCAGTCTTAAACCCCTGCTTTATAAATGTATGTAGTACTTTTATTCATAAATTATGTACATTTACATTTATATACATTTGTGACATTTGTGAAACAAACACAATTGACAAATTTACAAAAATGTAAAGAGCAGGGCTTAATACTGTATATTAACATTTCCTAACTAGTTCTCATATTCTTTGTCTTTTTTGACATAGAAGAAAAGCAAGTTTACCTTTTCAGCTTCTTGATAGCGGGAATACAGGTCCAGATAGAGGCCTATTGTGTTGAGATTATTTTCTGCAACACTTTCATAATTTTTCTAATAAAAGACAAATACACAACCAAAATAAAAAGCTGATTTCACAGAATGGTCTGATTTTACTACAATGTATTGTAATATGCTGTACTACATTTTGAACAGCCAAAACGTTATGCACAAACCTACAAACCTTTCTAAGAAATGCTCAAAGAAACGCATCTCAACGTATCCCAGTCTTGCTTGATTGGAAGTTTTATTTTTTTGTTGACTGACATTATAGAGAAGAAATCAACAGATTGCCCAAGCAACACTCTGAGTTTAAATGTCTATGACATACATAGATATGAGCCTTCTTTTCAGCTCTAAATATGACAAAGTGGAATCATACTGTAAATCTACAGTATAATTTTTTTTACTGTTTGTATGTGCTTAAATAGACCACTTCTCTTTAAGTGCTTGTCTTTGGAGTAAGAATTTGAAAATAGCAATAACAATTCTGAAAATTACTGTCAGTATTTATGTATTCATATGTAATTTAAATTCATGCTTCTTTTGGGGGGTACAGCTGTAGCTTATAATCATATTTAAATGTAACTGACAACCATTACCATTCTGTTGTGCACTTTTGTAAGCATTGCTTAGCCTATTTAGGTCTGATAGTCCACTTTAAAACCATATTTTAGGTTCCATTTTCTAATTAGCCATATTCTAATTATGTATCATTGGCATAACTCATAAATACGCCTCTTGTAATTGCCTCATTAAAACATTCCCTCTAGTTCCTAGAAGATCAGATGCATTATAGTGCATGATTTTTACGCTCCAATAAAATCGTCAGTGAAAATTATTTTCTCCTGAATTAGATTAATCTTCTTGTAATATAAGGACACTAAAGTTTTAATGGTTAGTTAATTTGCATTGCTTTTCAGATCATGTACTGTACTGTCATACTGTATGTGAAAAGAATCCTGTAAATGTGCAGTAGGTTAAATATAAGGGTTTAATGATAAACTGAATCACTCTATTTGTATGTTCATTACAAATGTTGTATTTGATACATAATAGCAGTAAGTGCCTTTATCTTCATTTTATCTATTTGTTTAAACACATCTTTTATAATGTATAAAACAATATTCAATGACTTTTATGTCAAACAGCTGAGATCAAACAATATCCATAAGCATAACAACAAAGCACAGAACAGATGCACACAGAGACCAAATGCCACTCTCCTTTCTCTCCTTTCTCATTTCAGGGTTCTTCTAGTATAACAAGGAATGAAACACATTTCCTAACACAAAATTCTCCAAGACAGAATGTTTATTCATTTTAACACGTAAAATTGCCACAGGTGGTAAACTTTAATTTCTGTCCATCCATTTTCTTACCACTTTATCCTATCCCAGCAACCAATGGGCACAAGGCAGGGTACACCCTGGATGGAACACCAGTCCATCACAGGGCTGTCAAATACAGGCAGAAAAACACACACTCACAACAGGGCCAACCCAGAAGATAATTAACCTACTATACCACTATGTCCTTGGGCTGTGGAAGAAAACTAGAGCACCCAGAGAACAAGAGGAGAACATACTGTATGCTGTACAGTATCTGAAACATAATAACCTTAAGTGCTCCACATAATGTAGATAGCACCCCAAGACCAGAATTGAACTTAGGACTCCAGTACTGTGAGGCACCAGTACTGTGCCATCTGCTTTAATAGGTAAAAATATTAATATATTTATAAACATGAAAAAACAGTAAAATCACCTGAGAAAAAAATATTGGAACATATAAAGGTTTGTTCCATGCTGAAAAGAGAAGAAAAAAACTTGTTTCCACAGCTGAAATGTTATTTTTCTTCTCTTTTCAGCATGGCATAAATCTTTACTTGTTCCTTTGGAGCCTATGCATGCTGATGCAGCTACCTACTTCTGAAAAAAAATTATTTCAAATATCTGTCAAATTAACACTGAGACACTGGTAGAGTAACAGTCTGAGATGAATGTTCCAGTTGCTGAGTTCGTGTACTTGAAGTGGATAAAATCAGAAGTGTAGTTTTCACTGCTAGTTAAACATCATAATACATGAAGAATAAGAGGCCAATGTTCCACACATTTTATAGTTAATCATGGTCTGAAGCTGGATTCTTTTATTTGGGTATATCTGGTGGTTGGCTGTTTACTGCTAAAATAAATAGGTGACTTCTTACCTTTACTGTATCTATCACTTCTGACAGCTTTAGACATATCCTGAAAGAATGGGGAGATAAACTGATGGCTGTGAGACACCTTACTATGGATAAAACCTTGGCGTTTGATATTGTTTTACATTTACATTTCGCAAAAAAGCTCAAGAAGGCCTTGGAATTTATTCAAGTATACCTACAAGTAAATAAAACTAAAAATTGTACAAAACAATTAAAACAATTGTGTGCAACTTTATAGATTATATTTAAATATAAATATAGATATATATATATAATAACATTATTAAAATCCTTTACAAGGTGAGCATACATCTTCCATATTTATATTTAAGGCTTAATCAATAAACATTAAAAGACCCCCCTGTGGTTCTTGTTAGTGTAATTAAGCAGTTTACTTTGAAATACGACAGGCTGTGGAATCATCTTCCTGCCCGATCCCCAGGTGCAGAGATGTGGAGAAATGTCCACAAGCGACCATTATTTCTATTGAAACAAGGTTAAAAGAAAAAAAAGCCTTGTAGTTTCGAGCATCATATCTCTTTTTGGTTCCTTGCAATTGCTTTTACTCCACTTTTATTCAATCCAAGAAATGGTGAGAATTCTTAAGAAGGTGCACTACATACTTCCTGTCATGCTGCCAATTGGTTCTTACTATTAGGCTCCCTAACAGCCAGGAAGCACAGTTGTGCCAAACTGTTATGAACTTTATTATTGGTTTTGAACTGTGAAGGCCAAGTCTGTCACAGTGATTTTATATACAGTACACTATACGGTGATGTCAACACTAGTCTCTCTGCGTGAATTCCCAAAACCCAAACCATGCTTATCTCTGCCAAATTTATTATTAGGAGAAATGATTTTCTGAGTCAACCAGTCTTAATTCACAGTAATGTTTTTTTTTTTCCAGAGATAGTTGCTCCCTTTTATGCAATAGAGCTGCAGTGGTAAGAAGAGTGATATAATCATAACCTGTCAGAAAAACATATAAAGGTACTTCTGATCAAGATCAAGAAGGCAGCAATGACAAACATTGAGATCTACAGTCATAGCTCATGCTGACGCCTTCCTTAGGATGACAGCCACTATTGTCACTAGACACCTCCAGCTTTTTCATGAGAATCTCAAATATAATAAATCACAATATCCTGAAATGTGCTCTTTTGCCTTTGTCATTGTTCATGCATAGATTCTGTGCTCTGCCTTTATCAAATATGGTTATGCACAGTGGGGGCTGTCATTTTCTGTTTGTTGGATAGTTAATGAAAAATGTTTCTAGATTCCTAGATAAGCCCTGGATAAATTGCAAGAGTCATAGACAGTGTTTGATTCCTCCAACTCGAAAAAAGAGAAATCAGCCAGCGGTAGCTCAATTTAATTTGTTTACAGCATTCAAAAATATAACAGGTCTACAGTAAATTTAATGCAGAGAGGCTAAATGTACTATGTACTGTACATCAGCCTGTATATTTTACAAACACAGATGGAAAACCTATAATATGAACCAGGTAATGTGTACTTTGGTCTGTATATTAAATTTTCTCCACTTTATCCTTAACAACCACGAAACTGTCATGCTTATGTGTGCTTCCATGGAAACAGTGCACATTTTGAATACTAGAACATTGCTGATCTCATAGTTAAGAAGAAATGGCTTCGAATTATGAATACTGTGATGTTTATTTGAGTATTAATATGGTGATCATAAAACTACACATACTGTATATGCTCAATATGCTGTACTCCTGATTTCTGCTGTACAGTTCCATATATTGTATGTTTAAATTTCACGTTTTTTCCCAAACCAAGCTTTCCTTTTAATTTGAATGTTAGGATATATATAGATATTACAACAAAGCAAAATATAATATTGCTATTGTAGAATCAGTTCTAAAAATAATAATTGAGTTCTTAGGAACGTTCTACTCTGATAAGCTGAACTTTTATATAGCCTTCAAAAGAGAATATTACAGAAGTACCTGATTTAGGTATTCAGAATTCTCCAAGATATTGACAAAACCAACCCAAAGGACTTCTTTAGAATCAAAAGAGAAACATAAACCAGAGAAAACAAATGAAAACCAAAGGAAGTCCTTTTAAAATGGAGAACAGGTGGCAACCTTTCAAAAATTTGAGGGAGTCCATACAAGCTACACAGCCATTTTGTTGATGCAGATATCATAATATACATCAAGAAATGGCTAGATGAAATCCTCATGCCAGTTATCTAGTAAAAAACAATGGACCTCATCTCATTTGGAAACATCCTTAAAAACAAACGTTTTTCAAGATTAAAAGACTTGCTCTGTCGGGTACAGTACTTACTTTGTTCAGCTACCACCATTTCAAGGAACCTCTGTGGAATGAACAATAAAACCAAAAAAATATATTTAGGTAGAAAATAAGATTTTAGCACACATCAATGGTGCTTCATTAAAATAATCACAATCTGAAAGCAAAGACCTACTTCTGATGCAGCTTTGGTAAGTCCAGTGAGTATCACGTTACTGTCCCTCTCGTTTTGAAAAAACTCATCAATATCCTGAAAGGGTCACAGGGTAAAAATTATTTTGTACTCACCACTTAACAGTATCACTACAATACTATACTTAGAAATGATCTATTTGATCTACAAAACATGAATAAATCAAGAAATATAACTTTTAAAATAAAAGTATTTCATACTGGACTTTTTCACAGAAAGAAATACTACCATGAACTGAAAGAGAAACCATACACCTTCTTTGGCTTACATGCAATCATATTGGATATGTTGTCTTGCATTTAAACAGTCTAATGCTGCATACAAAACTATATACCAGGTATGCAGGTCTTGAAATAGAACTGCCATTGTGGAGCTTGAGCTATTCTGTTTCCGATGATAAATGCTTTCTGAAGTGGGAAGCCGCTTCATTTTAACAGCATGATACAGAGGTAATTACTGCAATTTGTATTCAATAGAATATTGAATGTTAAACGATTCACGTTCTTTGTCTGTACTGGGGATGAAAAGTGCTACTCCTTCAGTGATGTACTGTACATGTACCTTGTGATGTTCCTTCCTCAGTCCTTCCACAGCCTGGCTCAGCTTGTCAAAGATCCCCTTCTTCACAATCTGCTTTCCTGGAGGCTGACAGGGATTCATGTTTAATATAACGAAGGCGTCCTTTAACAGCTTGTACTACATGTGCATTGAATTCCTCTACTTCACATGCCATTTATAAATGTCTTCAAATCGTGCCATATGCTGTATACGAAAATATATAGCATGTGTTATATTTAGTATAAAGTAACTGCATGATTAGATGTGTTTTGAATACTTTTTGGGGAAAATATGGAAAATATTTCTGACCTATCATCATTTAGATAACAGGTGCATTCCTCATTGGAATCAAAGTGTGAATGATCCATTGCTCTGTTTTCAAAAGTAAGTTATGGCTTCTGCTTTAATGGGCAAAATAAAATATGAAAAAAATCAAGTGAAAAGACTACACAAGAGGGCATGCAGGGTGATGCATTGGTTAGCATTGCTGTCTTGCAGTGCTGGGGTCCTGGGTTTAAATAATGTGTAACTCACTATAGAACATAGTAACAGGTGTTTTCATAACGTCTTCAGTGTTGATGTTGATACTGTGTCTGATATATGGCATAGTAAAATATTCCCATATTTCATAGTGCAGCCTGTCCAAGCAAACCTGATAAGCAATGCTCAAACTGTATGTTTTAAGAGTTTGTCATTCAGTGTTATCTTGAGAACGTGCAATCCAAAAAAACTCCATCATCTCTTATACAGTCTTCACTAGAATTCCAGAATACACAGAACTGTTAAAAGAGTCCTGATGAAAGCAGATTCAAACTGTCAATTTATCCCCATTCTAATTTTACTGGACCTCATGATTCTTATTGAATGTTAAAATGGTTAATATTTTAAAGGCCCTCTTTGGTAAAACATACCTCTTTATGTGTGAGAAAGCTTTGCCATGCTGAATTTTTGACAAGGATGGAATGTCCTGATACAAGATGGAGGTATTTCTCCAGAGCTCTGCAATATGTTTGCCAGGTTCCTCCCAAGGCTAGAAGCCCTGGAAAATAATTTTGTGAAGCACTCCAGCTCAGTCACTTTAACTTTCTCCATACTCAGTGACAGATCACATAAACAAGTTCCCTGCAGGATTAAATTGTTTTTTATTCACACTTTGTTGGGCACTTAATTTCATCTTCAGCAATAAAATAAAAACAAACAGAAAAGGGAAGGAATTCTCAATAATTCACTAAAACAGAAAAAGCAAGATTGCTTGAACAGGATTCAAAGGTTTCAAAATGTATATAGAGCACAATACGAGTCAACTCTGCTCAGAAGACATGACAGCTACTCTTATAACTTAATGAAGCTTACTACAGCAATCCATTTTCACAAACTTAAAATCTCTGGAGCAGGTAGCATAGATCTTCTTTAAACTTCAGTCTTTTATTGTATTATTCTCCAGAGAGTTCACCATGGTTTTATGAACACCATCTGAACGATTAAACTAAAATATATGCATCTGATTTCTTGGTGCCTTTTTGTGGGATTAAAAGAAAAGCTTGGGAAAGGGCAGTGAATTGTTAATAATTTGAAAAAGAAATTACATTAAATTACAAGAAATTACAACATTTTTTACCACATTGTAATAAGCAGTTTCCACATGTTTGGAGTTGAGCTTCCGTTTTGGTAGTATTTGTAATTTGAATATGACTAAAAATAACTTCATTCAATAACTTCATGCATATATTTTACATACCTAGCTGTTTAATACTTCTTGCATCTGAGCTGGGGTCACATGTCATCGGTTTAGCTGGTAGAGGGGGAAACTGAAATACAGATTTTAAGAAAGTGCTTAAATTATTTCAGAATAATCACTCTTTACATTTAACTAAGAACAAAATCAGAATTGTAGAGGGGGCATTTCATTGTAGCATTCATCATTTGAAACTTTTTTAAATGGTAAAAACTTCTGCAATAGACTATCCAAGCACAAAAGGGTTTTTTTTTGCAGTACTGTACATACAGTACCTGTACATGTTCAAAATGTTACATTACGAAAAAGATGATGTACAGAGTGTAAAATTACATTATCATTATTAAAAATAATGAATAAGTGGTGTTCTGATAATGAATAAATAAACTGATAAACTAGAAGTTATAGTCTCATAGTCCTCTTTTAAAAGATTATGTTGTCTCTCTGGATCAAGGCAAATAAAGTAGTGAATTTCATCAATAAGGTTAGATTGCAAAAGGTAAAAAAGTTCAAATGGATACTAACAATGATCCCTTGAAGACCAGGGACACTTTCTTGGGTAAAAAGGCAGTGCTGAAGCCACTCAAAATCTTCATATGTTCGGTCAACTTGGTACTGCATATTGCTGGACAACTGAAGAAATAAAACAAACAAGTATTTTTGTGCCTTAAAAACCACGACCCTCTTTTGTTTCTATTGTTAGGCTGTTCAACAGCCACTTTACTCAGTGAGACCTACTTCAAAACAGTTCAGAAGTCTGCATCAAACTGTTGTAACTAATTAAAGTTGTTTTTTTTGCAAAATAAGAAGTGGAAAAGAATAATCAGTACAATCTGAAAAAGATTCAATTAAAGCTCCTACAGTATATATAATAAAAAGTAAAATTGTATTAAGGAAAATTTAGAAAGTGAGCATTTTCATCTATACTTTGGTGACTTCTTTTAGGAATAGGGACATTTATGTTTAGAGTATACAGTATGACTTATCTACAAAGAGAATAATACCAGATAAGGCCAGATTTGTAAAGCTAAATTGGCTTTAAATTTAAAAGTTTAAAATGATAAACCAATAGCCATGATGATCCTGGAGTTACAGCAATGCAAAAAATGACATTTACAGTATCTTGTTTCATAACAGCCATGGCACTTATTGTGTTAAAATCACTTTAGGTTGATATGAGGCATTTACACTTTTAATCATCTTGCTAAATACGCAGGGGATCTTTCACAAAAATACTATCCACGCCACGCTGATATACCTGAGTAAATTTTCACCTTAATTGTTTTCAATGCAAACCATTGATGCATTCATACCTCTTCAGATTTCACAACATAAACCAGTGAATCCCCATTCTTTATGGCTTCAGTCACTCTGATGCAATAAACACTACAGTTGGAATGAGATGGAACTTCATCAACTGCTTCCTCCTAAAAAAAATTGATTGCATCCATTATTCTCAAAACCTTCTGTAACTCTGCTTATCTATTAAATTAAGGAGGTGATTATAGCACAGGTAATTGCCTCAGTCCTTGTGCTGTAATTACAGTACCTTATAGACAGAAAGCCTGACAGAGACTGCACTAGGAGAAACAGATCTCACTTTTAAAGGTTCAGTGTAATTCATTCACAGTGACCTGCTTCTATGGTTTTCGGGAAAAAAAAACATTTCACAAAAAATGAGGAAAATTATACCTCCTCACTGCATCCTTCAAACTAGAGACAGTTTTCATTGCAAAAAGTAGGGTGACAAAGAAATATTTCCTCTCTGGTTAACTCTATAACATTTGGATGTTGCACAGTGTTAAATATTTTTTTCTCCTGTGAAGTCATTAGCAAATTCCTGGTCTCAAAGAGAAAATGCCAGCAATTCCTGTTTCACTGGGATCCCTCTCGACATTAGAGATAGAGTAGGCCTAGGCCTATCGTTCTGACACAATCACAGCAGTGCTCTCCCTCAGTGCTTTATTATACCAATAGGTCAAGCTAAAGGTCAGCTTCATCTGGGTGTTGCAAACAAAAGGGCTAGCACTTTTAACTTTTAATGGCTCCTGCTGCATAACCTAACAAACTGAGTGGTCAGCAGACTGTTTGAATATTAGCTTGCAATGAGTGCTCAAACTCAATTCCTGACTTCCAGAATGTTGACTAATTAATTGTTCCCCTGAGTCCCTACTGATATAATTTACAGAAGCAAAATAAAAAGGGGTTAACTCTCTTGGGTAGCTTATTGAACAAGCATCAGCATAGCATATCAAACATTTTCAGGTGGTAGACAGAAATGTTTGCATGCCACAAATATTTTTATTGTAAAGAATGAGTTGTAATTCTGTACTGTGTACTGTACTGTGTTTTCCAACTTCATGAAAAAAGCAACAGTAAGTGTATAAAGTACCTAAATGCGCCACAATATCAACTCTAATGGTGACCAGTGTCTTCATTGTTGTTACCAGAAACTGAATTTGCAAAAAAGTTCATTTTATAACAATGTGCTCCATACTAATTTAGCTAAAACATCGACACATAAACACACACAGTGGTTATAAAGTCCTGTATTCACCGAAGCTGAATATTCGTCAGAAGCTCTCTAATTCATCATGTGAATGGTAGCAGGAAATCAAGCCACTTACACATTTAGAACATTTATTAAGACCTATAAATGTACAGTATATTATCTTTTTCTTCCATGCTTTTCCTTTTATTATTCTTATTACACTTTATGACAGTCTGTCTTCTATGTGCATGAATGTCGCAAATGTCACTTGTTTCCCGTTAAAATACAAAATACAAAGCATTAAAGAAAGACTTGTATTAGACTTAGTGCATTTACAGTACTGTTTTTTAGTGCATTTACAGTACTGTTGCTAGGCAAGTGTGAGATACAATTCTGCACATCATATGATACTATGAGACAGGAAGCAGATATTTTTTCGATGATTAAAAGTGTCTTACCATCATTTTTAATAAGCAGGCTATGTGAAGTCTTCTGCCACTGTCAGGAGTGTAAGGGTGCACAACTTGAAAATGTCCGATTTTACATGTATATTTCAACCATTTGCTGTTCGCTACAACCACAAGCAGTGCAACCTCCTATTTCTGTGCCATTCTGGCCAGTGTTGGAATGTATTTGGTCAAAGTGCATGATTGTGCTCTGTGCAACTGTACAAAGTGCTATCTTCATTCAATCAGACAGACCTGGAGTGTAGTAACAATGCGTTACTCTATAACTAAATGTAAACTGGCTGCCACACCCTGAAAACAGTCACTGCATCCCCCAACAGGAATTACTCTTCATATTCCTGTTAAAAGCTTGTGGCTTAGTAGCACTAAGCCACAGACAACTCAGTGGAATTTATTTAATTCTTCAAGCAGGGATCCTCTGCTTAAAGTATTATCGAACATTTAATCCACAAAGAAGTAGCATTCCTCTAAGGCACAGACTCACTATTTCAAACCCAGGAGATTTTAAAAGTATAAGTTGATGTTGCTTACTAAAGACTTTTTACATACAAGGTACCCTTTGAAAACTCAGTGGACATTCAGTGGTATGTTTCTGTGGATTATGGAAATAGGCAAAATATAATATCTAAGAATAATCTTCTAAAAATAATGTTAACACAATACAGCAAAGGCTGTAAGCCATCTCTTTAAATCTAAATTTCACTAACATGAAAGAATCAAGTATTAGTGTTTTTCTGTACTTGAAAAGGGTATATTTTTTTAAATATATATATACTGATGAAAAAAAGAAACACAACATTTTCGAGAATAAGAATACTATAGTAATAGCTTATGTATTTTCACAAAAGATGTCAATTTGACCAGCAATACAGCTTGTGCAGTGAGGCACTGCAACGTGCCAATTACACGAAAGCTCATTAGGTACACTTTTACCCAACGAGGTCCAGGTAGAACAATGCCTAATCAGGTCACCTTTAAAAACGCCTTAATTCAAAGCTTAGGTCACTGCAAGAAAAAGGCCACACTTAGTTTTCTGTGCATTCCATAATGCCTCGAATGTCACCAGAAGCAAGGGAGAGGGCCATTGGCATGCTGCAGGCAGGCATGTCATGTGCCAGCGTTGCCAAACACTATGGAGTAAGCCACTCCACTGTATCCCAACTGCAGAGAAGGTTTCAGCAGACCGGCAGGACAGATGACCGTCCAAGACCTGGTCGTCCTCGAGTGACCACACCAGAGTAGGACTGACACATCAGACTGGTCCATCTGAGAGATCGTTTCAGATCTGCCACCCGTACTGCTGCTGAACCTGCCAACAGACACAATGCCTGCATGAGTGAGAGGACAGTGAGGCTTCATGCTGCTGGCCTCAGAGCAAGGCGACCTGTCAGAGGCCCTCTGCTCACATCTCCTAGACGTCACACCTGACTGTGGTGCTTCTTGTTCTATTTTCTGTATGAGGACATGACGGTATCAGATATAATCAGATATTCAATCAGATATTGAATGTTTTCTTGAAAAACAGATCACTAATCACCTATGCAAATTATTGTCAATAAAATTGACCACTGATCAGTCAAACACTAACATTTAGCACAATGTTTGGGTTCGAAAATGCTTTCCTACCCAAATTCTTTCAGAAACAGTTTTCCTGTCTACTCTGCAGGAAGCTTGTAGGGTGTTTTTGATGGCACATTTGAATCACAAAAAGCCCAAAATACAAGACAAAACTATTGTACATATAGTTGCTAAATTAATATTCTTGAATATTAAATTGATTTCTATTTTCCTAAAGTTAAATATACAGTACTCAAGGTAATTGTAATAAAGCCCTATACAATAATAACCAGCTTTTCAGTTGTTTAGTTACAATCTAATGAATGAGAAAGAGGGATGAAATGTGTAGAACGCATTTGCCGTGACTCAGCTAGCCGAGAGAATGTTACTCATTACTGCATTCAACCTTGTAGGGAGCTACTACCAGGATGAAGATGGGGTGGCGGGAGGGGTGCAAGGAAGATGAATGAAGGCACGACCTGGGTATAAGATTTATATTCATAGGCAAGCAGAAATAAAGAATGCAAAATAAAGATCTACTGGTAACTTCCTCCAGAACTTCAATTATAAACTCCATTTATGTTGCCTGCTAATGTGTACGACCAAATTCAGTAATATTCACTAGGAATAACAACACCCAAGAATTAAGCAGACGGAAAGGTTTGTGGAGTGTTTTAGTCACAATACAATTTCGATTAGCCAGCTTGGCTTGAGGGCTAACCTCTTGGCCATAGGATGAGGAGGCTGGGACCCTCATATGGAGTGACTAAGGGGCAGCTGCAAAGGCAGAGATGGTGTGGATCTGGGATGCGAAAAGAAATATGCAAGAGAGGGAAGGGGATTAAGTAACTTGTACAATATTTTAGGCAAGGAAAAGGCATCAGGAATGCTTACAAATTACCGACAGTTGAGGCTGATTGAACTTGCCTATGGTGATCCCACCCAAACTTTCATTATAAACTCCATTAAGTCAGACATTACACAATGACTGTTAAACATACAGGTGAACAATTTATTAAACAGTGAATTAAATAACAATTCTACCAAGCTAGCAATCTTTAACCCCCTCAATTTGTTAATCGCCTTCACATATCCTCACTGTGCTGCCATCCAATTTTTGATCTATCCAGCAAAAGCTTTCCGGCTCCTGATTGTTGAGAGAAGCATCGTCAAAATACACATTCATGTTCATGTCGTCAAAAGGATCTCGGAAAAGATCGTAGAAATCATGGTGGCCAAACTCGCCATTAAAATAGCTCTGTTCCTCATGCTGCTGTGCATCTACAAATTCTTCCTCGGAGCCCCAGTCTTCTCCTGGCATCTCGTACACTATGTCATCATCAAATTGGAAGCCGCGGAAAAAATCCTCAAAGTTAAAGGTGAAAAACTGCTGGCCGAAGTCAGTTCCATCTCCGTGGTCGGGCTCAAAAGCCTGGTGTCCAAACTCATCGTACTGCCGTCGCCTTTCAGCGTCTGAAAGCACTTCATAGGCTACAAATGAGAAAA
Source organism: Atractosteus spatula (assembly GCF_055471065.1). Classification (NCBI taxonomy): domain Eukaryota; kingdom Metazoa; phylum Chordata; class Actinopteri; order Semionotiformes; family Lepisosteidae; genus Atractosteus; species Atractosteus spatula. The sequence continues at coordinate 53,710,503 of NC_142710.1, forward strand.
AAAAAAGTTGTGATTTTCATGTTCTGCTCAAGCTACCTTACAAATCAGAAGGCACTTAGCACACTGCAAATGTTTAAATCTAAGAAGCATAAAAACACAAATGCCCCCATATCTATCCCTCCAAGTTATTATTTCATCAAAAGACCATTGAAGTCTGAGCTTTTGACGAAAATTTGGTGGATTCCTTATTATATTTTTGGATCTTCTTTCCTGAAGCTTTTAAACAGCAGCTTCACAGCCCACAAAACTGACTAGACTTACAGTACTTCGCAACCATTCAATACTTGAAGCACTGTAATTTTTTAAAGACAGTCTCTTCTTATAGCTCCACAATGAAGGTTTTGTCCACCTTTTCTTCCTGCATATTTGCATCACAAAGTACATATGAATTCAAATAATGGTCATCTTAATGATTAGTACAGAATAAAAGCATTATTTCAGCTCATATGTAAAGACAAAACCAATGTTTTATTCTCACTGGAGTGAGGCCATAGACACCCAGTGCCTCTCAATAATTACTGAAGGTTCACTGTCAGACATTCAGAGTGGGCTTTTATAAGAATGAAATACAAATTGCTTCTGCCATTCTTCCAAATGACTTCTACGTTTGGTAAACATGATAAAGAAGTCAAGGCTTTTCATTTGTATTCATGTTTTTAGGCTTTTCGTGGAACTTGAATTGGAAAACTAATGTTTTGGAAAATTCCATTTCGTCACTCCTCTACTAGTAAATTGCTATTGATTAATGTTGTCATAAGGCAAGTGAATAAAGAGCAGGACAGTGCACTAAAACCTTCTAGTGTAGCTTACTTGACTTCGGCCTGACCTTCTACAATAATGGCAAATCAACAGAAACCAATGATAACTGATGCATAAAGTCATGCCTGCTGTATTAGTTTAGTTAACTCCTTACCTTCAGCAATCGCTCTGAAGTTTACTTCAGCCTCTGGGCTCTTGTTTTTATCAGGGTGGTACTTCACTGCTAGTTTGTGAAAGGCCTTTTTTATCTGTCTGTCTGTGGCAGTCCTGGGGACATCCAGAACCTCATAATAATCCCTCTTTGCATCAGTCAGATCCACAGACAATACCTGGCACAAAACTATAGCCAGGTATACAGTAGGGAAATATTCCTTCATTGCCTAACAAAAAGATTGTGTTTTTAGAGTAAGAATAAAAAAAGAGCATTGCATTTCTAGAAATGATCCTCAATGAGAAGGACATACAGGTACATTCAGGATTTTAGCTACTGTAAGCGTTTCGTGAACGTTAACCAGTTGTCAAATTCTTGACTTAGCAGTAAATGGATGAATTAATACTGCAGTTTTTGCGTGTCGTTTAATAAAAGTTGCCTTATTAAGAGACTCGTCACCGCAACCTCGCACAGTACGTCCACAAAAGGAGTAAACCTAGTGTCAGAACTGACCTTATTTATGCAAACCATTCATGTCAAATTGCAAAAAATGAAACAAAAAAACAACAAAATGAAATTACTAGGAACAAGGATGTTTTAAGCTAAAAAATAACAATGTTTAGGTTTCCTTTGTTAAAAATGTACTTTCCACCTTTTTCTCTTGTATACTGTAAAAGAAGAAAAACAAACAAAACTTTAAATTCCGTACATATTGTTCTCAAATGATCTACTATGTATTTTCGAAGGGGTCTGGGAGCAAAAGAACTTAGCTTTCAGACTTCTGATATCACAAATGAGTAGAAGCGAATGTTAAGAAAATCAAATTGGTGTAGCGCCAGTACAAAAATTAGAAATGGTTAGGGGGACAGCACTGGTTCGACCCTTAATTGATGTTCTCGAGTGAGTATTAGTTTGTTTGGAGAAAAGGAAGAAATCAATCTTGGAAAATAAAGCAACGTTGCGGGTTTCACATTCCGTCCAATGCGTCTCTGCCGGAGACGAAGCAGCACTTCACAGAAAACAGCTGCAAAATGTCAACACGCGTGGGTTAAGTCACGTCACCGTAGCAAGCAACATTTTTCTCCAAAGCTAATAACTTCAACTGACAGCGCATGCGGCAGTAAAAGAACACGAGGACAAGTTTGTCAAACCTGATTGGCATTTTATGAAAATAACAATTATTTACCTGAATAGTTGTTCTAAACGTGGAAGATATCGGTACTCACAACTTAATTCCAATCGTCCTAAACTGCATCCACTTTCAAACAGGACCCTCGTAATCTTCAGTGATGATTCTGACACCAAAGGCCTGCGTGTGCAAAAAGGAAGATTCTTATTTAATGCTTACAAGCCCATGTGATAAAATAATTTTCACGCAATTCTGGAAAAAAAAGCACCATAGCGACTGTTTTCAGTATCGGGTTGACCTGGAAGTGCAATTACAGATTTAAGAGTGCTAATAATTCCTTAAAGTAAAAGTCTCCCGTCGCTTTTATCCCTCCACTTGTTTGGATTTTTTATGGACTCAAACTAAAGAGAGAAAATGCATTCCTTCCAAAAGAAATAATAAACAGCTGAACCTAAGTCCGTTTGATATACATTAAGATTGATGTTCCCTCCCTTCTCCAAGTTGCAGTTGACGCATTGTGCATAATTCCAGGTCACAGTTATATGATGTGTTATCTTAAAACCCCTTTTGAATTTTAGCTGAAATTGTGTTCTGCCGTTTTTGCAGTCTTTGATATCTACAGTATCTGATTTGCAAGTCCCCGTCTTTACATGAATCATGCTTTTAAGACCCAATATACTTTTTAGTGAGCTATATGGCTAAAAATCAGAATTAGTCCGTAAAGGAAGTTATGAAACCAAATATCCTAGCCAGTTTATGAATTTACATCGCAGTCAAATATTCATTTTGGAGCACTTTGCGAAAACAACTGCTCTCTGGGCAAAGCTGTTGACACGAAATTTACCGCCGCCAGCGCCACTAGATGTCTCTGTTCAGTGCGAAGAAGCTCGTCGTACATTTTATAGTCTTGGCGTGTTAACCTCAGTTGTTGAGCTGCCGGGGTGCACCTTAGTGTAAACAGAGACTATGGCTGACGAGGAGGGAGGGGGAGACCGGAATATCAACAACAACATGGGAAACCAGTTAGAGCTTTTACCGGGTAAAAATCGGGGGTTATACATGTTTCAGCTGATTGCCCTAAGCTTCCTGTGAGTTAGCAAAAGGTTGAAAAACGTGCAGCAGCTATATGCGTCATAATTGCCTAATTTCGCTTTCACTTTGCACGAGGCCATTCTCATGACATGTTACAGTAAATATGAAGTGTTGCAGTGTAGATATGAGCTAAAAAAAAAATTTTTACAGTAACATACTGCACCTGGCTTACGGTATTGACTCGTGCACATAAAACAATTACCTCTGCACAAAGCCATGCCATTTTTGTCAAGTCATGGTATATCGTCAGGCTGTTACAATAATTATTGCTCAAAAATTTAAATATAGGGTGTTTATAATTAGCTGTAACAAACTGACATTTGACTGTTTCTAGCTGTCCTTGTGTGTACGGGAAATAATTAAATCAAAGACCTATCAAAAGGTTTGGTCTTGCACAATACAGAATATTACAGTAAAATCTGTAATCGTGTGCATTATGTCTTATAACCAATGTAAGTTAAACACCCTTGTCTACCTCGTGTAACTGTAACACACAGTATTAAAACGAAGTAATGCATTTCTGTATTGATTAGATTTTAATGTTTGCCTAGAAAGTAGATCCTAAAGTGACTGGCATAACAATCCTTACAATGACCAATATCAAATTAGCTGAAATTCTGAGAAACAAGATAATAGTGTTAAAGGTATTATTGAGTATGAGCGATATTTTAGTTCATTTTTTTTGTGTTTAGAAAATGAAGAGGAAGATGAAGCTGAGATGGAAACTGAAGATCATGACGGTGATGGAGCAGCAAAACCAAACATTATCAACTTTGACCCCAGTCTCCCAACTTCACATGCTGTAGGTGTCATACCAAATATAATGGAATCTTACCACACTGCTTCACAGATCCTTACTCATTAGCTCATGCCTTAGAAGAGCCTGGTTACTCAACATACTGCTCTTGCAGTATGTGAAATGTTTCTGGATGAGCTTGATGAATCCGTAAATGGGAGGTGTTTCACAAGAAAGGAGATGGGATGGACCTAAATGTACTATAACAATTGACAGGGAAAATGCCTATAGGCAGTGTCTGATGAGATAGATGATTCTCAATTTTCTGCTTTTGCTTTTTGTGCTTTCTGGATTCGAAGAAAGTTTTTTTGTTCTTGTGTGAAGCAAGACCTAGTGTGAACGTAGTACGCCCAGTATGCTTTCACTTATCTTTTCAGTGCTAGTTTTGAGTTGCTATAATTCACAGTCCCCATGGCATGAGGGGTGAACTGAGATCTCTATTGTCTTTCATGTAGGTACAGTATATTAAGATAATTGGAGGTTGGAGGTTATAGGCAAAAATCCAATCTTTTTGAAGGGATAATGATCGGTAACATTCCTACAAAAATGAAGGAGTTTTCATCACTAATATTGATCAGAAAACACTTGTGAAGAGAAGCTAGAAAGGGAAAACAGGACAAGCAACAGCAATCAGGTTGGGTTGAAATTTAGGAGGGCTAAATCTTCCACCAGGAGTGTAATGCTGGCAGGAGATTGAAGGTGTCTGTCCACTGGCTTGCAGTACCTGGGCATGGATATGGAGGAGTTCCATGGGCGGACAGTGCACGATGAGGACAGCTGCCAGATGATCCCAGTGTTGCCTCACACAGCAGTCATGCTCATCCCTGGACAGACCCTGCCTCTGCAGCTGTTCAGGGCTCAGGAGGTCAGCCTGATGAGGAACCTTATCCAGAAGGACAGGACCTTCGCTGTGCTCGCTTACAGGTACAGTTGGCCCAGTGCAATGATCTCTTCCCTCTGGCACAATGCAGCATGGTTCTACTGTCTTCTTGCTGAGACATCACAGCCGCGGGAGTTTCCTGGAAATTAAGACATTTTAAAGCGTATCTGGAATATGATAGCCTGGCAGGTTTTTTTTTAGACAAAATGATTAATCGGGGTGGCACAGTGAAGTGGTAGTTAGCATTGCAGTCTCGCAATGGGGCCCTAGATTTAATTCTGGACCTGGGGTGCTATCTGCATGGAGTTTGTATAGTATGTTCAACTGGTAGGTTAATTAGCTTCTGGGAAATTGTTTTGAGTGTGTGCATGTTTGGTTCTGTGTGTCTGCCCTGTGATGGACTGACGAACCATTTAGGGTCTGCCTGGCTTCCCTTGCTTGCTGGGATAGGCTCTGACTTCCCTGCAACCCTGTATTGGTTAAAGAGGTTAGAAATGAATGGATGATTCCATTGTAATATTTACTGTATGATTGTACTGTGCATTACTTTTAATATCCTGTAACATCACATATTTTCCCACCACCAGTAGATGCTCACAACTTTAGCAGAGTGGGCAGGGCAACTTAATTCCACTGTTCATTTCAAGGCGGGGACTAAACAGATATGTGCAGTACAGACTTCAAAGTATCAAATGGATCATTCCTGGAAAATCAAGGATGAATGTTTATATTGTTAAGCTCAGTTGACCTGAGGGTTAACTTTTAATGCTAAAAGCAAGCAACAGGCATTCATCTAGGGCATTTTTACATGGCCTTTGAATCTCATCAAAATTTATAAAATTATGTGACCCGTCATGCTCATTTGGTTCTGATTAACTTACATCATCCATACTGGTCATACTGGAATAAACACTTGCCCTGATCCTAACCCTAGTCAGACTACACCAGGAAGACCACTAGGAAAGGACATTCATAGCTAACAGGTCTATGCAGGTCTCTGGGAGGTGGGAGGAAACTAAAGTGCCTGGCAAAAACCTATGTGAATGGCAAAAGCAAAGGATCCACCACGCACAAAACAGTGTTAGTGTCAAAGAGGTCTTGTAGCTGCTGTTGGATAAACTGGAGTAACAGTGTGTGTTCTCTCGTGTCTCAGTGATGCAGGGGACAGACAGGCAGAGTTCGGCACGACAGCAGAGATCTATGCATATCGAGAGGAGCAGGAGTATGGCATCGAAACTGTCAAGGTGAAGGCAGTGGGAAGACAGCGGTTCAAAGTGCATGAGATCAGAACACAGGCTGATGGGTAAGATGAGATCACTTTATTGGCCATATACAATTTCTTGTATTAGGAATTTATCTTTTCGCATACCCCAACTTGCTCTCCATGAGACATACTGACAGAGAGAGAAGCTTGGGGTCAGAGCCCATGGTCAGCCATTTATAAGGCGCATTTATAACCCCTGGAGCAGTTGGGATTAAGGGCCTTGCTCAGGGGTCCAACGGAGTAGGATTCCTCTGCCAGCCGTGGGATACGAACCGGCAACCTTCCAGGCACAGGCGCAGAACCTTAGTCACATAGAGCCACAGCACGGCCCGGGTAAGGACTGTAATGGTGGAGTCAGTCCCTCAGGGAGAGACTCTGACAGCAGGGAGGTTCCCATGCATTACTGATTAACCACCATGCGGTTCAAACAAGTCACTTGTGTTTGTAGCCACACATGAAAGTGGTTCGTCACTTTCATGTCATTTCACATTAACATTCACATTGGCCCGAATGTTAGAGCAGATCTTTTAAAAGTGTTGCCCTTGATAGAGAACAGCTGTCAAATAAAATAATATGCTGTACACAGTGAATATAGAGGCCAGAAATAATCCACAACAGCAACGTTTCTAGATTCAAGGACTTTCAATCTGTTTTTTTCTTAGCCTTTTTTCTCTTATGCTCATTGAGTTTTGCATCATTACTTCCTGTCTCTCCTGTTTTAGTTAAATGCTTTATAATTGGGGAAATTGTGTATCCAAATGATGAAACGATTCTTTAATCTTTTGTTTGTGATTTGTGTAGTTATTTTTTGATGTACGGTATAGTGGTATTTGGAGACACTGCACTGTACATAAAAGGCAACATTACACGTAAATTCATGAATGTAATTTTCGGTGTGTAAACGCTTAATGCCTAAATTTCACTCGATGTGCAAGAAAACTGTGGTTAAGCACAAGCCTACTTATTTGCAATAGGTGCTATTTCAGCTATAAGTTCTGTTACTTGAAGATACATTTGATGTCTTAAGGTATTGAAACAATTTCTTATTTCAAGTTTTGGTTACTTAAGAAATTGGTTCCTATAGTACATTTATGAAGTCGTACTGTAGTTTACCATTAGGTGGCACAAGACCCCTAAATTTGTATTCGGAGTACATGTTTCCATAGAGTTGAGTGCTTCAAGGCACAAAGCATGTAAGTTCAAACAGAAAGCAGAGCATGTGGTCCCACACAAAGGAGTGGTGTTTCTATGTCTGTGGGGGGCAGTTCCTGTTATCATTGTATGCTAGGCAGACAAAGAGAAGTGTCCTTGATTTCACTGTGGGTAAACTCAGAAAATTCGAAATTAATTAAATGATAAGTTTGCCTCCAATTAATCCACTGAGGATATTGGACCTTGTATGGATACAAGGAGATTTTAGAGTTTTTCAGTGTGTTGTATTTTAAGAAGAAGACTTAACATACTTTCCCTTTGAAAGTATTTTATCTAAAAGTTATTTGTGATGCATTCAGAATTTACAATGTTTGACCAGCTGGATTCGTTTGCGTATTTGAAGCACTACCATAGGACCAGTGTGTGTATCATGTTCGGGCAGCATGGAGTAGCGGATAGGACTTTGGGCTCCTAATTGGAGGGTCATGGGTTCATTTCTTAAGTGGGATGTCTCTGTTGTACCCTTGAGCAAGGTACTTTATTCCAATTGCTCCAGTACTCACATGAGTGACTTGCTGTATAAATAGGTCTACAGGTTATCATTGCAAATAAAAAATTGTCCTTAATTGAGTCGCCTTGCTATTTAAAGATTAAATACACCTATTATATCTGAAATTAAACAAAGGTAATTTGCATTTATCTTGCCATCAGCCGGTGTTTCTTTAGTGAAAGTAATGAATGTGTTGCCAGTCCATTCTGAATTCATTTCCTCAGAAACGCTTGCCAAATATTCGTGGATAGCTGACAAAAAAGCCTCATTGTTTGTGTCACAGATTTATCTGGCTTCATTATGTGTTCACTTATGAAATGCAATTTGACTTTTATCTTTCGGGATCTGAAATTATACCTACAGCTTGTTATAAAAAAGCTATATAATGCTTATAGAGCTAAATGTTAAAAATGCAACCAATACAGCCTTTCATCTTGAGTAAAATCGCACTCTGTGCTACATTTGTGTGCTTGATGTTAATCAGCTTCTATATGAGGAGATCCAGTCACAGAACTGAAGATGAACTTTTTTATTTTTATGTAAATTGCTGGAGTGTGGGAACTCACAGAATAAATGAGAAGTTTTGGTTTTGGGATTATTAGCTCTGGATTTTTCTTTGCAGTTTTTTTTCTGATATTTGATTAAGTGTTAGAATATTTGAGCTTTGATTAATTATATCCAGTTTAGAAAATGGGTATGCATAATTTGTAATTTGGCAAAACTGGACATAATTGGAAGGGTGTGAATACTTTTGCAAGGCACCGGTTAACCATTTTTTTTTTCAGTTTCTTCCTGGACTATCTTAAGATGCAGGGCTGAAAGACAGCCTTGTGCCATGTGCAAAACTAGGATGAATACGTTATGTAACATCTTGGCAATGTTTTTCACACACTTGAGGATTATCTACCTGAAAACCTGTACCTCAACGTGACACCAGTTTTTTTGTGTGTGGATCTTGGGGGAATTGGGGGGAGCTGGAAAAACTGCTTGTTAGATAAGGCCAGAATGTTCAGATGTATACTTCATTTTCTAGCAGTTATTCAATCAACTTTAAAAATTCAAGAGTGAATGTCTAGACGTCATTATGTATTATTAGAGACTTATTCTCTGCTTTGTGTTCTTGCGAGATGCACACGTTTTCTTGTGTTGTTATAATTCTTTAAGTAGACTTTTTACCTGTATAACATGTCATATGGATTTTTGCACCGCACGAGGAGTTATCTAACATTTCTTTCATGCACAGTTTCTGGTTCAGATTTTGCATTCCAAGTGTAAAGTTGTACCTTTACCACTGTATACAGTGTATATATATGAATGTGATAGGTTTCAGTGGTGTTCAAATTGCTTTGGACAGTTCATACGCTTACTTGATGATTAGGAACTCATACCTAATAATCTGCTAGCCCTTTGCAAGCAGCAAGAACAATTTAATCAGGATGTGGCCTGTATTTCACAAGGTCTCAAAATATTTTGAAATATTTGCAGCCCAGTGTTAACCCATTCTTCTAGTACAGTTGTCTTCAGTTGGGATTGTGGTGAGGATAGTGGTGTGTGGGTCTGAATTGTGGTTCAGTTCAGTTTTTCAAGATTGATATCTGGGGATTTTTAAGGTCAGGAAAGGTAAAGGATAAATACAGGCTGTGTTGTGCTCCTAAAAACCAACCTGCCACTCTGAGACTTTTTTTCAGCATGGAATAAACCTATTACTTGTTCCTTTGCAGTATAAGAAACCTAGTTTTTGTTTTCTTTCAAAAATGATGAAAACATATAACTATGAATAGTTAATGTGAGATTTAAAAAAATGATGAAACTGGGGCTCAATTCTGACTGTGTGTGTCATAATTATCTGTCATATAATGGTAATCAAAGGAGAATTGTAGGTATCAGGTTTGCTTTTGTTCACTACATGCTTGTGTGAGTAAAAGAGTAAAAAATGCTCTTCCTCAACAAAAGATTTTTGAAATAAGCTTTTATATACATGAAAAGAACAGATTTGATTTATTCATACACCTAAAAAATGGATGACTTGAATACTGCTTATTTTTAAGTGTGTAAGAGCCAGTTTCTTTTTTTATTTGTTGTGGGCTGAAATGTTTTTACTGTGCAGTTAGGTCTGCATCGCTTAACATTGTTCAGATGGTCTAATCTAACTTTTTGTAATTAGTTGGCACACTGACAGTCGGTGATGAATTGGGAATACTCAATGAGTGTGCTCGTACTAATCTATGAAGCACATGTTCCTGTACTTTTGTAACCTTAGTAAAGACTTTTTAGTTTAGGTGAACATGCTTAATGTGAACATGCTTATGTGTCTCTCAGACCCAACCCCCATCCTTCACCTTCATGTAGCCATTTTGGGCTGAGACTGGCAGGGTTATGTAGTTGGTGGAGCCACCAGGTGCTTGTCCCAGGCCTGGCTCCAGAGATGGGTCCTAGTGTCCCTATTCTGAGCAGATTTCTCTTAGTTTTTACTGAAACCATCAGAGGTGTCTAGTTTGGATCGTTCTTTGTAAAGCCCCATACCTTAGACCAATTTGCCAAGGGTAACCCTACCAGAAGAGTAAGCTCCCAACAACATAGCTCGAAGGCTCCTTGTTTCCCACCTGGGGGAGCAAGCACTTAGACAATGCATGAATGTGTAATGTCATTCATTTTAGAATTAGGCTATCTGGAAACAGTAAAGTCATATGTGAACAGACCCTTCAAAAGGATACCTAACCAGGTCAGTCACGACAGCCTAACTGTTTATAAAGCTTTTATACATAGTTATTATTTCATGCATTTCTCTAATGAATTCACCAACTGTGACTTTTTTACTGAGAGAATGAAAGATACAAGGACTGTAGGTTTTTATCTCTGTAAAGAAAAAAAGAAATTTGGCTCATCAGTACATGTACAGTACCATAGCAGATTTAACATAGTACTTTTGCATATGAACTGTGGATTGACTTTGTTTGCTATGGTTTCCTTTATTTTTTAAATAGAATAGATCATAGGAGTACTGTGATATAACGTAAAGGAATATATATTTTTTGTACACAGTTATTTACTCATGATCCTGGGTGGTACATTAATACAAATACAAAAAGGTAAAATAATTTGCAGAACAATTTAGACATTTTAAAGTGAAATAAATGTAGTGTAAAATCACAGTAAAGGTGTGAACACTGGTTCCTTAAGGGCATGTGGTCACTTGGTCATTGTGTGTCTTTGGAGATCTTGAGCTGTTTCTGTGTGTTCCTCACTACAAGCAGCCATGGACACTGAAACATGCCTGATGTGTTTCTCAGGATCAGACAGGCGAAGGTGCAGATACTCCCTGAGAGAGTCCTCCCTCCCACCCTGTGTGCAGTCCAGCTCAACTCCCAGTCCAGACTCCACATGCACACCGCATCCAGACCGCCTGCCAAGCAGTGCAGACAGGTGCAGCGCTGGTGGGACAAGTACCAAAAGGTGGGTCCTGTAGTAGTTTTATACTGTTTTGTGCTTGCACCTAAAGCTTGCTCTAATGCACTGAGCCTCTTTCCAGGCCACCTTTAAACAGGTTGACCTGTACGAGGGAGTCGCACAGTCGTGCTTGGCACCTAGCGCTTTACCTACCCAAACGTTTTTCACTTAACAGTCAAAATTATTATGCAACCTCAACTTTATTCTTATCCAAGCCCATCTCTGGTCTGCTGGGGGAAAAAAATAAGCGTTTGTTCTTAAGCACAAGGACCAAAGACTGTTTTGCAGCTAGTGCGTCAATTTAGCCATTGCACTCAAATAAATTAAATCTTTCGTCTGGACACAAACCACTGGTGTTGCGTTGTCCATAGCAACTGTGCTCCTGGAGCAGGCCTCCATTGAAGCCACAGCTGGCATATGAAAATTACAGATAATGGACTTATTTTCTTGCAGAAGTGTACTTCAGTGATTTAGCTGTTGGCAAGAAACACGTGTCATGGATGTATCACATTTAGAAAGCTGTTGTCTCGGTGTGGAAGAATTGTCTTTTAAGTGCAGTATCCTTCTTCCTAAACATTTTTTGGAATTGGAATTAATGAAGGTCTTACATAATTTGTGGTTGTTAAGATGTTGCCAGGTTTGAGAGGAAAGTGTGGGAGTGTGTAGTAGGAAGAATATTACTGTTGCTAAAAATGGACTGAATTCAGTAGTCGGCTACCTTAATAGTTCAATAGTTCATCAGTACTATTGATACTACAGTACTACAGTTACAAATAATCCACCAAAACAGGATTTGTGTGCAGTATGCCTTTTGCATATATATATATTTAATGTAACATTTATTCATAAAAGTTGATATTTTTTGCTTCATATCTTAAGATAATACGATAATATATTATATATATTATATTATATGAATATAAATATAATCTTAAAAATGCATCATAACTGAAATGAATAAACATTTTAATGTGAAAATACCCTAAAACAGGCCAACAGCAGTAGCAGAGTCCACTGATTTATATTTGACCTCTGATCTCAATTACCTAATTGAACTAATTATCTGGAGAAAGAATCCAGCTTTAAGGGTTAGTCAATTTCAGTAAAACGTGACTCGGGCAATTAAGACATGGAGTTAGCTATGCTTTCTCTGAAATGTTATGGGAGTAATTAGAAGAACTTCAGTGGAGACGTCCAGCTAAGGCTTCTAGCAAGGATAACAGGAGACTCCTTTTGAGCCACATTTGAACCTCAGTGTTTGGCAGATTACAGCTATACATTCCATATTGCATGCTTAGGGGTTGAGTAGCTCACTTCTCAGGAGCAGTCTTTTCCCTCTGCCATTAAATGCTTCTAAACAATTTGCACAAGATTTAAATGCACACGTCTAAATACTTGGCCACTGAGAAGTAACGGTGAGGAAGATTTTATTTTTCATGCAGTTAGAAAACATTTTCTTGTACTGATGACATTTTTGTTTGTCAGTGCTTGCTGCCTCTCAGTCCTTGTTGTGCATTACATCCTGATATTTTTCTAGTACTCTTATCTGATTGTCACCCTGTTGCTTACACATTTCATTTGGTTCCACGGAACCAGTACATTTTGATGCTTTATTACAACAGAATGAGGCCTTCTTGAAGCATCACGCTTGGGGAAATCTCTCACCTGGCATCCCACCTGAGCTGTTTTGCGGTGTGTGATCCTTTTAATACCAAACTGTAACCTTTACATTTCATACTTGATGTTTTTTTACAGAAGAAAAATGAGCTCTAACCTTGCTTCTTAGTGAAGACAGACCCATTAAAATGTTCTAGCCATAAGGTGACACTGCTGTTAAACGCAAAAAAACATTAACATAAAACTATTTGCCAATACATTTTCTTAGCAGATGGAGAAATCCATGTGTCTAAAACTACATCATGTTTTTTAAAAGGCCGACTGCTTCTGATAACTCATAAGGCGCCACTTCCAAATTCTGGGTTCAAGCCTCACCAGCTAGCTTCTTATACATCATTTTCTTTTAAATTTGATCATCTGGAATAGGAATAGACTATCTGTGAGCTTGGTTTTGGTCATTCATTTATCAATATGAATCACAAACTATACAGTACTAGTGGACGAGTTTGACTATTGCAGGCCCCGGTGGAAATAATCTCATCTGCCCCCTTCTCCTGACATCTCACACCAGAGGCACCATAATAAAATAATCTGCTCACTCATTTCAAAATTAATACTGCAATCTTGAGTAATGTGTCTTTGGATTGCCCAGGAGGGTTATAGTAACCCTTTATATATGATATATTGCCTCACATGTGTTATATTTTCATAGTTAAATTCTCTTTATTGTTAACCTGTTTGATAACCTTGGTAGACTGGGTAGGACAGACTCCCTTCCTTTTCCAGTCTACAAACCTATTGGACATTTGGATCAGTGTTCAAATGCTTTTTATTGTTTTCCGAACTTGTTTAATTATGTGTTTTCCCCATTTCGGGATTTTTGGGTGAGATCTCTTTTTATGCCTGTTTTTTGTTTTCAGTTTTTCCATATTTCTTTTTAAAAATGGATTAATAAAGGCTTTCTGTTCTTTGGGATTTTCATGTTTATTTTAGAATAACCTGACATGTTAATAAAACTTTAGATTAATAATTCATTTGATGCATGCCAAAGCAGAGACTAAATATAACTGATGGTTATCTATCTTAGGAAGCACTGTTCTGTGCCTTTTCATTTAAAGCTGAGATGAATTTTAATTAAATTCAGACTGATTAGTTATATCATGTGTAGCATTAATTTATGCTCTTGGGGATTTATTTTGAAGATATTCACACAGAAGGGAATATAGTGAAATATTAATTTATTGAGAAAGTCACTTCTGTTATTAAAGGTCTTGCAAAGCACGGGGATGAGTTTGTTCACATTAGATAAAGAAGACAAGAGGGCTCAGCACCCATGTTTGGAGAGCATATGCAGACCGAACTCATTAAGGCTTTTTTCAGACAAGAGGGATGTGAAAAGACTGATTCTCATATTACAGTGCCTTTAGGATCCAGATGTTCCCCAAGTGGTGTAACAAAAATGCGGCACTAGTTTTCCATCAAAATCAAATCTCTCCATCTGGAGAGAGAAGAAATGGCCAGTCTCTCTTCCTACTGGGATGTGTGGGGGAGAATAATAATTCACTGGTGGGCTGAAAGAATGAAACAGAGGAACACACGTACAGTAAATGGTACAGGTATTGTACTGTAAATGCCCTTCGGACTCATTTTGAGTTTAGGAATTTAAAGTTGTGTGATTTTGCATAACTTTGCCATTTCCTCAGTTTACATAGGTGATTTTCCTCCCTCTCTTTAGTGATTGCTTAGTCTGTCTTGTGTATTGAAAACCTACTGGTAAGATAATGTAACTACCAGTAGAGGTGTGGTACTTTCATGTAAAAACGGTGATAGGATGAGACTTCCTTTTAGCCTAATTTGTCACAGGGTCTCAAGCTTCTTCCTCCCTTAGTTGTCAGATTTTGTCAGGGAAGGAAGTGACAAGGTTTGTGTCTCAAGCTGATTTTACCAACCTATGGATTCTTTGAATCCTTAAAGTGCAATCAGAAGCAAGAGAAACCTAGACCTACTTCTGACATTTAAAATGCCAGCTTACTCTTTGCAGGGAGAAATATCTTCGACTGCTGTTCGAAGGTTCTGATCCACCTGCTCTAGGTATCGTGAATAATTTTTGTTAGTGTTAGTTCTTTTTTTAAAATCTGTTTTTTTTTTTCAGAGAAAGTTTCACTGTGCAAATATGACATCTTGGCCTGCCTGGGTGTATTCCTTGTATGACTCGGTAAGTACAGGTATTTGACAATTCTGAGAAATCAAATGCTTTTTCAGAAATGACTGAAATGGAATCAGATAGCATCAGTTCGTAGTAGTCATCACAGTCACAACTGGTACGATCTGATTCTCTCACCAAATTTGGAAAATGTGGAAACCTGTTTATAATTTATAGCTCCTGTTTTTAAGTGGCTTCACAAAGTTATTTGGGGGGGATATCTGATTGTAATGGAGCTTACAATACATATGGGAATATTATTTTCTGTTTAAAGCATTTTTAGAAAAAAAAACTAAAGATTTTTGTGTTTTAACATCTTTTCTGCCATTCAGAGATAGTACAGTTTACAGAATAATATACTTGTAAATAATCTGTAAATAATGCATTTCATAGATCTTTTTAAGCATGCTTTTGTTTAAGTCCTTTCTCCAGAAAGGAATTAAAAAGTGTACAAACACCTGTAACAGCTGTATGGTCATGCTCTCCCTACACTTACCAAGGGTATTCTTTCAGTTGCATGAAGAAGTGTGTACTGAGGGTCAAGAATGTGTTTTGGGTGGACTGTATTGTTTGTTTCTAATAGGCTGAGCAGCATTGGTCAGTAGGAAGTGTGCAAAGTAAGATTGCCGTTCTCTGTTGTATTTGCTTCTGAGTAGAAGTGAATACATGCACATGGGGTTTACTATTTTAAAACAAGAGGATGCTTTAGTAGTTAATCTCACAGTAAAGCAGTGTGTAGTCTGGAGGAGGAACAGCAGGAAGTAGCAGATGTTCTTTATTATCTGATCATTTGAATGATTTATTTTTTGTGGTCGTGCTGCATGGCATAGCGTCTGTAATAGCAAATGCGTGCATTTCAGGGATTCGTCAAAGAAAGGACATGAGATTACACCTCTTTTATTATTTTATTTCTGAGTAATAGTAGAACCTAGAAATGTTTTCCGTATGGTACAGTCATGAGAGGCACTATGCTAATATCCAGAGGCTCAGTGGAATTCTGAGAATGTGTCCTTATAATCTCTTCAGGGGATCTCAAGCCATGCTGCTTGTCTCCCACTGATTCTACCGAGTTTTTTCATCAGAGAAATTGTTCTCTACAGGTCAAATTATTGATGCTAATGGAGCTCCACATATGCAAGAAAGTGATCGTTCCGACCTGTAAAACATTTGCCTTCTGAGTTGTAGCAAAATTGATTATTCAATCCTATTTAATGCCACCATGCCTAACTGAATGAAAAATCAACTTAATTATTAGCTTGACCGTTTTTCACATGCAAGGTATAGCCCCCCCCCCCAAAAGGGATAGAACGTGGAATTCTATCCCTTTTACCAATTAACCAATACTTACCTTATTCACTTCTAGTGTGGATGTTTACAAGCATTAACTGATTAATCATCTAGTGGCAGGTCTTTTGTAATATCAGTCTTTTCTGACACTGAGCCTGTCACAAACATTCTACAGAATATATTTACTTACTACACAGATATTTACATAAAGTATACAGACTGTTGTGTAGAATGACAGACTAATCATATGTATGAAGTTCTAACTGTCAGTATGCAAAGCATGCCCTGTAGATGCTTTTCTTGGAGGGGGGAAAGGGGACATTTTAAAATGTGAAGTTTTACCTTTAACTTTCTATTTAGTTTCACGTTTTTCTCATCAGGAAATTCTGATGGATAGAGTGAAGAGACAGCTACATGAGTGGGATGAAAATCTGAAAGATGAGTCTCTTCCATCAAACGCTATAGGTACTACTCTCCTGTCTTCCTTCCTACAGTTTTTTCTCACCCCTTTGTCGACTACATTATGTCCTTGTGCTTTTGCAAGGGGAAATATCACGTTCTTCATGTCTGTGGCTACAATTCTTATTTTCAATTTGGTTTCTTTTCAGTAATGATTTATTTGGCAAATACTCTGTATGGCCCAAATAATGAAGAACCCACAGTCCCGTCAATGGACACTCAGTGGTGGGTAATATCCAGATGTCTTATGAAGCATGAGACATACAGTACTTCCTCAACCTTCCCTAGCCAGAGCAATCTCCAAATCGAAATCCTGTTGAGTGCCGATAGAAGGTGCAGTTCCTAATCCTCACACCTTTATCCTCATCACAGTTACAACTGCAGGGGATCCTGCTCAACTGACAGTCATGGAACTGGGACGCAAATATTTCAGAACCTCTGAGCTGTGCTTGCTACTTACAGGGGCAGTAACTATAGTTATTTAGTGGGTGTTCCTAACATTTTGGCCTGTGTGTCTTATCATTGGCGTTGTGTCATCTCCAGTGCCAGTCTTTCAGGAATCTCTCTTTGCTTAGATTTCTCTTACAGAGTGGCAGCTTGCCTGCCCATTGACGATGCCCTGCGTATACAGCTACTCAAAATAGGCAGTGCCATCCAGAGACTACGCTGTGAACTGGACATAATGGACAGGGTAAGAATGCAAAATCTTGATCTGGTTATGAAGGGGACTCTGGGCTTGAGTATTTTTGGCTGTTTTTTTTCCAATGGAGATCATCTTATAATGGTATGAAAGTCCTTCAAAATGAAGTGCACCAACAATCTATACAATCTGTATGTATTATTAAGCTTGTCGGTGCATTACCAATATATATTAATAATACATAGCATATATTAATACAGCTGAATATAATGTAATTAACATTAGTTTCAAGGTTTGTCTCTTAATTCTCAATTATTTTTTTGCTTTCTTGTATCCACAGTGCACATCGCTTTGTTGTAAGCAATGTCATGACACAGAGATAACTACAAAAAATGAAATTTTTAGGTAAGTTTGAAGGGCATGTGACAGTTTTCCCCTGTAAAAAACAATGGAGATCCTTTTATGTGATTCCTTTTTAGTTCTTTTCTGGACAGTTGTGTTCCTTCAACAGGTGTACTGGTGTAGCAATCAGAATGGTTTGTCTGTATTGTCCAAATTATGCATTTTGAAAGCAGTTCCACAAATGCAGCATATGTGAGGTTTATGTACTGTAGTACTGGGGATAGCAGTAACCTGTGGATCTTTTACAGGGGAAAAAAATGTCAGTATGCAAAACGTCACAGCCTTGTATACTGCACTATTCTTGATTTTACATAAATATCTACTGAATTAGTGGATATGTATCATAGTGTGAAATTGATTAGACTCATAAGTGGCAGATTTTGGGTTCACCTCATTACAGACACTCCACCCTTGGGTGAGATGCTTTATGCAGTTTCTCTAGTCCACCCAGATGTATATGGCAACAGAATTACTGAGGGGTAATCCCTGTGATGTACCACTATCTCCAGGGGAGAGTTACGTGATCTCTCTCCACATAACACAGTGGAATCCAGGATGGGCTCTAGCCTCATGAGCCACTGTGGCTGTGGTAACCATTTGCCTGCCTACCTTCTGAACTGAAGTGTAAGCTCTGGAGGGGTGCCTGTAGACCAGTTGGTCATATCCAACTTGAAAAAATCTTGCCACTGTCACCATATACATTTTGCCACAAGTGTGGATCATTGCCTGAGGGTGTCTGAGCAATTTAGTTGGGACAAACTTAAGAACATAAAAGAGGCGTTATAAATGAGTGTGGACACTGGGCTAGACTAGCCCGTTTGGTAATTAATAGTTAATTGGTTCAAGGACTGTATCCAGCCATTTCTTGAAAGAAGCCAGGGTACTGGCTTCAACAGTTTACTCGCTCCTCCCTCCAGGAGGGTAAAGAAGTAACTCGTGTTCTAGGTTTTAAATGCACTTCCACAGAATTTCCACTTGTACCTTCTGGCTCTTGTTTCACTGTACATTCTGAAGAAATCTGAGATCACCTTGTAGTCTTCTCTATTCACAAATAAAAATGTTTACAGTCACATTTAAATGTAATTTACATTCATTGGAATCTTCAAATGTGCGATAATTCAAGGTAAACTGCAGATGAGCAACCAATATGAAGTGCTGTTGTGACTAATCCATCGCCTTTACCAATGAAATCTAATGGAATCATTGTCAGTTGTTCCTTGAGGCTTCATAAAAATATCAATGAACTGAAAGGAGGAATCTTTCGTGAGGAAGAATGGTCTAAAATTCCTTCTAACTGTTGTGCAAGTCTCATCAGCAGCTACAGGAAACGTTTGGTGGAGGTTATTACTGCTAAAGGAGGTTCTAGCAATTACTAAATACAAGAGTTCACATACTTTTTCAAGCCTGGACTGTGAATGTTTAAACGATGTGTTCAGTACTGACAAGAAGAATTGTTTGTGTGTTATTAGTTTAAGCAGATTGTGTTTGTCTATTATTGTGACTTTGTTGA
Source organism: Atractosteus spatula (assembly GCF_055471065.1). Classification (NCBI taxonomy): domain Eukaryota; kingdom Metazoa; phylum Chordata; class Actinopteri; order Semionotiformes; family Lepisosteidae; genus Atractosteus; species Atractosteus spatula. The sequence goes on from NC_142710.1 coordinate 53,729,841, forward strand.
AGATCAGACCACATTTTTATGAGTAATTAATGCAGAAATCCAGGTAATCCCAAAGGGTTCACAAACTTTTTCTTGCAACTGTACTTTCAGGATGAGCTTAGCTTAAAAAATGTCTAACATTTCAGTAGAACACTATCTCTGCATAAAGAAGGAAGAGCACTGCATGAAAGTGTTAGAACAACCTAGCAAACTATCTGAGTGTTTTGCACAGCAGTGTGTGTCTGAAAGCAGCAGATTGAGTGGTGTTTATTTGTTGGTCTTTTGCTAGACGGTAGCAAGTAGACACTTTGGAGCCAGAGCCTCAGATGCACTTTGTTTTAGTTTTGTAAAACCCAAAGCCTCAAGCAAAGGGGAGAACTCAACTGTTGAAGGGAGATGCCATAGAAAATCACGCATCCAAGCCCATAGAGTTATATATAAATGTGACAGAAACAACAACAAGTTACTGGAAACAGCAGTACTATAATACTGTAGGAGCTACAGAATCCTTGCTTACAGAGTGATGGATTACTGGGTATCACAAGTTGGAGGGACAGTCATCACCACAAAGGTGGTGGGATAGCAGTTTATATAAAAATGGTGTAAAAGCAGAAGAATTTACAAGAGTTAGTTTTTATGAATCTTCATAACTCAAACAAGATAAAAGCTCAAGGGGTATAGTGTTAGGTGTCTGCTACAGACCACCTATCTTTGATACTAAAATTGTGCTTTAGTATAGTGTGCTGTTAGATCTACATGTAGCAAAGACGCAAGAGATTTTTTTCCTTTTGTATGCTGGGAAAATCCTGCAGTTGAAATTGTTTGTACAGGCTTTCTTACCCAGAATGATCTGTTGTTTTCAGGTGACCCAGATAGACAGAAAAATGTAAATTAGAAGGTAGAAGTAAGAAAAATGTATTTGCTTATTAAATGCTTATTTCAAACCAAGATGGACAGAATATAAAGAAAAATTGGTTTTAAATGCAGACTGTATCAGAATGAAACAGAGCCTAGTTAGATTGACATCAATTAGATTGGAAATTAATAGATATGCAAACTTGCACCTCAGAAATGTGCTACAAAGTTTGACTAATAAACTCTAATCCTCAATCTTAAAGCTGCTGGAATCCAAGTATAGGCACATGGATAAAAACAATGGATAAAAAGGAAATAGGCAACTGACGAGGAGTGTTACTTCAGCCTCTGTGAGATTGATAGTGGGGTACCTCAAGGATCAGTTTAGGTTCAGTGCTTCTCCTGATCTGTATGAATAATCTGTTCTCTAGAACAGATTAAACCTGTCAAATTCTTGATGATACACAAATAGGTGGCATTTCAAATAGTTAACAACTCCACAAGCAATACAGGAGGACCTAGAATGAATCCAGGAATGAATAGACCAGGTAAGACATGCCAGGAGCGAGAACGTGAAATTAAAATATCAGAGGGGAATACTGGACTTGGAAGAAGCAACATATGAGTTGAGGATTGTAGTACTTAAATTCATTACTTTGACTTGACAGTTTGAAGAAGCAATAAGATTGACATGGAAATGCTTGGTTATATTGTTCAGTGTATAGAACTGAAGTCCAGGGATGTTACGTTAAAACTGAGCCTGTAACCAGTGCCTTGGACTTGTGGATGAGGCTGGCTCTGGGTTTCCATTTAAAAAGAACTGATAAAATACCTGAAACATTCATCTATTAGAAACCAAACATGCAAGCTGGGCAAAATGGCTCCCTTTCATTTGTAACCATGCTTATTTTTTATGAAGCCCTGGACCTTGATAATAAAATAAATCTCAAAGATCCACAAGTATGTGTAGGTTTACAACAATAACAAATGTACTGTATACAAAAATGGTTTGATATCCATTGCTGTTGTTTAAGAATGTCAATGGTTACAATGCTTTGTAATTCAGGAAGAGCTTCAAGATACTGCACTATATACAGTACCATATTTTGGATTTTTCTTTTGATTTGAAAATCTAGGCATCCACAATGTTTTTCATGAAAGTAAAAAGAAACATTTTAATTTTCAAACTAAGACTGTTATTCAGAATGAAATGATTACCAGCTGCCCACTGTTCTTTCAAGAGAAAATAGCAAAAGACATTACAAGCACGATTTAGAGTAATTATGTAATATGAGCAAGTTCCTGGGGAACAAAGGCGAAAGAAAATGTTTAATGAGATAAAACCAAATGAGCGACAAATGCTTAATGGAAAATGATAGGTGAAGTGGCGGCCTCCGTACCATTGTTCCATGCAGAGTATCTTATGATGCTCTGAGATTTCCTGAGATGCCTGTCTTTAAAGTAATAGTACAAAGAATTCCTGCTTGTATGAGGAAAACATATTTTCCTTATGTGTATGTGGAGCACCTGTTGGGTATATTTTTTAGAAGTATATACTGTACATAGAAATAACAAAAAAGTACCAAGTAACATCTTAATTAAAGTAAATGATGGGGTGAAAGTTTATGTTACTGAATTTGCTCATTAATGAGATGCTGTTACATGTATGTGGGTGTGAGTTCTGACTTTTGTTGACAGCAATAGAAAGGCTTTGATTTTGTTTTGTCACTATACAAATTATTAAGTCACTCAGGTCAGACAATGTTAGTTTTGTGTTACTGTTAGGCTGGATATTGGAAGTGTATTTCTTTTGGGAAATTGTCTCTGCTGTGACCTATAGTATGTTAAACATGAATAGGAGGAGTACAGTAGTCCTTGTGTCTGCAAAATATTTTCAGGTTGCTACTTGACAATGGACAGTTGCTGGGTAGTTGTTTGAACAGAACTGAGGATTGTAAAGCAATTGAAGGAAAACCACGGTTTAGAGTTTCTCTGAGAACATGTACAGTTGGACCCAAAAGAAAGTGAAGATGCTTTCCGCAATATTCCAAAACAAAACAGGGGTAGAGACTCCTTAAATTATATATCTGGGGGCCATATGCTGCAATACAGACATCACCAATGAATCATCCTAACACTTTTAAAGATGGATACAATGGAGGTAGTCGGTAATAGAACCTCAGACATATCTGGATTTCTAGAGAAAATTTAACATTCAGCAGATATTGAGTTACCCGCTGGTGGAAGATTTCTGCCTCATTTTTCTGAAGATTGCAGTGCACAATAATTTATGTGGTTTGCCATTATTACCAGCAGAGGACTTCAAAGTCCATCATGTATCAGAAAACCTGTTGGTTCATATAACTTCACATGCTGTATCTGTTTATTTGTTGATTACATGTTCAGGCAACAGTGTGTTAAGTGTCTCTTAAGTATTATTTTTTTCTGAAAAATGCCAGTATCCTTATACTCTGACGAAGTGTTTGTAAACTTATTTACCTATTTTACCCTAACCCAAAAACAGTAAGTCAGTGAACGCTCATCTTGAAAATGTATTTCTATACGTGTTTTTATATGAAAACTGTTCAGAATATAAGGGTTCCTTATCATTTTAATGAAGTTTTTTCATGATCTGAGGAGCAACAGAAAAGCAATGTTTATGAGACAGGTGAATGGGAAACATTATCTACCTTGCCCTCAAGATGTTACCTCATTGATTATTTTTATTTAGACATAATAAAATCTAAATTGCTCTAAACAGCCACACAGTGGAAGGTGAAAACATTTAGTGGTAGAAATCATTTTTTAAGGTTATTAGGTCTCAGATGCATTATTATCCAACTCTTTTGATCACTAAATCATCATGCTGTGTCAATAAATGTGAACTATATGCTGTTTTCATTTTTTCCTAAAGGACTGTTATGATGTTTTTTTTCTTGTATTGTGTAGAAATGTTTGAAAAGGCTGTTCTTAGAATGTGAATTCTATTGCATTGTGCTTTGTTTATTTGAAATGTATAACTCCACACTCCACTTACGTTTGTCAGAGCCTGGGAGGATTTCGGAGGGGTAGTTGGCAGACACTTTTATGTATTTACTGCTAAGAAAACTGCAGGTGGGAATTTTGTGTAGCACAAAGCATAATCCATATCTAGGGGACTTCAGTGCCCTAAGGTTTGGGATTTGTAAAAGCCCTATATTGGATTTCCCACCAATATAAAATGTTCTGATTTTTCTTCTTTACTCTTCCAGCTTGTCTTTGTGTGGACCCATGGCTGCCTATGTCAATCCCCATGGATATGTTCACGAGACCCTGACAGTGTACAAGGCAAACAACCTCAACCTGACAGGCAGGCCGTCGACTTTGCACAGCTGGTTCCCAGGGTAAATTAAGTGTTTTACTTGACTGTTTGACCAAGTGTCAGAGGCAAAGGAGGCCCTGGATTGCTGAAGGAAGTCCAAAACAAATACATTGTTCCCTGTAATGTCTGCCCTCCTGCTACATCCTCTGTGTGAGTTGCACCCAAATCAGATAACTTTACCTTCCATCGAACATAAAACAGTGTGACCCAGTAAACCCAGATTTGTAGCCTTTCGCATCAGCCAGCTTGACTCTAGAACTGATACATGTCACCAGTGAAATGAGTTCAGTAATTTGTGATGAGAGACCAGAGGCCATCTGTGCATTTCACAGATTGAACTGCATGGTCTCTAAGACCACGTGGGATGTCTGAGTGATGAAGGCAATTGAAGTAAGGAGTAAGGTTAATTTGCAGAGAATTTAAGAGAATATTATGTGACATAAAAGCTGCTTTTGGCCAACAGTTTCTTTATCATGTTTTTGGATCCACTGTTTACAGACATCTTACACATAATATTTTGAAAATATGAAATTTAAGAGCCCTGTACCAAATGTATAGGTGTAGAAATATAAATGAAACAGCTAGATCCAAGCCAGTTGCTTAAGAGTCCTGTTTTGCTTATTCACTTTCAATAAGATGTAAAATTAATAGTAAAGAACAGATCGCACTGCACACTGAATTCTTCCCCCATAACTGTTGTGTTTGATGTAAGCAGGAGCTAAGGGCCACTGAAAATTTATGAACTTATGAAATATCTGTGGTATTCCGCAGCCTACAGGATAGTGAGGCCTGTGTTCTGCTTCAGTCTTTGAAATCTGTCTCCATTATCTTGTATTTTGTGCTTTTCAACACACATTAACTTCGGCTGTACTTGTTGTATTTGTTGTTGTGTTGTATTGTAGTTGTATTATGTAAAGCAATTACAGAAGTCACTATGTCTTATGATCTATTACATTGGATAAGCTTACAAAGAATTATTTTAATATTTCTTGTAAGGTACAGTATAATCACTTGTAGAAGTTTTGTCTATATCACTATATAAGCCCTATTTTTCTGTCACATCGTTTCATTGCAGTGTATTTTTATGAGTCATTAAAATGAGTTACTCTTGTTAATGGGATTTTTAGTGTGTTGGATGTGTTTAGTGTGTATCTACCTTATCAGGTAAAGTCTAGTAAATCCACATTGTTTGTAGGGTATATGTGGGGCTCAATTTTCCCAATTGGCATAGTGTCTACTTCATTGTAAATGAACCATAAAGGCAGTTTGCCCATAATTGGGACTATGGTGTTTTGAGTTTGTAACCTACAGTTTAAGATAAGAGTCCTTCAAAAAAAGCAAGGTGGAAAGTGCAGTCTTCTATTTCAGATTTCAGCCTGTTTAATTGTTTCGTTTCCAAAATCTAAGCATTCTTGTTAATATTCTAAAGTCATGAATAAGGGTACTTTAAGTAATAGTGGGTTATATGTCCATCAGTTAGATTGTTTCAAGACAGATTTTGCTTACATTTAGGAAAATAGTAATAAAAAATGTTTTCAAACTAGTTTGTATTTCCTGTGGTCCATGGTGTTTCTACAAATTGAATAATTATATGTTGCATCTGATAGGGGAAATCTTGAATTCTGAAGATATTGCAAATGAGTCTAATAGAAAGCTGATAAAACCTGTTTCAAATCTTCAAAGCAGATACCTTGGCCAACCCATGAACTTCAGTATTTGACAAAACAGAGTTGTTCAAAGTCTTAAATTGTGATCTCTCCACTTGATCTCTGTTCTGTCAGTTCAGATTAGCTTGTTCTGCAGTTTTTATTCCAGTGAAAATATGAATTTATTTTTGGTACTTAAAAGTGTGCTGTAGAATTTTTTCTTGTTTCAGACTTAGGTAATTAAATATTATGGTACAGTACACGTACTGTGTGAAGTATTCAAGTTGTCTGTTTTAAAACAAGAGGCCTTAGTCAGATTAACAACTCATCAGGCCTTAAGAAAAGAGCACAGCTGGTTGGAGCCATACTATTTGTTTCTTTTACTAATTTTTACTCGAAAGGATTCCTAACAGAGAGCAGCTGATAGATAGCATATCCTGTGACTCTCTTATGTTTAGCCTCGAGACACAAATGGGAATTATGACTTTGCCTGAATTAGGCCAAGACTGAGAAGAGCTACAAAATAAAACGTTTTTTAGACAAAAAGTGGCAGGATTTTCTATGGTTGAGAAAATGCAAAGCTTGTAGGAAAGACGTTTATTCCTTCCAGGAAGAATTGACCTACTGCAGTTCTGTAATGCCATCCTTCAGTGGAATGGGGACGAAGACAGAAGACAGTGTTTGACAAATTAACTGCTGTTTCTGAGCCTGAGCTTAGACAGAATGTGTCTCACAGCCACTGTACACTGCTTTTCCTTGAGAAAGCTCAGTAGCCACTGAGTATGTCTGAGCTTGATAAGCTGAAATAATGCAGGACAAATTGAATCATTTGTGTTGGCAGCAGTGCCATGAAACAAGGCTTCACTCAGTTTATTGTCTTTAAAGGTTATTTATAGTAATGTTAATTGATAGGTTAAATGCAGATAATTGTTTTTCAGTTTTTATGTGATTTTTTAGCTTGGCTCTTCATTACTCAGGTCACTTTGTTATTGCCTTGCACAGCAAATTCAGAACTACAGTATATATTTTCATGTGAGGGATGCTTGGATGACTGAAAGAAGTCCCAAATAAACCATTCTGTATGAGCCAGCAAAAACTTTTTTGGAACAAAAGTAACCTAGGTTTAAGAACATGTTACTAAAATTCAGGCTTATTGGACTGCCAGTCAATTCCAGAAATCCAGTTTTCTGCACTGTTTGCTACTACTTCTGACTGATGCCAAAGAATGAGCTATGTCAGTATAGCACAAAGCATGCTAGCTGTCCTAATGCTTTGGAGCAATAACTTGCATGTTCGATTGGTATTAACACAAATTAAACTTAATGTTAAAAAGTAATGGCATGTAAGTCCATGAAATATGACATGTGCTTGTATGATGGTGCTTTTGCAAAGTGGTGTTTGTGACTGGAATTCCCTGTGTTTTGTAGATACGCCTGGACAATAGCGCAGTGCAGAACCTGTGGCTCTCACATGGGCTGGAAATTCACTGCTACCAAGAAGGACATGTCTCCACAGAAGTTCTGGGGATTGACTCGCTCAGCAATGCTGCCTCGCATCCCTAAGTCAGAGGATGAGGAGGAGGAGGAAGGCTCCAGGCAGCTTTGCCTGTAGTGTGAATCCTGAAAAACCAAGAAAGCTTCCTTGTCAGAATTCAAAAGGAAAGTATACTGGTTCTCAAATAAGTACATAGTAGTAACAATAAACAATAATGTAATAAAAGCTGGCTTGTGACACCCGCATATACCTACAGTTTATGTTTCCAGATGGTGGAGGTGGTTAGCTGTGTGAGAAACCAGAGAGCAATATGCAACTTATAATGTGCCAATAACTGCAGTACAGTGCTGTGAGCTAGGGAGAAAAAAGCTAACTTAATGCTCAACACTCTCATATCCTAACCAGACCATGCTAGCCTTTTGAAAGCCTGGTTACTATGGGTTCATTATATCATACAAGACATAACATATCTACACTGGAGATAGCATTGGATTTCTAGCATTTGAGTGATATAATTTTTTTCTCCCTTTTTCAGTAGCCTGTGGCAATCTAGGAACTTCATAGTTTGCAGTGTCTCAGTGGTACTGCAAAGAATGTGCAAATCTGCATGCAGTTCAGTAGGGTTTTTAGTATGGCTAGACATGTACTGTAGGGAAAAAGATACTGTTCCCTAAGTCTGTTTTCAGTAAATGACCTGTGTCAGGTGTCATTGTTTTAGTCCTCAGTGTTAAAGTTCAGATAACTGTGACATGTTACTAATTCTTTCTAAAAATAATACATTTGGATACAGTGTGTTCAAAATTTTACCATGTTCAAGGAATGTCAGACAAAAGAAATCAAGTACTGTATCTTTAGTGGATATATTTGGGGGTTTCATTAAAAGATTCCAGATTTTCATTAATATCCCTGTTAGATGTTGCATAATGTTCACACGCAGTTCACACTTATCACTGAGGGTCCAAGAAGGAACCAGTACTGCTGAAAACTGTACCTGTCTCGATTGGCTTCAAATGAGTTCATTTGAATCATATTTTTGTTAATTATGGAGATAAAAATAAAATGAGGCAGTTGCAAAGAGAGACATGTTTTTACATTTTTAATTGTGTTTTTTGTTTTGTGGTAGTTTATTTATTTTTGATTGAGATCTTTTATTTTTGGTACTTGCTGCTGTATGAGATATAATGTGGCTCATTGCGTCATTGAGTAATAAGACAATTTTATTGCATGCATTGGGAGTGGAACACCCAGACAGATCTCACATCTTAACTCTGTGTTGTTAAATGTCTTAAACATTCTTTTTAGTTCCTTATGAAAAGCAGGAAATTTTTTCTATGCTTGAATTTTTTTTCTCTCAATGTAATACTTGGCAGTTGCATGTTAAACAAAATTCTCGTTAATTTCCTGCACATATGAATTTATAAAATGTCTCCACACCAGAATGTTCGTGAATGTGTCAGTTTTGTTATCAAAAACGTTTTTAGTTATTTGATTTCATCTATCCATCCATTTTCTAGCTTCATCCACTTTCAGAGTCGGGGGAGCTTATCCCAGCAAGCAGTCGACAGAAGGCAGAACAGTATGCCAGTCCATCACAGGGCAGACAGGTACATGTACACATTCACAGAAGGGCCAGTTTTCCCAAAAGCCGATTATCCTAGCAGTGTTTTTGGACTGTAGGAGGAAACTAGAACACCTAGAGTAGACCCATGTGAACACGAGGAGAAACAAACTCCATGCAGATAGCACCCCAGGTTCGGAATGTAAATGCAAATTCAATCCATTTTTTAACTTTAACACAATTCCAAATATGTACATCATATAGGCATTTTCCGACTTGCAAAATGGGCACTCGGGTGATAAATTAGCTTTAAACTGAGCCATTATCAATGGTGTATAATATTTACTAAGGAGTACATTAAATTGACTTAATATATGTTTAGTGGTAGTTACATTTTTTTGTGAATTTCATTATACTTTCTGTCATTCTACTACTGAATATTCACATTGCAAATCCTGTTCACATTTTACCTTTTTTGGATAAAATCACACCGCATTTCTGAATTCAACACATTTTAGAGATAAAACCTTTAAGGGTTTAAATACCTTGGATTGTCTTCTCAATTGATGTTTGGTAAACAATAGAAATTATTTTTTTATTTTACTGTATCCAAGTTTTGTGTCTGCAAATATTTACACATTTTTTTAGGTATATTATGTTTTATTGTCTCAAAATCTAAAAAACGTTTCCTCACCACATAAATCATCTAGTTCAGTAATACTGTTCTCCTGCCATTTAAGTAATACTATCTAAAAGATCGTAAAACAAAGAGGTATCCCATAAAGGAATAAATTAAGTCAAAATTTTACTTTTTCCCACCAATTAATGACATTCTTGCCAACATTTATAGTAGTGGTGTATACAGTAATTGGATCACTATTTATCATATCTACAGCTTTCAAGGATTCCATTTAAAGTATGGCTCTTAAAGATGTATTCACCATCTGTTGCTCCAATAATAACCAAGAAGGCATAGCTATATTAGGTTTAATCAAATTCCAAATACATCTTAATTGACCAGCCAAATAAAATAACAAAATTTGGAATATTTAAACTTTTTCAAAAGGAGCTTACAGTGCTGAAACGTACCTTCCATTTTCCCAACATAAACTCCTGTAATATCTCTATTAGTTAATATTGCAACAGCTTAAGGTTCAATGGCTAAAGAAAATAAAATAGATACCTCTTCCCAGTGTAAAGGGCTTTGATAACTTATCATTAGTAAGTATCTGTGGTTTAATTGATTTGTAAAAACTTCTAATGAAATTCACAAATATACTGTATCTCCAAAATTCATCTTAATGTTTGAAATAAATCCCACCTAATCTATCAGGTGTTTTCTGCATCTATAGCTAACATATAATGTGAATTTACGTCTTTTCTTCATATTTTAATCATATGCAGGACCTTTCTAATATTTTCTGACCCCTGTCTCTGCTGAATGAACCCAGTTTAGTCATCATGACAATATCGGTTGGTCATCATTGGTATAACCGGCTCCAGTCTACATGGAAACAATTTTGGAACCTACATTTAGAAGAGACAGTGGTCTATAACTACACATAACTCTTTGTCTTTTATTGGTTTTAAAAAGACAAATCATAAAAATTTTCTTTATCCATGTGCACTTTAACTCTGGATAAAACTGAAGGTTTGTATGGTATCAAGCTTCAAAAACGATGTTTTCCCAATATAAGCATTTAGTGAAAAATTGATGGCACACATAACTGCCATCAATACAGTCCAAATAACTAATTTACAGCATACAAAAAGTGGCACTTTTTGGGAAACCCCACTAAAAAGATGTAAACAATATATTTCATTAACATGTGAAATGTAAAGTTCAGGCTAGGAAAATAGCACCTTTTTAGAGGCTTAGGTGTTGAGTATACTATTTCATATTGCTGTTAACCAGTAAACTTTCTACCAGTAAACTTTACAGTGAATTTCTTGTCTTCTGTTATTGTTTTCTACCTGTTTTTTTGTGCTGAACAGTTACAACATATCAGTAGCTTTTCCGCAAAAGTATAGAGTGTTTTTTTATTTCTTTTATGGAATCGGGAAGAATTCTTTGAAGTATGTCTCCTTTTCTATAAATACATATATAGTAATACAACAACAAACTTTGGTTACATCATTTGAATTATTGTAATTTAGGGTTCTCTTTATGCTGTATGTTGAGCATTTTTATTTATTCTAAAAGGGAAAGTAATAAAATGATTATTAAAAATGAAGCTATCACTATTACAACCCAGTAAAAGGATGCAGTGATTTCCCATTTGTTTGGTGGTTTAAATAGCTTAAGTAAAGCAAAAATCATTCTCTTATTCCTACAACAGCTGTTTCAAGTATTGTAGAAGTATACGCATTGGATTGTACTAGAACAAGGTTTTCCAAGAAGTCAAGTGTCTTAATATCCCAATTTGTTTTGCTGAAAATCGTGTTACATCTGGGCAGACTCATCACCTGACAGACGAGGCCAAGCTAATTAGCCAAAGAGGGAATCAAAAGCCCACTGAAGATGTTGCTGTTGCAGTGGAGCATCCATCGTGTGATATTAAATCGATAAAACATATTTCTACAAAAAAATGGTCATGCTAAAAGTATTTCCATAACATTCCTTAGATATTTTCAGATCTTGAATCTCATGTCAGTATTACACTATATTGAACAAACAATACCCAAATGTTACAATGATTGCATTTGAAATTAGTAACTTCAAAAGTAACATTCACCAGATACAGACCTTATATTGCAATAGTGTGTGTTTATTTTAAAAAGATAAAAAATACTTCATAACAGGGACTGAACAGAAACACATCTACAAGAATCCTGACAGAGCCTAGAGCCAGCCTTTTTTTTGGCCAACATAGATCACTTCCTCTCTCTCTCTCTCTGTCATGTCTGCTCTGCTCTTCCTGCTCCTTCTAATATCATCCTTCTTCAGATATCCAGTGCAACCACTCCCCTGGGGCTGCTCTCCGCTTCTTTTCCCTTCTGCTCTCATTCTCACCCATGTTGCTCAATTGCCAGCAGTGCAGTCATGCTGCCCCATGTTGTTTTGCTGCCAGCGCAGCCTCACTTTCCTTTGATCCATGTTTTTTTTGCACTGTGGGCCTCCAACCCACAGTGTCTTCACACCCAGCAATGTCCTTATTTTTTTGTCCCTTTCCACTTCCTCAACCCCCTCTTTATGTTGTCCCCATAGGAGCCATCCTGAGTGTTGATGCTCACTGTGCCTCGTCCACAGGCTGAGCACAAAGCATCAATCTCTAGGCTTATCACTCACAGTTTCTGTGTTCCGTCTTAACCCTTGATTTCCTACTCCAATCTGTTCCACCTGTACCCTAGCCTTTCTGGTACTTGAGGCTCACACTTCCAGAGCACACTGTTCAGGGATTTCTGATTATCCTGAAAGACCATTGCTTTAGTTCCTTTTTTAGGTGTTTCACCTGGAATTCATGCTCATAGTCTTTCAGATATAGCAAATGGATGAGTCAAGTCACACTTACATTCAGTATTCCACTGTTTTTGTCAGTCCTTCCATCCATTCACCGACAAGCATCAGCAAGTGGTTTGTCACAACTGAATGTAACAAAGTGGGAGTGGGAGGAGCCGCAGAGAACACCGGTAAAAGATGATGCCCCATCTGAGTGGGCAGAGGCACCAGTGTGAGGTTAGTGAAAACTAAAAGAAAAAAACATACAACAAAAGGAAAATGCACTTTGAATAGTGGCATCCAGGCTGGACTGACCCTATCTAACGGGGTCCAGTCTGGAAGAAAAAGAGCATGAGGCCAAAATGAAAAAAACTCAACTTGTCCCGGTGGAGATACACAGTGGGACAGGGGAGGAAAACCTCCACCTGTCCCAGCGAAAGATACATGGCAGGACAGGAGAAAAAATGAAACTAAAATGTGGCCTTTTAGTCCCTCCGGGACTGTCGCTGGAAGGTTCTCCCCTTGTGGGTGTTTGCTCGGCCCTCTGGGGAAGTGCTCGGTGTATTCTGATAGAGCTCCCACAGCTGTGGCTCGTCCTTAATCAGCTAGGACAGCTGTGATTGCTAAGCATCACCCTTAATTCAGGACTCCGCCTCCACCTTCAACAGCTTCAGGATTGTACTTCCAGATCAAATCCTAGACTTATGCTTCTCTGATACCTATTTTGCATACACCCACCTGCTCCACAGTCATGCAACAGTGCACCACAAGCTCTGTCATTGATGTAATGGAGTTCCTTTAATTTTTTTAATGCTTTTTTTGTCAGCATTGATCTTATGAACAGGCTGCCATTTGCTCAGCCAGGCGAGTTACACCTAATTTAAATTCACTAGCCCTATAGCTTCCATCATCCCATTGCTTTAATTAAGAGTTGAGCTAACTAGTGAAATGGAGTTTGTAAGCAGAAGTTTGGGAGGAGGTCAAATTCCTACTCTTGCCCACTTCTGCTTTTTTACACATCTTGCCCTTTTGCAGGCATCTTTTCTCGCACCCCTCCCCCACCCCATTTTCACCCTTGCAGCAGCTCCCTGGCTCATTCTTTCAAGTGAGAAAGATCCTCTCAGCCTTGATCTAATGAGTAAGTCTTTTCATTCATTAATGAGAATTTGAATGAACTGAAATCCTCATTTTGACGCTTTTTTAATTTGGCAAATAAATTTGTCAGTGTTTATTTGATAATTTAATTAAAATGTTTAGTTCCTTTGGGAAATTGCACATTTTACTTCACATGCACTTTAAGCATCTTGTCACCAAAATAGAAAATTGCTTTATGTTTTGGGGAAGCAAAAGCAATTCCATAACCTGATACATCTGTTGAAAGTATCCTGAATAAACCTTTACTGACAGTCCTCCAAGACACAAAAATTTCATAGTCCCTCTGCCTTAACAAGTACTACCAAGTGACATTTAAAAGTATATACTTCTGAGTAGTGGTATCTACTGCTCTTCAAGCTCATGCATTAAATGTGCTTTAATAAACTTGTGTGGAATGCCATGGTGAACTACAGTATGGGGATATTGTGATATTCCTGAAGTCCGGTATAGTTAAGTACAATAAAGGTGTGCTAAAATCATAATAACCCATAGAAACTACCCCATATGCATAAATTACAGTAGTAAACTTGCAGAAGGTTTAAAATAATCAAACAGTGATCTTAGGTCAACAGACAAAACGGAAAACACTAATTCAAATTTCTAGGGAAGAAGCAATGGTTTAAGAAGAACACTGGAATGGAAGTGTAAATATCTCACAGGGTGCAATCATGTTCATATTCAACAGTTAAAAAAAGTTTTTTTTTACTATTTATTTTCAATATATAGCTCTGTTGAGCATAGCAGAAATCAACCACATATGTCCAGTTTATATAAACTCCAGCTTAGGGAGAAGCATTAACACTGAGCAGAGTGACGTGTGTCTTATGGATAAAGTGTCACGCTTCCAGCTGATCAGAATGCAACTGAAAGAAACCACTATTGGTTGTATGCAGGTAAATATAACTGAAGTAATAAGAAAGCTTGCTAGAGGCATGAGTACAAAGTTAATAGTACTTGGTGTTTTTTTTTTAGTCACCAGCACACAGTGGGTTATTGCCCTCCGATGGGAAACTTAAGTGGACAAAGCTCAGAGTGTGGCAGAAAGATTAGAAGCTGAGATGGTCTCATTTGTATTCCCTCTTTTTTATAGTCTGGCACTTCAAACATGGAAAGGAAAACAAAACGCCGAACAGAAAAGAGAAGAAAATGTGCTGAGAAATAGCCACATGTGTACTGATTATAAAGCCCACATGCATGCCAAGGACAGAGTTTACTGTAAAAGAGAATGAATCACATATACTAATTATAATGCTGAAACCATTCCAATTTCTATTTCAATTTTATGAGTTGGTAATATAGGTTTAGCTGTATATTATTAAAGTGTAATAAATATCCAGAATTCACCTTGCCATACTCCAAGCCAAAAAAAGATTATCAGAATTTGGTGAAGCTTAATTTGCAATTTTATTAAAGAGATTTTATTTGCTTCATAAAAATTCCTACAAGCAATTTCTTTAGTTCAGTTTAAGATGCTAATGCTGTTACTCATTGTGGGCACTGCATTCCCTGACTGAATTCTTTAGCAAATACATGTAGAAATTGGGGAAAAAAAGATAATTTCTCTGATTAAGGGTCTATGTTCATCTCGGTTTTTGAGTTATAAACCTGCACATTACCTGCACACGCATGAATAAATTTAGCGCCTACAGTACATTGTTAACAGTCAAGTTTGAAAACACGTGAGATGTAAGGTTCTGATGTTGGAGAACATACTGTAATTCTTCCTTCTAATGACGAGGTTCATACCCAGCTGTGAAGAGAAAAGAGGTATAGGAGAGTGGATATTTGTCTTTTCTCTTGCTCATCTTTTTCTGCACATGCTCCCATTTATTTACTGGACATAAAAGAGTTTGAAGTACCAGTGCGTTACGAAGCAAAAGAAATGTGCAAAGTGCAGTGGTGATCTCATTTCAGAGAGGTGGCACTCCTGCAACTCTTTGGTTCAGTGTGGGTGAGAGTGGCTCTTTGACCTTTCAGGTTTGTATTGATTTGTGCAAACTGCATTCAAAGTTGAACATTGTGCAATTAGAGAAAGGAAGACTAAGGACATGCAAAGTAACAAACATCATAAACATTGAGCCAAAGTAAAAAGATGCAAGCTTTCAAAACTAGCAAACAAATGTTCGAAACCTAGAGGAAAGGAGAATTCAATGTATGGACAAACAGCTTGCAAAAAATAATGCAAAATTATGATCATCATGCTTTCTAGAGCAATTTCCATCAAACATAGGGTATTTTTGTATAATACTGTTTTTTTGGAAATCACAGAAAAAATGTTTTGCCCTCAAAAAACATTTTAGCCTTTAATTAAATTAAAAAATAATTTTCCATTACATAAGTGATATCCATTTGCAATTACATGTGAATCCTCTCTCATTTTCTTTTTCATGATTTTTTTTTCTTTTCCCTTTTCCTTTTTCAAATTAGTGAAGATGACAAGAAATCTGTGATTTTTACAGTTCATATAGATTCTCAACATGATTCTCAAGTGGTTTACCATAAAAATATCGAGGACAGTGTTTACTGTGTATCTAATTGGTGTTCTTTCACAACTGAGAATCCATATATTATTGGTATTAGATTTGCTGATGGATTGTCTGTTTTGTAATATTTTGGTAAAGTGGTGTTACAGCTTGGCAGACATAGTAGAAACATTACGCCAATATACTGTACTAAATAAAATCAAATTGTATTTTTTAAAAGCACCATATCATGACCTACATGTCAAGGTGCTGTGGATAAAATTCACTAAAAAGCACACTAAGAATAAGATAATTGAAAAAAACATACATATGCAGAAAAGGTAGAAATAAAACAATTTCAAGCTAAAAGGCCTATAGTAGTGTTTTAAAAATATTTATAGATGTAGAATTTAATGTGGATGAGGTCAAAGAATAAAAAACTTTAAGCAAGAGGTTGAATACAGTTTAGAATCAATAAGGGTTAAATTAAAAAAATATATTTTTAAAGCTTAGCAGAAGCACAATGCGATAGATCACCTAATTCAGACAGAGAGACAAACAGCTGTTTATATAATGAGATCAGAAAGGTGCACTGCACAGTTAACATGATACCAATGGGTGTTTTCAACTCCCAAGAAATAAACTGAATTCAGGAGGGACAATTAATACAAAAGGCTGTGGGAGCTTGTTTTGTCAAACTTTTCTTTCAAACAACAGCAAGATGAGTGTGGTAGGTCAGCTGTTTTAAAGAATGTACTTACCGCTGACACTAAAGGCCACAAAGGCAGCTAATATTTGTAAATAGTTACACATGAAGTGGAATTGATCATTATTAGATAACGAATAAGATCATTCGTGAAGGGTTGCAAACACATTCTCACATGCAGGATATAGGTTTTTCTTAGGATATAAAGGGTGAGCAGGGGAGCAGTTGGGTAGTGAAGTGAAGTAGGGAAGTTTTTAGGTGGGAGAATTGGAATGAAGTCGCTGAATGAAGTCTTTGTGTCATCATAGGTTTTAATGTGCTCATGTTTAAGTACAGTAGGTTGAGGCTTGTTGCAGTGAGCTACTTGTCTCTTAACCACTAGCTACCGAACAAGCTTGATAAGACAAGTCAACTCCTCATTTTAACCTTATTTTATAAAGTAAAAAGGTGAGAAGTCATATGTTCTTTTGTATAATTTATTTATAGAAAGTAATTGTAAAAGTTTTTTTTTTAATATGGGGAAGAAGCAAACAATGAATGAGTCAGGATTTATAACGTGTGACATGGAATCGGATGTACAATGTTCTTTTTGTATAAGTTTAAACATGTTAAAGACTCAAAATGAATTCATCCCCAAAAAATTCATAGTTTAGGGTAAAATGGCCTAAATGATTTAATGGTGAAACTAAGAAAAACATCGAAAGGAAGATAGTACTTTCTAGAAATGGCTAACAATATTGTGATGGAAGCTAGAGTAATTTTTCAATACGATATCAGTAGCAGTTAAAGTAAAAGGTTGTAAGATAATGTGATAAACATTATGAAATAAAAAGGCTATAGTGTATCTATTATATTAATACTTTGAGGAATTTTGCGATAGGTCTTTTTTGTAAAATAACAAATCAGTTAGTGACTGTTAAGTCAGTAGTAAAGCCCAGGTTTTATGAGGAGCTCTGTACTGTACAGTATGTACAAGTCCTGTATATAAGATTGTTGACTCAATGGAATTATTTTCACATTCTCCCACTAATCAGGCAGAACATTCAAACACCACACAGACAGGTCCCTGAGGTGGTCCAAGTCACCTGGTGGACCAGGGAGCTATGTGGAAGCACTAACAACATGAAGCACTAACAACAATTGCTACAACATCATGCACTTCATATCATGACATAGAATTTGTAATTCACGCAGTCTCCGAGACTGCTGTGCTCTTAATAGGGGAATAATATGAATTTTAATGGAGATTTTAATGAACATGGTGTGGGATATATTTACATTCCAGGGGGGATGTGTATGTTTATCCCAATATGTTGAGGATTCTGTGTGCTATAGAATGGAGTTTGAAATGACAGTTTAGGAAATCACACGCTGAATGTTGGCATAAGCCCTAAAAGTCAACAATCACTAAAAGTTAGTAATTAAAATATTATTAGTATAAGTATTAACCCCCCCCGCTTATTCATCTAGACGTATCACAATTTTAGCATACCTCAATGTGAATTATTAATTGCATTCCACCCACTCCTCGTTATCGCCCTTACAGCAGCTTCCTCACTCATTGCCTGTTAAAAGGAAGGGTACAGACAGTTTCATATTTAAGTTTTATGTTTATAACATATTATGTTTTCAACATTAAATCAATCTCATTCAAATTACATCTCAACGCCATCTTAATGGGGGTTTGACTGAACTGCAGAAATAATTGAAATTGAACACTACTGTCCGTGTCTGTGAAAATACTTCTTTGAAACTTCTTTTTCTCAGGTTTTTTCCCCAAAAACACTTTAGCATACAAGAAATTGATTACATATTTTAAATCTGTAGAATTAAATGTTAGGTGCGTTTTAAAATACAATTATATGGTTGAGGAATGGCGTTCTTTAACCTTTGATCCAAACAATTCACTTTTTTTTAAATGTAAAGCCCTTAACATGATCCTAGTATATTACCTTTTCTAGAATTTCCTGTTTTGTTTCTATTAGTTCTGATAATGTATTCTTTTATATTTATCTGTGCTCTAATTCAAAAACAAGAAGCTTCATTTGTCTGTTTTGAGATGCACTTTTCAAAGCAAACATAGCTGTTAAATACTGTTATGGTATTGTACTGTTATTCTCATCGAAATGAGGGCTGTTTCAGGTTGCCGTTCTTTGACATGTGAAATGTATCAAAACCATGCTGCATGTACTAAATAGTTTATTTACTGTATATAAATACAGTAGAATTTGCATAGGCTATAAATGAAGTTATGTGTATTATCAAAGTGCTGATGTTGATCAATAAAAAAAGTGTTTGCCAAACAAGGATAAATTCTTTAACTGCAGCACATCAGTTTCCATTTCATTCATCTTTAGATGTTTAATTGAATACAATTTCGAGTAATAAGGAAATACAGCTTTGAATCATGTTATTAGCTGTATATAGTACTTAATCATATCAAGACAATATACTGTAGGAAAATATAATAAAGCCAGGCCAAGTCAGTAGCACCTGCTTTGACATGGAGAGTAAGAAGAAGGCAGTTCTTAAAAACAAATCTCTCCCCTCTCAGCACGAAATGCATATTTGGGTTATTATTACCCAATACATCTAAAGATGCATTTTCTGTACACAAAAGTGCTTCAGGGGATGTGCACATACCCTTCATACTGAAGACACGAGACTGTGTTGCATAGTTGAGCACATGTGTATCAATGTGTCTTTGAAAATAATAAGGAACAAAAAACAGTGTGAGCTTTGCAAAAAACTCCAAATCAAAGATGTCAGGAAGACACTTCATATTTTGTATATTTTTAATCTTCTTAAAATGGCTAATACCCTTATTCACACCAGCCTGGCAAGAGATAAGAGATGACTGTCTAATTGATGCTCGTAGATCCCAAAACACCTAAGGGAACATGGGCTCTTTTTGAAGTAGTCCTCTTTACGGATTAAATGACAGTGCTCCTTTGTTTGCGAAATAGATTTAGAAGAAAATAGCCATCAGAACATGACACTGACATGAGTCCTGACATTATTACGCTTTTGAAGGTATTAACAAACAAGTCAGTATAAGCAATAATAAACGAGAGTCTCTGAGATCTTTCTGTTTGTAATTCCTTTCAAGACGGATGCAATGGAGCTTTGTAAATAGAAGAAATCAAACTCTAATCTCACCCACTTCCTCTTCTACGTATATTTTACTTCCTGAGCACCCTTTGTATCCATCATTTTTATCATTTTTTCACCCTCCTGCCTTAACCCAATACTCACTTTGACAGAGGCTCCTGGCTCTTCCCTTGAGAAGTGTGTGTGTGGAGGGAATTCTGTCTGCCTGTGAAAAAGAGAAAACAGAGATGCGTCAAACTAATGGTGTCAATCACTTACTACTAGAATGCAGTAAGTGAAGGTGAATGTACTGGCCTGCCTGGTATGGTCAGAAGTGAACGGAGAAAGATGGATTCCAGGCAGAACCCCCAAAAGAGCAGATGAAATCAAGATCCTCGAGGGCAAATAGGAGTTTAGAAGAATTGGGAGGGTCTCTTAAGGGTGGAAACGTTTAGGGTGGAAAGAGATAGATAACTGGGAGCCAGCAATGTGCCTGACTGAATGCCCTCAATTCTGGTAGAGCTTTAGGGCAGGAATAGGAAAGGGCCAAAAGTGCAGTGGGTTGGACACTCATCAATGAAACAGGGCTGAAAGAGGAGAAGGAGGAAGAGCAGACGAAGCAGGGTGTGGCAAGGAGAGGGGGGAGAAGAGGAGAAGGGGAAGTAGTTGTGGTGGTACAGTTATTCCGGAGCTCCGGAGAGGAGTGAAGACATCAGAAGGGATGCAGAAAGGCTGAAATGGGTGTAGAGAAACAGAGGTCAAGGGGCCATTTCTTTAAAGTGGAATGAAAAGAACAACTCCCCACTTGGCTTGAAAAATGCGAACAGTGGCCAGATTGCTGGGTCCAGACCGAACAACAAGTATTAGAACGTATTAGAAAAGATGTGCGCCAAACTGTGCTTAAGATGTTTTTGAATAAAAGAGCAGAAGTGAGCAAAATTACATTTTGACCTCATCTTCTGCTGCAGCTGCATACTGAACTACAATCATTTCCCATCATTAAATAAAGACAATTCAAACCAAAAGCCAAATCTTCTGGCAACAGTACATTATCTTCATCCAGTGAGTCCTTAAATATTTGACATACTGTAATTCAGCTGCACAAAGTTTGTTTTGTGCTTTGAATGACCTGTTAGCAAGTAATCTTGCATCCATGAAATTATAATTAAGTGATTCAAATATACACTAAATATTTAGAGTTGAGAAACAAAGAATTTCCCTTACAAGAACTGACTCTTTCAAAGAATGACAAGGGTTTCTGGAACATTGTATTGTTGGACTCTTTGTCAAAAGCTTTCTTTACTATCATCTGTCCTAAAGTTGAGTACTGACTTATCTGTCTTATCAAAACATTTAATTTTTCACTGGGCAAGATATACTTATTCTAAATCCACATGAACATTTTATTTAATGCTGTTTTTTCAGTTTTTATTGTTCTCCCATAACACATGTAAACTGAAGTAATACTGACAGGTCTGTAACTGTCAGGCTCAGTTTTGTATTGCTTGGCACAGTTTTATAAAATATTTTATATATGATGCATATTGTTTGGTTTTTGAAATATAAAAATAAACCGTCTTTGATCATTAATATAATAATTTGCAATGATTATTTAAAAAAAAACAGCATTTTTCTTTAATTCCTTGAAACCTGTTTTATGCTGTTCAAATGTAATACAATTAATTTTCTTATATTTATAATGGCCTGGTGAATGAAATTTGAAACAATAAGTAAGAAGTGAGGCATGAAAAGTCATTTAATAAATGTTAATAATCTTCTGGGAATATATATGTATGTGTGTAAAAGAGCATTATTTAGGTACTGTAATTCCTCAAGGGAAAATACCATGTATTATAATTGTGGGTCACATCTTAATTTTTCATGTGCGTTGAGTGATATGTTTTTTTAAAGATGTATTTAAGCAGCAGAATCTAATAAAAGGCAGGCAGTGGTTAGAGCTGATGAATACTCATTAAAAGTGTACTTCATAATTAGTAATAAAGGACTTTGATTAGGCTTAATTCAGGGGTCTTATGTAACTGCCCTCTCTTCCTTATACCATCTCCAGTGACTTCAGATTAAATATGAGCATAATAATGCAAAACCAGCATGCGCTGAAGCACTTTGTAGTCTTTTAAACATCTTTATTAATTTAAATGAGTTTTTCTCTGCTTTGATAGCTTTGTGAGTCACTTTGGTTTGAATCCTGCTTAGACTTGCTAATTCAAATTCATTCACGGTAGTGCTTGCTGGTAGTTTTAACACTTACAGTACATCGCATCCTGCTGACAGGACTCCTACCATAGACAGTAGGGTACTTATTTTTTTTTTAATTTAGGGATTTCTTCCAGGAAACCCAAAGTGTATTTCTCAGACACAGAATACAACACTCTGTACCAAAAATTAAAAGTAGGCTGACTTCTGCACTGAGGTTCTCAGTAAAATCTTTCTTCTTTCCTAGAAATGTTAATCTGTGAGCTCCTGTATTGAATCTCCAACACTTAGCTACCCCAGGAACACCCCTCTCCAAAGGTGTTAGAGGCCTAGTTAGACCAGTCTTTTGTCTTCATATAATCTCTACATCTTAAAATACAAAAAAAAACATTGACAGATTTTGTGGCAGATCCTATTTATTCAGAAAGTTCCCCACAAAGAGATAAGGATTTTGATACTGATGGAAAAAAGAAACGCAACACCTCCTCCTCCACTGTCTGGCCCTCCCGTCCGCGTGGAACAAGCTGAAGAGTGACTCATCCATGAAGAGGACCTGATGCCACTGCTGACAAGTCCATCGTAGCCTCTGTCTGGCCCAAGCTGGTCAGGTGTGACGTCTAGGAGATGTGAGCAGAGGGCCTCTGACAGGTCGCCTTGCTCCAAGGCCAGCAGAATGGAGCCTCACTGTCCTGTCACTGATGGGGGCATTGTGTCTGCCAGAAGTTTCAGCAGCAGTACAGGTGGCAGATCTGAAACGAACTTTCAGATGGACCAGTCTGATGTGTCGGTTCTGCTCTGGTGTGGTCACTGGAGGGCGACCGGATCTTGGACGGTCATCTGTCCTGCCGGTCTGCTGAAACCTTCTCTGCAGTCAGGACACAGTGGAGTGGCTTACTCCATAGTGTCTGGCAATGATGGCACATGACATTCCTGCCAACAGCATGCCAATGGCTTTCTCCCTTGCTTCTGGTGACATTCAAAGCATTATGGAATGCACAGAAATCTAACTAATTATGGGCTTTTTCTTGCAGTTACCTAAGCTTTGAATTAAGACCTTTTAAAGGTGACCTGATCAGACATTATTCCACCTGGACCTCATTGGCTAAAAGTGCACCTAACAAACTTTCATGTGATTGGCAAGTTGCAGTGCCTCACTGCACAAGCTGTGTTGCTGGTCAGAGGTTTTAAAACAAATTGACATCTTTTTATGAAAGTACATAAGCTATAACTATAGTCTTCTTATTCCAGAAAATGTTGCGTTTCTTTTTTTCATCAGTAGATATCTCCACAGATGCTTTCTATGGGGCTTTGTTAATCTATACCACTCTGTTAGCTCTCCCTTGAATTCTGAGTGCTTACTACATCTAACACTCACTAACATCAGTGGCACTTAAGGGTGTTTACAAAACATCTATCAGTTGTGTGATTATAAAACAGACCCTAAATCACCAGGATTATCTAGCAATAATGTTAAATAAATGTCCTGAAGAGAAAAATCCAATATTTATTTTAAGAATTATAAAATTGTAACAGACGTGAGCAATTTGTAGAGCCAGTTATTGATGGCTGTGAACACTTTTAACTTCAAAATCTCCTCCATAGAAACAGTAATAATTCCCAGCCTGCAGAAGTCTGACAGGCAAAGAAAATATAATTTCGTAGGTGTTCATCATGACAATATAATGAAAAATTGGTGCTTTCTTTCATGATGAACACGAATAGGTTTTTTTAGCATTTACATTATGAATAAACACATAAGCAAGAAAAGATAAAATTCATATACAGTATACAAGCAACATGACTTAAAATATTACATTTGTAGTTCTAAAATTGATTAAAGTTATGATAAAGCTTGTTGCTTATTTTGGTTTCCAAATTTACTCCAGTTTGCATGAAAGCCTGCATCTAGAACAGCTGTCAGGATCTATGGATATAATCCAAATTCACTTTTTTGCCTCCTAGTCTTTTTCTGGAAGGGGTGAACACATTTATGTAAAGATCAGAATGTCAGGTTTTCCTGCAATTCCTGCAAAATCACAGTTCAAATCCTTTCCCAAAATCAAATAGAATATAATCATAGTGTAATGGGAAATGTTTCACAAAGATGTAATGAATCCCTGCATTATGACAAGCAATAGAAATAGACTCACAGGGTAATGTGACTATTTTCACAAGAATTCTGTGAATGTTTAGTTTAAAATAATTAAAGAAGATTAATATCTTGCATGCACCAACTCCCAAAATACTGATAGTCGTTTCACATCTGTCGGAACTTTTGCAGAACCTATTTGTGCCTGTTTGTTTTCCTCACAAAAATCTGTGAAAGTGAGGCTTATAATTTGTACTATGATTTATGAATCACTTTTCATCATTTGTATATGTTGCTTTGAAATTATAACATGAATGGTATGAAAACATTTGTGTAACATATCGAAAAAGGTCTGGTCAGCACTGAGATGAGATGTTCATGCTGTGTGTTGGTGGGCAGTAGATTTCACTTTTTCCTATGAACCAGTATTTCTACATCAATTTCCCAGCTTTGTGCTTGCTAAAATCAACTCTGGACCCGCAGCTGTCCTCTCTAAATTTCTGGTCAATTAATTTTTCAGTGACACTGGTTCATAATGTCTGCTGCATTATTGCATTATATTCAATGTCTGATTTGCCTTTCTGTTGCAAATCAAACTGTCTCTAAATTTGGAGGAAATAAAGCCATAATAATCAATAATAATAATTACTTACACTCACAGTACATTTTCTGGACACTCCACCCAAAGTGCTTTACAGGTACTGGGGACTCTCCTCCACCACCAATAATGTGTAGCCCCTAACTGGATGATTTAATGGCAGCCAAAGTGCGCCAGTACGCTCCCCACATATCAGCTATCAGTGGGGAGGAGAGCAGAGTGATGAAGCCAATTCAAGGATGGGGATGATTAGGAAGCCCTGATTGGTAAAAGGTTAGGGGGAAATTTGACCAGGACACCAAATTATGGGTTCAGGTTATACGAGTTATGGGTTCAGGTCCACACTGGGATTGTTCCTTGAATGAAGTACTTTAGTCCAATTGCTCCAATCCACTCAGCTATTGAATGGACTTATTACTTATGGTATCATGTCATAAGTTTATATTAAATAATGATAATGGACAGATGGATAGTAACCTGGTGCCCATCTCAGAGTGGTTTAGTGGTTTAAAGTAACAGAGGTTTAAAGTAAAGTTAATACATTTCAGCTGGGTCATGTTTGGAACTTCCTGGCCATTAAACATCAAACTGAAAAAAACAAAAACAAAGAACACTGATTTTATTAACATGCTACATAGTGCACTATGTCCAGAGGTATTGCCATTGAAATCTTTTTTTTAAAATCTTCAATTAAGAAAGAACACAAAAACTGTCATAAAATATTCCTAAGTTTTTATATGCTGTTAATATGTTTATAAATTGATTTTCCAGGAAAGCACAACAGAGCTTCCCTGCTCTCTATGAGTGGTATGTACTGTATATGAGTTTCAAACACATTCCGTCCATGCTCTTGATCAGCCTAAAGAAAATCCTGTCTCCTGATCTTTTCCCCATGGCCCGGCTATCGTGTGGGTCACTCGTCACAGACAGGCTTCCATTTTCCACCCCAGAGATACTGTAGCTGTGCCTCTGAGTCTGACTGTTTGGTCAGACGAGTTATTAAAAGAAACCACGTTGCAGTACTTGGTTCTGACAAAAGGTATGTGGAGAGATTATATGACTCAGAGATGCCCACAGTACATGATTAAAGTCAGGTTTAGTGGCCGAAGGTTTTTTTGTCCATGGTAATTGCATAACTTAAAAGTGCCACCATAGCCGGCGGAGTTTGTAACTTTTGCAGTTTGTAACTTAAGCAAAGAAAAACATCATTTCTGTGCCACCAATAAGTGGCCATTGGTTTATTCTACACTTTCAAATGCAGAGAAAGTAATGGCAAAGCTAGTTAGTGGTTCTGAAATGAAGCTTCATTAGCTGAGCTTGTTTTAGTGCCTGAGTTGTGATATGGAGCTTTTGATCATTCAAGATTAAAGCATAAGGATGTGCACTTTCGAAATGTGATTCAGTGTGATTCAACTTTGTGTTTTTTCTTTATTATTACTGTATGTTTGTAATTGGGGCTATTTTAATTATTGTGTTGACTCACTGTTTATTATTTGCTCAACATTGTATTAAACCATTCTTTATTTATTTAAATTATTTAAATATCAAGAAATAAAACAACTGTGTGCTTTGATAGCTTCAAATTCTTAATTTAAGAGTCTACCATAGCAAAAGACTTCAGAAGTTATTTTTTATTGTTCTTGTATTGAGATGAGAGACAATGCAACCATTCAAGAACATTCTTAAAAAGTTCTTAGTTTACTTTTTATCTACAGTGACTATAGTTATTCAATAAAAAACATATTGTGACTGCAGGATGATATGAACAGTAAATAAGAAATGCAAAAAGTGGTGACAAGTATAATGCATATCACTTCACGCCCTCAACCAGTTATAGACAAATCTGGGAAAAAGTGAAGAATAAAACTTAAATTTAAACTACATGATTTAAATTACAGTAAACCACTGGTTAAGTCTTTTTAACCACCAGTGAAAAAAACAGTCCAAAATCAACACTCAACACAAAAGCTGAAAGTACCTCAAACCATATTCCAATATATGCAGAAAGAAAAACTGGAAAATTAAAGGAACTGTACCAAAAAATACAATTGAATTTTTTTGCTCTGTCAATAAATGTACAGTACATTCCTCCTGCACAATAAGGTACTGTAAGTGTACTACAAAAATAACTCCTGAACAGTAAGGGTCTTCATACACAGTTTCTAAAAGCTTTCACTTAGAATGCTTTCCTGACCTGACATTTTCAATAGAAAATTACACAATAGAAAATCAAGCTTCATTAGACTTTTCTTGGGTCAATCAAGGCTTGATTTTGTTGAGGAGCACGTAAAGAGCTAGGTCAGTAGGTTTTATTTTGACATGGTTGTAGCTTTATTGACTTGGACCTAATAGGGCAAGTTGTAGGTAGATGAGCCTGCAGCTGAGTGGAAGGGTAGTGGGACAGGATAATTGTTTGTGCCACTATACAAATATTTTCAGCTCTGAGTCCATGTTAGTGGGTCAGAGGTATTTCTGGAACTAAAAGGCTCTAGCATTTTTGCCTGACCAAAGCATGAGATGTCATTCCATTGTATGTACTTTTACACAACCCTTGAATTCAAGGGTCATTAGATCTGTCTGGGGTCAAACCCAGGCTTGATTTTGTCAGTAGCTCATGAAGATCTAGGTCAGTAGGTTTTAAAACCTTCACCACTTCTTACTTGATTCATATTGAACTTATTCAGCATTCATCCGGTATTCTACTGAATATTTTTTCACTCAAATAGAAGTACTGTAAATATACCATAAACATAATGAAGAAATAGATTTGTAAAATGTGCTGAAACAAATGAACCATTCCATCATCTCCAAAGTCAAACATGGTGAGAAAATGTGTACTGTATATGGCTCTAAACCTCAGACACAGCGAAAATAACATTTTGACATGATTCTAGCTTTATTGGCATGAGCCTAATAGAGCAAGTTGCAGGTATTCCCAAAGGAAGGAAATAGCTTGGAGTATTTTTTTTTAATTGTTTTGCAGCTGAATGGAAGAGTAGTGGGACAAGATTATTTATATTTATATTTATATTTATATTAATATTTTCAGCTCTAAGTCCGTGTCTGTGAGTCAGTGGTACTGATGGACCCTAAAAGACTCTAGCATTTTTGCTAGACAAAAGCATGTGCTTTCAGTGTATGTTTGTGTGTTCACATAAATATCCTGTATCTTCATGTGTTCACATAAACACAACCAGACTATACAGTATATCAATACTGACCTCTAAATTTGTTACAAATATCTTATTGAGATCAGAATAAGAGTGACATTCCCAATTTTAAGTTAGTTAAAAACCAGATGGGAAGATGTTCAATAAGTTTACTATTGAAATTTACCTCTACAGCAATATTGTACAGTGGTGAGAAAGGCAGTGATCCTATCATTATGATCAGCCTAGGAATGGACCACTGATAAGTGAAACGTGAACTATTATATATGTCAAAAGGATATATCAGACTCACCCATTAAAATTATTAATATTATTCTTTCTTTCATTGAAACAATTACTTGTGAAATAGGAAGAATAAATAATGTGTGTATTGACCTGGGATAATATAATTTTGTAGTAGTACTGAAGTCACTTGACCTATACCCTCTTGTCTAAACACTCCAAATATGATCCCAGCACAGCATTCACTCTGTTGTATATTACATCTTTACTGACTAAGACAAAGGTGCACAACTTTTGTACTTGTGACCCCTCTAGTTTGATTCCTCCTTAAATCCTTAATTACTGTACCTGCTGTCCTGTAATCAAACAAATTTTTCTCTCAATTAGACTTTTTGAATACACCACAGAGTCTTAAGCTGTTAATTGTTAAATTAGACCTATAAATCCTGCTAGACTGTTATTCTTAAGAAAAAAATACAAGTCCTTTGTACTGAAAAATGTGCACTTAGATTTTGGTCAGGGGCTAAATGTAGATGATTTGTATATTCACAAAGGAAGGAAATAGCTTAGAATGCCTTGGTAAATATTTTTTAATTGTTTTTCTTCTTCCTTTTTCCCATTCTGTTTTTGCAAACTAATTTAAAGATACGTGTAACTGTATGTGTGAAAGAGAACTAGACTTCATACTTCCTGGAACATGTCCTCTTCAGCGACTGGCAAAAGCTTATGGTTTACATTTAATTGTATATTTTAAAAAAACATGAAACCCATTTGTAATTGTGAAAGATTTTGTACACCATCTTATTTTTTTTTTGCTGTTGCTATTTTTTGGCTGTTGTATTTCTCTATTATAAAACAACTGACAAAACATGATGCCACATTTTTGTTACTTAAATCAAACAAACTCTGCACCGTTTTACTTAACAGTTCTCGTGCTTATACTGTATATTGTGTATACAGTATATTATAATGCAGACTGAGAGATGTATGTTATAATACATTATCTTATAGACTCTACAGCCAAAGAACTAGAACATTTCCTTAAGAAAGAACAAATACAAACCAACAACAGCTTTATAAAACACAATATTTTATTCAAACACTATGCAATGAGTACAATTATCAAAACCGTTTGTAAAACAACATAAAAACAGGCAATCAAACAACCACAACATACATATTAAATGTAGCTGCACCCTGACGAAGACATCATTACAATTTTTTCCTCTATTCTATTGCAAATTACTCCCTACTCTCAACTCCCCCTAATGTACAGAAATGAAAACGTGTATAAAGGAGGAAGAAAATCTTCCCTGAGTCTGTAATGAAAATACTTTGATGGTGTTTAATGGGCTTCTTGGGTTATTTTGACAATGTGTGAGAAGCAATTTGATGGTTTGTGTCGGAAAGAATATTCGTCCAGTACCTAACAAAAAAGCTTTGATGTACAGTAGAAAATTATTTCGTGTTAGCCACAGTAACTGTACTGTAAGTCATGTTGTGTGCATGCAAACTATGTCTATGCATGATGGAGCATTAAAATGTTTGGTACTTTTAAGAAGATGCTTTATGGAAACAGCAAATAAATACCAATAACTTGTGACATTGTCCATAAATGGGAAGGACATTTACAGTATATAGCTGGCATCTATATCGCCCTGCAACTCACAACTGACAACTTACTGAAGCTAGACAGGTGTGGGCCTGCCCAGTACCTGGATGGGAAAGCCCCTGGGAAAGCTAAGGTTGGTGCTGGAAGAGGTGTTATCTGGACCAGTAGGGATTGCTTTTTCCGCAGTCTGTGTGGGTCCTATTGTCCCAGTATAGCGAAGGGCACACTGTACTGTAAAGGAAGTGCGTGGTGAGTGTACTGGTGTGAAAAGGAATTATTATCATTCTCATTATTATTATTATTATTATTATTATTATTATTATTATTATTATATAATTATTGTATAATAAAAGATATAATCATAATAATAATTATTATTATATAGCAGCATTAACAATAAATTAATCTTCCAATTGAAATAGAAAAATATGGTAAAACAGCATCTTACTTTATGATTAATCTTACAGTACATGAAATTAAACAAACTTACAGAATACAGCTGTTTACATTACTGTCTATTGTACAAAAAAATCATTATTCCTCATGTTTCACCACAGAAACATTATTCAACTGGATGAAGACAGCAAAAGAAAGAGTTTGCCATTGGCATAGACTAGAAACACATAAATGTACAGTAATTATCATTTATGTTCATGTAAGAAGCTAATGTGATTTGGGTTAATTAGGAACAAGCTTATTTTGAACAAATAACCATGGAGTGTATTTAACTTGTTTAGTTGCAGGTTGATGACTCAATAGTGTCTGAAACTGGATTTGAAATAATGGACAGCTGTGCACTCTTCATTTTAGGAGTACTTCCCACAGTAGCTATATACAGTATGTAATTCTCTACATTGCAAAGGAATGTAAAGAAATGTAGTGCAATTGCAAAACTCTGCACTGTAGTGAAATACTGTAGCTAGTGTGGGAAATCGCTAACTACCAAAAGAATACTATACAAATGCATATGCTTTGTCTTCAATAAAGAAGTCATTTACCAGTGTGTAGTGCTTCTCAAGGAAATAAACCACATTTAAACACAAGCTGGAATTGATGTGGCTCTTCTGTACAGACATAAGGCTTATATGGAATCTCATTAATATTTTAGAATGCTGTAATCCATCTTTCTAAATTGTTACTATGGCAATCACTTGTCAAATTGATATTTTAAAAGATATGTTAGATACAAAGATTTTGGCTTTTAGCACAATTATCTACATACATAATTTATCTCTACATTCCAAGTCCATTGTAATGAGCCATTTTATTAACCATATCCTGTTTATAATGAACACATTCTCTTGGATTTGAACTCTGTGCAGCGGTATCCACATAGGAGAAGGCTACTTAGTTCATAACAATTACGTAGAAAGATTTCCAGTGTACGTTTCCTGGGTAATGTAATTTCAGCAACCAGATTGCTTTGAATTGCATGTAATCAAAGGCAAAGAACTGCTCCAGGTGAAACACCATGAGATACAGTAAGTGTACTGTATATATTGTAGGTGAGAAATATACACAGTGTTTGAGAATGGAATTTGTGAGATTCATCTCACTCAGGTGGGTGCTGCAGTCCAGTGACAGAAGAATTGGGTACCCTTCTACATGCAAAGAATTTTGATTGTGGTGAAAAGTGGTTATGCATTCAAGGAAATGTTAATTACTGCAAGTGTAATTACAGTAAGTGTGATAACAGAAGGAGAAATTAAAACGGAAAATGACAAAAGATGGAATATTTATGTTTTTCTAGTTTGTAATATTTATTTATTGATTCTTCATTAGATGACGTTTGGTACAATCATCCTGTTGTTTTATGGCTTTACGGTATATTGGACATCTTCATGTCATCTGTCATGTGTATGAATACAGTAGCATTAGATGTTTTCCTGTCTCTAGAAATTGTTATATGACTCATCCTCATTCACTGAATATTTGTCCAAGCCAATCACATCCGATGAAAAAAACCCTCAGTGATTCTCCTGCCCTGCAGCTTTCACGGTGTAGATATAGTTACTATGTATAGACATGTAAACTAATCTGCTGGTACACAATGTCATAGCACAGTGCAACAATGTCATATGAGTGTAATCTGTAAATGCCTATAAAGAGGTTGTACAATGAGTTTGACCACTAAAAGAGAACCCAGCACAACAGAAATAACCTATTTACCCTATTAAGCTTGGATCTCCCATCATCTCTAATGTTTAGGCTACATACTGTAAGTATATTACAACATCCCTAGCAACAGAGGTGCCACAAAGTGGATGCTGTGGACACAATTCAGATGATAAAACAACAGTATATTCTGTCAGTCCCCCACATAACACAATTTAACCAACACACAGAACAAATACTTTACATTTTCTCCCCATACCCGAAGACCTGCATTAAGACTAACGTTAACTAATAACTAACAATTTTAAACATAAAGTAATTTAACTTTTTAAACCTGTTCTTCTTTAAACCCAGCCCTAACCTTACATCCACATTTAACACTTGTTTAACCCTTGATTACATTGCTGAAGCTACTCCATGGGAGAGGCATGATTTGAACATCAGGCCTGCATAAACAACACAGCCGTATCTTATTGCAAGACCACAGAGCCCTCTTTGATAGTTTGAACCTGAATGTAATCCCAGTCAGATTACATGGAACGAATCTCGATTGAAGTCCATTATTGCATCAATCAGGTAATTGCACATTGAATGAAGGCCTTTACTGCAAAATGTTTAGGCTACATAAGTATATTATAACATCCCTAGCAACAGAGATGCCATGAAGTGGATACTGGTAATTCAGATAATGAGCAGAAAGGATCTGAAAATTTGTTTCCTCTCTGCAATGAACCCTGGAAATTCGGGGTTTTCATTCTATTTTTTTTCAGAAGGTCATAAATGCCCAGAGATGCTGTCCAATTACTGAAAAAGGAATTAATAGTAGAAATTGTCTATAAATTATAATATATTATATTGTATATATAAATTATACTGTATATATTATATATATTAAAATATATATAATTTTATATATAAATAAACTGGTTTGTATTTTTTTTTAAATGCAAATGCTGAATTTTGGAGTTAAACAATTTCAGTATAGAACATTTAGCCTCACGTTGATAATCTTCTAGGAAGTGTTAAATTTCTTCAAAATAGCAAACTGGACAATTGTTTCTAGCCACAAACCTACAGTATAACTATTGTTGCTATTTGTTTGCCTGGAGCATTGTTCCAAGGCGGCTTAAATTTGTACCTTTGTATACATCTTGGCATTTTTTAGTCATTTAATATTAATCTTACTGTGCTTTATAACTAATATAATGCATAAGGTGCTTTATAATGACGTTTGTAAATTTTCTCACGTTTATAAATTCAGCCTCATCTTCTAACAACCATCTTATCCATCATTTGGGACAAAACATACTGTACCTTTAACATTTTTTCCTGGCACACATTCTTTAATATTCTTGATCGCGTTTTTCCTTGTGTTCCACCACACCTCAGCATTCACTCTTCAGATAACTTCACATTGAGATTCCACAAATGCCTTAAAGTTAAACAACCTCTATGTCAATGATAACTTGCCTAAAACGGTTCCATCTATTAATTCTCTTGGTTGTTTCGGTAGAGTGAATTAAAAAAAAAAACGGAGCTCTTTATCTGGAGTCAGAGAGTCTCTTGAAGCTCATGTACAGCGTGCTGACCACCGTAGCCTCTTCAGGCGCTGAGTCCTTCATGTTAGACTGTCTTCTGCAAAGAAAAGACACCAGTTTCTTGGGCAGCTGACCACTGAATAGCAGGTAGATGCAAGGGTTGGCGCAGCTGTTCAGACTGGCTAGCAACATCAGTATTGTAAATGTAGCAGCTGTATAGATAGAAACAGGGTCAGTGTTAGTATATTTAACAGCTACAGTATTAGAAATCATAACCTTTCTTTTTTTTACACCACCATCTACCCTTCAATAATAACGCACACGTTTGAATACTTAGTTTTACTATGTATACAGCAGATTTAAAAGCGTATAATGATGACAATTAATACTGTATATTAGAATAATAGAATAAAGGGATGTCGCCACGTTAGTAACTATTGGCAACTCTTGGTTTTACTTTTCTTTGTTTTTCACGTGATTTAGACTGTTTTTCTCAAAGCTGAAGAGCCGTGAAGTTCATTTATTGCGTCTTTCATTTGTGACATACAGTATGTAATTTGTTTCTAATCCTGTGAATTCTGACCTACAAAGAACGACTGGCAGTGTTTAGAATATGATCTTACTTTCTATGGGTGCGTTCACATCCCAGACAGACCAGAGTTGGACAGTGAAGAATGGAGCCCAGCAGACAATATATGCGACCACAATGACCACTGTCATCTTCACAGTCTTGATTCTGGCTTTAGACACTCCTGTCACGCTGCTTGCCCTGGAAGGGAGGGGGTTAGCAACGGGTGCTTCTCTTCCCTGGTGCGTCTTTATGTAGAGGTTAATCTGGACGGCTCTGCAGATTCTCACCTGACACACTATTACAGTAAGGATAGGTAGTACAAAAATCACAAGAGTCGTCCAAGTCACGTACGTCTTTAGCCCCCAGGGCTGTATGAACTGAGCCCAGCAGTCGAACACTCCCGGTGCGATTTCAAAACGGGAAAAAATGAACATTTGAGGAATACTGCCAACCAATGCGATAGCCCAAGCAACACACACCGGGACGTTGCAGCGCGTTCTCTTCCTTTGGAAAGTAACCATGGGGTTGCATATTGCCTGGTAGCGGTCAATGGTCATCACCACAATCATGTATGTGGACGCAAACATGCCGACAATCTGTAGGTACTTGATGGCCCTGCATAACGCGTCGGGACCGATGAACCTGTCAGTTATGTCCCATATCAGTTGAGGGCATATCTGAAAAAACGCAACCACTAAGTCTGCCAGGCAAAGGTGCAGAACGAAGACTCGCATTCTGGAAACCTGCTTTCGTCTCTTCCAAAGAACCAAGAGAAGCCCGGTGTTTAAAACTGAAGCGCTCAAAAATATTACGGCCAAAAGCGCAATTTCAATTTTTGCCAGGCTCTCATTTCTGCCAAGACTCTGGGTCGCTTCCATGTCGACACTGAAATTGCTGATGTTTGGGTAAAACAAAGCCATCCTTCTTCAAAACGAGTTTTGAACTTTAACTCTGTAATATTGCAATCCGGAAAAAGTAAAAAAAGAAAACGTGTTAATACTGAGATTAAATTCACTAGCGATATTCAACAAACTTGACAACGAATTGCAACATTGACTTTTATCTCCAATATCGCATTTGGGAGTCTCAAACTTTTAAACTATAAAACTATTCGGATCATTTTCATTTTTGAACATTTCTTAACATTAAAGCATTTTGTCACTTTTCTTAAAATTAAGTACAAAAATACAGATTACAAAACACAAAATATAAACCTTAGCAGTACTCAGACTAGATAATTAGGCTTTCGCTGCAGAACCAATTATAACAAAGTTGTCTATAAAGATATATATATATATATTTCCCTGGCATTTAACTTTTCCTTCAAGTTCTTAAATGATTTTATTTGTAAAAAAAATTCAACTTACAACGACTTTCTTTTGTCTTCTTTAAGGGTTAAAAGGGGAAAGGAAACTGGATTTCATAATATTGCTTTGTAAAAAGCGGTGCCTTTGACAGACTACTGCAGCTGTATGTGGGCTTATATTTCAGGAGCGCTTCAGCAGGGAGGAGCTATCCTTCAGCACCACACCGTTACAAAGAACTCTTTTATTGCAGCGTCCAACATTCATTCTTAATTTGATGGTTTGCAAAAAACCAGGACGCAGGACAAGATTTTTAAAGAGACCCATGCAAGGAAGCCGATTGAAACTCGAAGACGTTTCGTTGTAAATGAAGTATATAGATACTGTATTTTTGTGCGGAACACAAGCTCCTGGAGGAGCCGCATGACTTTTCTGGTTGTGCGAGACATGTCAGATATTTTAAGAAGGCTACTCTTCGAAAACACAAATTACTCGAACGATTTTCGATAAGGGGTGCGAGAACATATTTTTAAAAAAACCAGGGGATGCAGGCTGCGGTGAATATTAATCACCACTGTTACAAATTGCTAAGGCCATCATATTATTCAGTGTTAAAATTCGTATGTAAGCTATTTGCGCTTCGACACTCGGTTTATAAAACGATGTTGTCAACAACAGTAATTAATAATAATAATATTTGTCTTTTCTTAAATAAATAGGACTTGCGGAACTATCGAGATGAAATGAATCGGTCCCAGTGCACTAATGTAACCTCTGTGGTCAGAACTGGTTCATAACAATGTCTTGGTTCTAATTATAACTATTCGTACCTTGTTCCAAAGGTTCTGATGTTAATGGGCGGCAGAAAGTTGTTTAAAACGTCTAGATAAAAGTACTAATACTGTATATCACTTAAAGGTTTTAAGTTATGAACAATAACCTTCATCGACAAATTATGATAGACACAGACTTGTGTCAGACAAAACTTGCATAATTTAACTTGTTTAATTGCCATTTCATGAAAGTATGTAATTGTTTCTAAATATAATTCAACCTATAGAAGACATTAACTGATGATAAGCAAACCACAAGGCACCTAAAGCTACAGCTAAAAATATTTAGGCAAGATGATTATCTTCTGGAGAAAAATGTTTTGAAAATTTCTAATTAAATTATTGCTGACTCACTTCTAAATACACAGCTTTATTCTTCTATTTGTATTAATCTTTCCAAAGCTGTTGCCAGAGTAGATCATGAATTTAGCAATAGGGTAGTTGACTGGTTACAAAAGTGTTTAATGGACAGAATTCAATGCATATATGTTGATTTTACCTGTCTGTACAAAGACAACTCAGTTTTATACTAGGCTCAGTATAAGTTCATTAGTATGAAGATGACACCCATTAACATTTTGGTGCTCCCACCTTCAATTTAGTAAAGATCTGCAGATGTTTCAATCTTAGATTAGTTTTGTTCACAGGAACTAAATCTTAGGAAATGGAAAATGTATAGATTTAAGCATTTTTATTACAAATATCTGGCCTAGTGGCTGGAACTTTTAGTTCTAAAATTCACAGAGAACCTTTAAGAAATCTCAGTCTAAGTTTCTGTTTTAAACTTGTGGTTTACTTTTAAGGCAAAGAAAAGGATGATAGCTCACAATTTTCTGTTCAGACACCAGGTTATGAAGACACACTTTAGATGGATACTTCATCAAGAAGTTCAGAAAGTTCAAGAATGTTACTAAGGGATTTTATGCTGCTGCCTCACAATTTTTTGGGGTTTGAATCCAGTCTGTGGTGAAATTTGCCAATTATACAATCAGTTTTCCCTGGGTGCTCTGCCTTCCACCCAAATTTCACAGATGTGCTGGCTAGATTAAGTTTAGTCTCAAAATTGGTCCCATGCGTGTGAATTCTGCAATGGTCTTACCAACTTTTATCTGATCCAATTCTACATTTTTTGAAGCATGCCTCTTTCTGAAAATATCAATGACTGGCTGCAGGACAGGCCACGGCACCAGGCCAAAAAAATGAAAAAAAAAAGTTAAGTAACCAATCCTTTGATACAGAAAGCTATGTGAAAAACTGCCCTTGTAATTCCCATTTGCTTGACAGGATTGTGCCGCTGGAATGCTGATGAACTCATGTAGTTTACAACATAAGAGGGATAAACAGGAGCAAAGCTTATTCTCACCTTAAAATTAAGCAAATGGACAGGTTAGATAAATAACTGAAAAATGACACTGCTTTAGGTTTTATTACCTTTGAATACTCTTGGGGGGGAAAAAAGGCAACAGTGGTTTAAAATCTTGTACGTTCGTGGAAACAAAAGAAATCCGCATTATTGTAACACATGAACAAACCAGGTGCTTCATGGAGAGACTTACACAAGTTAATTCCATTCACCAGGTTTCACTATATACATTTGTTTATGACATGGAACAATCCAAAAAGAAGTGATCTCAAATCTTGCAAGCCATTTAAACACACAAAAAAAAATTACTCTAGAATCTGCTAACATAACTTTTAACTTTTTTTCATTTCACACTATCATACAGTGAATGATTTTCCTGTATCGTCACGTGAGCAGCTCCTTTAGGCTTTGACTTCCAATATGCACACGTGCGTCAGTGGCAGGTCAAGTCAGACAGGAGCGATTTCCAACTGCTGTCTTAAGTTTGAAGAGGAGCACACAAGGAAAGCTTGCCTGTTCATAATTTCTTGACACTGTTCAGTAGCTCTTCCTTGTTCATTTGATAGTGGCTCTTTTTCCACATTTCCCTCAGTGACTGTATTGTTGTCCCTATCTCCTTGCCCGAAGATATACCCATTTTCCTCAGGTCATGGCCACTGACTGGAAAGCGAGGAATTGACCATTTTTTCATTTCAGCCAACAACTTTCCCTCTCCCTGGTACTTCAGGAGCTCACAGACCTTGCTCTGTGCATCTGGCTCCCTAGACTGGGATTTAAAGACAACATCACAGACGGAGACAAAAACTCATATCTGACATCACGTGGTTGAGAAATATTGTATATCCTTCTGATTTAGCAAACATACTTAGCACCACTGTATGAAAGCTGTTTGAAAAACCTAAATATATATACTGTAAATGCAAGAAAAAAGCATATGAAAAATGCAATAATTTTTCCTAATTATCTACCTATTAAGTCCATCTTCATTGCACTAATTGAAGCACTAAAACTAATGAAGTACATGATGGGATACAAATTACTTTTCTTGTTGGTGCTTATTTTAAAAGAAAATCATTAGAATATATAATATATTAAAATCTACACATTTAGTATCACAATTTCTCTAAATATTTTCATATAACTGTTAAAAGATGTAAGCCCTCAAAGGGTAAACCTACATTAAAAGGGCTATTGAGTCAAAACAATGCAACTCATCTGCTACTGTTGTATAGACACTGCTACTGTTGCATTAGAACAGGGTCAGTTCTTTCATTAACAAGGTCATAACAGCTAAATGCTACTGTTAAATGGTAAATGTTAAAATTCTAATTTTATCCTCTAGGAACAAATGCTAACATTTGTTTTTTGCTCTGCTTCCCACATTTTATTGGAACAGGATATGCTTCTGACTGAAGGCTTACTGTTGCATCAATATAATTAAAAAGGCGGCAGGCAAACAAAGAGATGAAACTTACATCTATAATGAAGTCTGTGTAAGGCTTCAATTCATCCGACGCCTTCAACAAATCTCTCCTGTACTTCACCAGAAAGAATCCCAGGGTTTTCTCCTCTTTTGAGATCTTTAACCTGAGGTCAAGCCTGTCCACATCATGTGTGTCCCTGAATAATGCAGACAGGACAGTCATGGGCTTCGGAGACCACCGATGGGCATGATTCCACACTCGGTCCAGCTCTTCTAAATTCCCTCCCACAGGTAACCCTGAAAGAGCAAACCAGCTAAAGTAACACGTAGGCAGCAGTGCGTCGTTTAGCAACTGAGGCCTGGACTCTAGGTTTCTTTACCCAGTGTTAAACCAGTAAGCGTGAGCTAATAAGATGCCTAAGGTCTAATTATAATGTAGTTGGGGAAAAAAAAAGTCCGTTGCAAAGTGCAAGATTTGGTAACATGCTGAGCTCATGATAAAGTATAATGCTCTCGTAATCCAGCATATCCTTGTCTACTCAATTTCTTTGGCTGGAAAAGACTGGGACGCTAAAGCAATGGCATCAGAGGACACTATCTAACCCTTAACATTTCACAGGAATAACATTGGAGATGCCAGTTTTGTATGGGGAAGGAGAAAGTAAAAAAAACAACCAAAAGATTAAATAATTTGTTCTCTTTTGGGAAATTCACATCTGGAAGTTTCCTGGCACTTAGTGGCCACAAGAAAACTTTCAAATGTACAAAGATGTTATGTAAAGAGACAACAAGGAAGTGAAAACTCTAGCAGTGACTCCAAACATTGCGTCTTCTAGTATCTGATCCAGCCAAGTTCTTAATTTCAGATTTATATTTGACTTATGTCTGTAAATTTGCTTTCAGCTTTGAAAAGGTCAAATTTCTGAGCTGCCCCTAAACATGTGTTGCCTAAAATGTAACCACTAAGACACCCAGTGGAGGGAAAAAAACGCTCACTGTGGGTGTGTTTGATTCAGTATCTTTTCCATTTATGTTCATCATCAATTCATCAACTCATAAGAGCTGTTTAGACAGAAAATAATGACCGGTAACCTGAGGAGAAGCTTGCCACTATTAAGACTGTATGCTGAAGTCCCCAGAAACAGAAGCTTTGAAGAAACGTATTTTCTGACACTGAGGATTGACCAAAGAAGTCTAAACAAGAAAGCAGATTTAAATGATCAATTAGTGCAGATGAGTTAGAGCCCAGTTGTTATGTTATTAACTGAGCAGACTCAGTGTGTTCCTACAGGACCAGGGTTGGCAACTACTGTACTAGACTGTACTGGATGATTCCCCTTACCAATGTACTGGGCAACGTCAAGGTCATAAATAAGGAAGAGTAAATGAGCAGCATGGTTGCCCATCAAAGTCTTTTTCAATTCGACCCAAATCCTCTCCCCAGAGATGGCAGCCAGGCCCTTGGCATGCTCTTTTATTGCCTTCAGTGTCTCCGCGTCATGATCTCCAGGCTCCTCTGCCACTTTCCCATAAAATCTGCAGCCGGATAAATCAAGAGACGTCACATGGAATGACGGCCATGAAAATCCTCAGCAGGCTGGCTGTGGTTAATGTTCTATGTGATTAAAGTCAGCACTCACTTTTTTTAGCACTCAAGGCATTAAAATAAAGAAAGCAAAGCCTCCTAACACAGATTTCTTTTAAATAGTTTATCTGTATTGTATATACATTTAAAATCTCATAGTTCTATCTTGAGAGGCTTGGCAGAACACTATAGATGTGTATGCCTCCAAGACAAAATGTAATTTTGCACCAACCTGAAATATCGGAGAATTCTTAAGTAATCCTCCTGGATCCTCTGGGATGCATCTCCCACAAACTTGACCTTTCTGTTCTTGAGGTCTTCGTATCCATTAAAATAATCATACAGGGTTCCATCTAATCCTAGCAAAGTACAACAGAGCCCAAGTTAACAAAGCAGACACCTGAAGCTGGCTTGGCTCAGTGTCTTTTATTGGAAATCAATGGTGTTATTTATCAGACAGAACAAACGTACACAGTGAGTTGAAACCAGTGAACAAAAAAAAAAATTCACGACCTTTCCAGATATTTCTAATGAACTTGGAACATCAGGTTTTCTTTATTTAAACTTGATTTCAATCACTATGATTATGAGGCAAATGGTGAGTAAGAGATAAATGACAGATACTCTACAGGCAAGGTTGCTACAAATGAAGAGGAGAAGTACCATGCAGCAGGCTTTGATGTAAAAAAGAAAAAAATCCTAGCTATAGACACTACATGCAAACATAATTATTGTAAATATTACAGATTTTATTCATTATATGGCACTACAATAAAGAAATAATCACTCGAACAGTGTTGTACTCCAACGTTAACTCTTCAGATTAACTATTCTGTTGTTGTTTTTTTTCTTTGGACAAAAAGATGTTTGGTCTCAAAAAAACATATTTTTGGGAGGTCTGTGTGTCGAATGGATACAACTAACAGACTAATCAAATAATAAATAGAAAGAGAATATGTTGTCAACTGGGAAATAGAATGCTGACTATGGCAAGCAGTTGTAATTGGATTCTTCTAATTTCATGAAAAGCACAAAGTAAATCTAAGCCCATATAAGACACCAAGAAAACACACTTGTGGAAAAATCAGGCTACTCAGGTTAGATTTTTCACAAGATTAATCCTCTTTAAATATTTTCACTCTTTCAGCTGGCGTAACGCAAGAGCCACTGGTTAGAGATTGCTTTTCATAAAAGGATGACAAACTATAAATCGTGGGTTCTCCAACTTAAACAGCTTTATTTGCTCCACCGCAGCCATTGCTTCTTCAATTAAGGTATCAGTTAGACAACTAAGTACAGAGGAAATGGAAAAGCCTTTACCTAAAAACATGGAATTGATGGTGAGGTCCCTGCGCTCTGCATCTTTCTGCCAGTCGGTGGTAAACTCCACCTCTGCATGCCTTCCATCAGTCACAACATCAAGCCGCAGCGTGGTTACTTCAAAATTCTGATTGTGCACCTGGAAAAGACAGACGCGCACCTTAACTCTGTTGTAACAGCTGTGCCAATAAGCTTCATGTTGGGAGTGATCCTGCTTCAGTTTCAGAGCTCTATCTTTAAAGAAAAGGGTCAGAAATATGAGGGAGCCATTCATCCATTCATTCCATCTTGTTTATTTGGCTTCTATGAGCTCATCAACCCCTGAAATCTCAGCCAACTTTTTGAATGATACCAGATTGTGGGCTAGGCAGTCTGTTTCTGACTCCATGTATTTTGCAGAAGGAAGAGCTTTTTGATTTATGTCCTAAATAAATCTGCTCCTCATGTATGCCCATCATGTACAAGTACTATAGTTTATTAATGAAGCTCAACTCTCTGCTGGAATATAACCAATATATGAAGTAATCTTATTAGTATTAGTAGTCTTGCACTAATACTTTGTCTTTATTTATTTTGGCTTGAATCAAGTCCAGTACTTGAAAATAGTTACTTACTGGGCAATCTAAAACATACGCAAACCTTACGGCAGGTCAAATTATGATTCCACAGATTTTACAAAAGAACCTGCACAGCTAAGAGTTCTCCTCAAAAAGGACATTCTTTCTTTCACTACAGACTCAAGCTGACAGTTTCTGTGTTAAAAGATCAAACAAAGCTGACCCTTGCAGTTATGGTACCATGCTTCTCTCCATTAGTGTTGATCATTCTGATGCCTGCTGCCTGGAACATGCTTTTCATCTCATCAGGGGTGGCTGTGGTGGCAAAGTCCACATCCTCGGGCTGTTTTCCAGACAAGAGATCTCGCACGGCGCCCCCTGCTATTCTCAGCTCATACTTGTTCTTCTCAAACAGCTCTGGAGAAACAAGAAAATAGAGAATAGTAAAGCAGACAGCAGTTCATCAGGTGAAATACAGGAACATAACTCAGATTAAATCACCAATAAGACAGGCAGCTTTAAAATACATTATTACATCACTTTTAATAACCACCTATCCAGTTCAGGGTCACAGTAGCCCAGAGCTGTAGAGCTCAACAGCAAGCAAAGGGCTAAAGACTGGATGCACCCCAGACAGGATGCCTGTCCACTGCAGGGCACACAAAGACACAAACACACACACTCACAACAGAGCCAATTTATACAGAAGCCAATTAAAAACCTAACAGTATGTTTTAGAACTGTGGAAACCAGAGCACCCAGAGAACGTGGGGGAGAACATGCAAACTTCAAACACATAGCACCCCAGGAACTGAA
The DNA here is from genome assembly GCF_055471065.1 of Atractosteus spatula. Classification (NCBI taxonomy): domain Eukaryota; kingdom Metazoa; phylum Chordata; class Actinopteri; order Semionotiformes; family Lepisosteidae; genus Atractosteus; species Atractosteus spatula. Next base: position 53,772,916 of record NC_142710.1, read on the forward strand.
CCCAGGGCACCAGCACTGCAAACCAGCAATGCTAACGAACAACTCCACTTTGCTGACCCAAATTTAGAAGTAAAATTACTAATCAAACCTTAGCAGCATTACGTTAATAGCATACCTGCTATGCCATTCAGCCCATCTGTGAATAATGACTGAAAGTCTTTTGTTTTCAGCTGCATGGTGAAAAGGCTTCTGTAACTCCAACTCAGAGAAACTCTACCAACTATGGCTGTGCTCAGAATTACTTGCCTCCACATCTAAAAAGAAAGGAGAGATTTTGGGGAAAAAATAGTATTCAGCACAAATTTAAAACTGAGTAACGGAAAATCTCCAGAATGATCAAATCATATATTGGCATTCTAGCTGTTCAAGATAAAATGTATGTGACAAAGCAATCCAACCTCAACATTTTCTTAAAACAACTATGTTGTCTATACATCCTTAAGCTGTTTAATGGATTCAAGAGAGAGAGAAAGGTTTAAAATATATATTAAATAAAATATATGAAAGCATAGGAGGTTCTTGTGAGGAAGAGTGACAAACCTATAGTTAATCCCTAATTCTGGCAGGTTTTTCATCCAGCTGGTTTCATAGCAACTAAATTGAGCTCATTATTGAATTAATTGATCCAGTGGTTTAATAGCTTTTCCCAGCTCCTGAGCTGCTGGTTCTTTAAAGAGACCTAGAATTTGGAATTCGGATTTGGAATTGGTATTGGTATATACCCTGTAAAAATTTCTGAGTGTCACAACTGTCATCATTTAAGTGTGTTGCCAGAAATGCAGCCAACTGGACCTCTCAGAAGGAATAAAATAAAACACTCCATGTTGGTGTCTAATGTAGTGTAATTCATTACCTGTATTGTTCATTGACAATTCATCAACTAGCAAAAACCATTTAGTTAGAAGGAACAATAAGCAAGTTGAGGACAGGCTGAGAAATGTTATGTACAGTGGCTGAAGATAGAAACCATTTTTTTGATACTCAAGACTAACCGAAGAAGTCAAGTTAAATAAACATCTAAGCAAGCAAGTAGAACAACTAAGTCATCAGTTGGCTGTGAAGATGCTTGCTGAAATTGGCTCCGGCTCCACCGCAACCCTGATTTGGAAAATGTGGTTAGAAAATGGGTGGATGGATGTAGAGCTCAGCTATCTACTGTACATAACCAGAAGACTATGTTCCTCTAGGACCAGGGATGGAAACCATGGCTGTAGTGTAGGCTTATATTTAAATAGGGGTGGCCAAAACGTACTTCTGGAAAGTAAGCCAATACACAGTAAGTTTTATAGGTTACCTTTAAATTATTCATCTTTTACCAACTTCAAAATCTCATTTCCACCATATAAGCAGGTGGTTTGTTCAGTTAAATTGTTTACTAGCAAAATAAAAATACCAATACCGCGTAACTTACGGAATTAGTCCTAATGTACGTATTTACTAAATTAATTTTAAAAAAATCACATGATCCAAGTCATGACAGACACGATTTAAGAATGACCAATTACACGTGCAGAAGTACATTTCGCCAGGATCTTGGCTTACTAAACCTGCGATATTCAAATCCTATACTATTTAAATGTTGCTAATTTTATCAGTATTGAGTTTCTCGGCAAACTGAGCAAAAATATTTTTAAACCTATTGTAATAAAATGACGTACTTCCATAAATACAAATCCAAGGCATGCATTTGCGGGTCTTGAGCTTTACTACTCTTCGGGTGTTTAACGATTTAACAAATACGTTTACTCAAGATGGAAATTTATCTCCCCTACACAACGTCTTTAAATACTGACCTGCTGAAAACTGTTCAAAAACACTAATTTCAACTCGTCACATCCATAGCACGACTCATTCACTTCCTCCCGCAGTGGACGTATTACACGCATTGTACTATGGCAATTGTAGTATTTCTTGAGAGTACTGTATGAGCGACGGCACTGTCATCCAATTACTGAAGAGAATTTTCAGCCTTAGGGCGGATCTTCCGGAAACGTTACAGGAAATTGCGTTGGCAATAACATTCAGAGAGAGAGATTGGGTGGGTGGCGTACTACTCTTGGTTTAGCAAAACAAGCTGGTTTGGTGAATTGAACTGATAAATATTTGCAAAACTTTAATACAACAAAGAATTTTGTGTACGTCGCATAGACAAATAGTTCCCCTTTTCTGGAGCGATTGGTGTGTGCATGCGCATAGCTGCAGCATACTAAGTAAAAAAAACGTATTTTTTAAAACTTTGTGTAGAAGGAGACAATTGTATTCGTTCCATGTTTTGTTTGACCAGTAATTGAAGTATTGTGCAGTACTTCTCTTTGTTGTTAAATATCGCGCTAGGTTAAACCTAGCATTGCCAATGACTGTCAGACTATCTCGGGTTTTACTTCGTTATTGATTGATAATGCCTCAAGACGCCCCCGAAGAAGACACTGATCACCGCCCTTTGGTGAGATCTTTGGATACTCGGATACGCTCCAATGTGGTATTTTGTAACCGGAGCCCACGAGTTGTCCGACCCGTGTGGATCAATTACAGAGGGAAAGCTCATCCTTACGAAAACATACAACCAGGAACAGGGAGACGGATGACGACGTATGTAGGTGAGCGGTGCATAACAGCTTCACTTTTTAGTATCTGGATGATGTGTTCTCTAATTTAAATCCTGAAGTTCTATCCAATTCTAATGAGAGTTTTGAATCACATGTAAGGTTGTTCCCATTTCTTTCTTAACCTGCGAAAGTAGTCTACGCTTTTTTACTGGAGTGTTATAAAACTTGGAGCCTTGTGCGTGAAGGAGGCTTTACGGTCGAAATTAGATATGTAATTGATGTTAAATATTGTGAATATATCTTTTGGATTAGCTGTTCAGCATATACATGCAGCTAGCTAAATATGGTTTATTTCTCTTTAGGGCATCCTTGGATGTTCAGAGATGCAGAAACAGATGAGCCACTCATTGTGAACGGAAAAGAGTTGTTTCTTCCAAAACCCCAGGAACATTCCCAGCCGTGTTTTGTAAATATCACACTACCTGGTGCGTATGTTCATTTTAATGAATTTTACTTTAGTTTATTAGGTGGACAATTTTTAGAAATTAGCAGTTCTGAGTAGTACAGGCTGTGAGATTTTCTTGTACTAATGATCTGATTAGTCTTTTTTTTAAGTGGTTCATATTATTTATTGCAAAAAAGTACCAAATAGTACACATAAGTTTTCTGGGTGTTGTTGTAAAATCATATGTTCTTTGTGCAGTTGTGGTTTCTAACAAGTTTTTTTTTAATACTTGCAGTCTTCACTCTAAAAGAAAGGTGCTTACAGATTATCCGCCGTCTTGTGAGGCCTGAAGACTTTAGGAAGCTGGAGATCGCGAGGAGTCTCCATGAAGATCTAGAGGATTGGCCCTGTGTAGAGAAGGACATTCAGAAGATTGCCCGCCGTGTGGCACAGAGATTGCAGGAGGACAGAGAAGCTCAACAACCTTAGAGGCTGGGCTGGGAAAATGTTTTTTTTTGGCCAGTACCTATACAGTATATGCTTTGACCAGAATGCTTAGTGACATAAAAGAAGACTCTGAAGGAAGGAGATGTCAGAACTGTAGATAAGTGATGGTATTCAAAAGGAAGAAACATCTCGTGGAAGGGGATTTGGAAGCATTCGGTTCTATTAACAGTGTTTATTATCTTCTGTTTCTCTTTTCATAAGCTTTAACCTTAGAAGGTTTCTATATGTAACTATTCAATTGAATCCATCAGTATCTTAAAGGTTTAAGAATCCTTTGAATATATTGCTTGAGTTATCCTCAGGAACTGAATCTGAATTGGTCCCTCAAGATTATAGTCTAGTGTTTTTCCTGTTGTGCACATATAGATACAAAGAAATCACAGCACGCCTTTTCTTTATTTAAAGTGAATCATTTATACTGAATTTGTGCTTGCTGACTATATTGTGTACTGCAGTGTAACCGTCATAAAATCATATCTGGTTCAGGAATGAGTTATAAATATTCTCGTCGACCTGGAAATCCCAATATTTTATTTGGAAAGATTTATGATTTCCTCTGTATATTTCTTATGACTTCTTTTATCCCTGTGATTCTGAAACTATGCATGTCAAGATTTTTAGGTATATAATTCCAGCTGTAATAAATGAGGTTCAGTATATGTCCTCAAAGCGTTTACAGCATTATCTTGAATGGTCCACAGTGTGGCAGAGAAGAGCACGTTTTGTGGACACCGCACTCAGCATTGTCTGAGAGGAATGCAATGTGCCTTTTTATTAACCTTCTACACTTGTTGTTAGAGCAGTTTTGTTGGATGAAATCACTTGCAGCAGATTCTGAGGAATGTAACCTCTTGGAAGTGAGTGAAAAGTTCAGCACTAGACCTGGGGTTCTATTTGCGTGCAGTTTGTGTGGGTTACCGCAGGGTGCTCCAGTTTCCACAGTCCAAAGACATACTGGTAGTTTAACTGGCTCCTGGGAAAATTAGTCCTGGTGTGAGTGTGGTATGTGTGTCTTTTGTGCCCTGTGATGGACTGGCTTCCCATCCTGGGTGCTTCCTACCTTGTGCCTGCTGCTTGCAGGGATAGCCTCTGGCTTACCTGCGGCCCTGAATTAGATGAAGTAATTAGAAAAAGGATGAATGTATAAATGGATCTAAGTTAGTGACAGGCTTTTTAAGGTGATGTAGCTTCTAAAATCTTACACTGCAGTTGTAACATAGTCCTTGTACAGCTAGAACCAGCTGTAGTTTGTCCCGTTTCAACTTACGATGTACTGTATTGCTCTTTCAGTTTAAAGCCTCCATTATTTTATACAAACCTATCAAAATTGTTTAATAACTTTGTAACCAGTTTGAGCTACATTTTTTGCTTTGGTCCAACAATAAATCAGTTGCGTGAATGAAAGCTTAACTGTATTTTTCTCTGTCCAGATATGTTTTTTTTTTCTTTTATCTGGCTGCTAGCATTTAAGGAGTATGTCAGTATGTCAGGTTAAAAAAAAGTTCAGCTTATTTCACTGTGCCTTTTGTTTAATGCATTAAAGTGAAATTGCTAAAGGAAATTTGTCTCCTGGATCTCATTCTTTTCTGTTGTCTGTGATGTGTTTGTGATTGCAGAAGCAGGCATTTCAATTAAAGGTTCCAGGGTCCTCATCCTCATTACCCAGTGCCCTGTCAGCATCCATTGTCTATAAAGTCAGACTAAACTAAATCAATGCTTAAATCAGTGTTACTTTCACCTTCAGATATTAACTGTGCAATCGTCTCAGGTGCTGGGAATTGGGGCAGCTAATTTAGGGACACCCAGATTGCATCTCCAGTGTAGTTTCTGAAGTTAAAATATAACTTCACAGCTTTTTGGTCCTAGGTTCTATGATAGCTGTGATCACCTTCTGAGTGAAATTTGTGTTGTCTGTGTGTGTTTTCCCAGTGCTTTGGTTACACAGTTCTCTATGGCATTGTACTAGAGTTCATGCTCATTGTTGCCTTAGTAAAAAGTTAGTAGTTTCACAAATATGTGACTAGTTGTCCTGGCTAATTTCCTATTGCACATCCTCCACATATTGTATACAAATATATTATTAATGAAACCCATACAGCCCTGAGTACTGTTTAGTTATATTGTGGATAATACATGTGCCCCTTTCAATGTTCATTCAATAGCTGTGTCCTTTGGTTAATCCAATATCTTCTATAAATAATAAAATGCCTTAATGACAGAATTAAATAGAAATGTGTTTTAATGATGTCATGTGGAAGGTGACTAAAAGTAGCTAATATTTTTATGGAAATTTTCAATTTCTTTTGAGAGTGCCATGTACTCTAATAATGTAATATAACAGTTTGTCACATTCAGAAATATTACGTATTCTCAGTCTTGGTTAAACTTGTCTGCACAGTAACTTTTATTCAGTAAAACTTGATCACTGCATTATTGAGTAGAAGAAGCAGTTTTGATTTCCAGACCTTAATTAAAAATTGAGTGAAATAGAATATGACTGTTGTATGTTCCCTGTAGCTAAGATATGTGAAGTTCAAGAGGATTTTAAATTCAAAGATAGTGTTATTCGTTTTCCTCTTAATTGATAGCAACCCTGCTTTTATGTTTCTGTCTTTATTCCTGACTATTAATCTTTAAACATGCTGACATATTAACAAATGCAGTGAGACTTGAGATAGCTTTAATCTCATGCTTTTAAAAAAACTTTAGAACCCTATTTCACTATAATATGTGGAGAAGTCATAGATGTAGCTTTTAAGGATATGCAAGGTTTCAATCAATGATAACATCCCATGATTCGAAAACACACATGATCAAAGTGACGATATCAAGCATAAGTGCTTCAAAAAAAGAAATGCTAGATGAAAAGTGAGTCAAGAGAGGAGAAACCCAGCAGTTGAATGAAATCGATTATTCTTTACAAAACAATAGTATCAATCACCTAGCTTTACATTTTCAACTGTCAAAACATTGTCTGGCTGTGCATTGTGTATCATCTTATTCTTTATAATAAATTGTTTCTAGACTTACAAAATTAAAGCTATGATGATTCCCCAGGAATGTGAAAATTCTGCTGTCCTTAAATGTGGCGATGCTGTATGATTATTTTAGCTTCAAGTTCAAGTTTAATCATAACTGCATGTACCCACATACAATGAAATGCTTACTTGTGTTTTTCCCTCACATAACATGGAAATGAAAAAACACAATTCTTGGAGACAGAACTGGCTAAATCACTTTCTGCCTTGAAGAACTGCACAAGAAATATCCTGAAATCCTTTTGGATATTGTCAATCCAATTCAAAGGCAATGAAATGTCATATGCTTGTTCATTTTGATAATTACTTGTTTACCATCGCATTGTTATAATTGTCAATGATTTTCTCTTGACCTTTTTGACCACTTTGAAGTAGAAGGTTCAGTTCCCTGTCAGGGCATTATAACTAATCCCCTGAGTGAAGTATACTTCGCTCAGAATTCGTTAGTACAATTCCCACCTGTTTTATTTGTTATAAATATGTAATGCTTTGGATAATGGCATCAGCAAAACAATTTCAGCTATACTTCATATACTCTACCTCAAAAGTATTGTGTCATGTTTACCCACTTCCGAGTAATCAAGAAGAATGATAGTAAATTAAATTGGTTTAAGCTAAATATTTGTTCAGACTGTCTTATGATCTGGTACTGTATTATATAACATTGTTGATTAAATATATTTTGATCTGTATGTTACTCTTATTTGGTGTTTTGCAAATTTAAAGAATTAAGAGAAGTAGTTAGGGTTAGCCATTTTTGTGAAATGAATAAATTAAACTTCATATAAAATCCTATTAGAATAGAACTAACAATGTCCAATAAGTGTCTTAATTAAAAATAATAATCTATACAGTTCTTGAAAATGTGTTTATTGCAAATTTGAAAAACGTTTCTGTTTTGGATTTACCTGGTTCTACTTGAAGGTTTAGAAGTTAATGACAAGAAGTTATCATTTACATAATACAGCCCACCTCTTCAATTTCCCATAAAAAATGTCATAAATACCATTGCTTACATAAGCTTTGCCAATTTTCTCTTTGCAAAGCACACAATGCCTGCCAAAGGCACTGTGAGTTTGGACGTAATCAGTTGCTAGGTTACAAAGAAATACGAGCTGCTCTTAGTTTCAGGAAAAGACACAGAGTAATATGCAAGCTGGAAGAAAGCATTGGAATGTGAGGGCTCCTAGCCCCTTCAGACAACCTAAGTAAGTTAAAATAAATCCCTTCTTCTAAATTCATACTGCTTTATACAAATTACACAACTGCTTCTTTTTGGCTTGTTAAAAATTAATCACTGTCAACATTTGAACAAAGTAAATGGGGTCACAAATGAAAGACTCATCAGATTATTTTACATATGCTCTTCAATATGTGCTCCTAGACTTTTGTTTATATTTTTCTGTGTGGGGATGTTAAGTATTTCATACAGGTCAGCACTAGTCATACTGTCATTTTACTGCACATCTTTCAGGAATATGATGGATGAACTTGTGTTAAACGTTCAACATTCCTTCTCTATGTAACATTAAGTGTTACTGTGACCTGTGTTACTGTTTGGTGTGGTACAGAGTTCAGAAGTAAAAAAATGTTAAGTCTCCCTAGAATGTTATTTACAGCATTGGCCTAACAAGACCTCAGCAAGGTTCAGTTGCTCAAAAGGACAAAGCATCATTGTCAGCACATTCTAGTCAATTTGGTAGTGAAATGTTTTGTAATCACCCCTAAGAAATTATGTTAAAGTCATATTGAGATGGATATTCTTTTCTTATTCCAACAGCAAGTTGATATTAGAAAAGCCACCTGCAGCTGTTACGTAATGTGCAGGTGACCATCATTTACAAATATACAGTACAGAGCAGCTGTTTGCTCTTCAGCTCTTTGTCTTGTCTTTTGCTTATTTCCCCCACAGGGAATTTTACGTTTTAAAATTGGTAGCATGGAAAGAGGTGAATTCTCCAGTACTGAGTTTTTTTCTTTTTTCTGTTTTTGCAGTATGACATTCTGGCCAAGGAATGATCCAGTGGTTCTTCCTCGTGTCAAAACCGATCACTGGGCGAAAATGAGATCTGAAGTGGTATTATTATTATTTATATGATGTTGTCATCATAATTGCAAGAGTTGTTTTCTGTTTGTGTATAGTTCATATTTATAGAGTACCATTTGAAAATGTGATTTGGAATTGATTGATCGTCATAGCAGGTCCACCTGTGCCAGACAGGTTTGATTAAGTAAATAGACTATCACTGTTACTTTTATCAATGACGCTTTGTCAGTGTTATTTAGAGGAAGTTGACACATCCTCCAAGCTTTCCTCACAATTTGACACCTGCTGGCGCATTGAAGCGGTGTAATGAATGTTCATGTTCATTTGTGTGCAATGCAGTCCAACTGTTGATTGGAAAAGTTTGATTATAAACATGGAACAGTATATTTTTAAGGGTCCACTATTTAATGGGAATGAAGTACCAACAAGTCATTTGTTTCTTTTAGGACATTCAGTCAAGCTATTGATAATTTTCTTTTCTTACCATGCATGGTTTTTAAATCTATTGTACTAGAGCTCCTTCAGTTTTCTGCCTGCTGTTTTATTTGATATATTTTTAAATCTGTTATAATTAAAGGTATCAGTTTTTAGAATCAACAAACATTTAAAGATGTATAGCTTATGATTTGCAGTGCATCACATTGGATAAATCACAAAGTCATTTTTTCTTCTTGCTGAGGCTCATGGTAATCAATAGCCTATCCAGATGCCTTGGCTCCATGGCAGGATCATACTTTGGATGGAACACCAGGCCATCAGATGGCACACACATATAATGTGGAGTAGGCATGCCAAGTGATTTTTCATTAGTTTGGCTGGATTCTAAGAAGTATGAGACAGAGTATGCAGAGTATATTTGGTGCAACTCTCCTGGCTGGGAGAATTGATAGCCTCCCTCCTTCATCTTGCAAGGATTGAGCCAGGGAGTTGCTGCAGGGGAGTAGATGAGATAGTAGGAGGGTGTATTCAAGTCCTGGGTGCAAGATTTAAATACTATGCCGGCTAGAAGAGGTTAGGATCAACCCTTCCTCCTGAATTCCTATTACAACTTTTGTTATAATTTCATTAAAATAATCAACAATAATATTGCAAGATATAACACTCATTTCAAACTGAAACCTTGTCTACAATCTTAATGAGAAAATATCGTACTTTGACACAATTTGGTAAATTTCAAAGCTAAATGTGAGCTTGTTTCAGGAAACACAACTAATCCACTAATTTGCTGGAAACAGCTATGCTAAGGAAGCACAAACCACCGTGCCGTTTGCTAAAAGACTGTCCCTTTTGTGTTTAAGTAAAAAGAGAGGAGAGTGGTGGTTTTGTGTTTAATTTAGATTTTCAGTCTCAATTCAACATATTTTGTTTTATTCTCAGATACACACCTTTCCGTTTTCTGTGTCTATTGCTGTGCTTCTGGAGAAAGGTATTGTTCTACTTTTAAACGAGAAAAGTAAAGGAACATGTACTGTATGTGCACTTACTGTATTTACATAGCTTTTATTCTTTTATATAGTTTGTCCAGAAATAATCAAACCTGCTAAATATGCTATCTTTAGTAAATTCACTGAAATCAAACAGAGCATTATCTTCCGATAATTTAAAGGACTGATCACCCTTTTGACAATGGTGTAATTAAAATAACAATTAATTAATTTAAAATCTCCTAAATTAATCTTTGCATATGAATTGCAGCAAGCCTCTCTTTTTCTAACCAGAATTTTGGGCATTAATTTGTGAAATATGATATTGCTCTCTAGGATCTTGCTTTAGAGACACTTTAGACTATTTCACCCATGACTCTAGCAGTGTGCTGCTTCATGTACTGACTCCAGGTGTTTCACACCTTGTTGCTAAAAACTTGACAGCAATGTGCAGATCTGGCAGATTTTCCTTCATTTTATCAAATTATTGCCTCTGAAAGTGATGGTGTGTTGCTTCACTGGCAGTGACACCAAATAACTAAAATAAATGGCAGTGACACTAACGTGAAAATCATAAATGCCTTGGAGACAAAGACCATAAACTACATGGATGAATTTATTTTTATACACATTAAACACATTTCAATTTCAAAGGACCAATGTGACCATAAATGCCATGGAGGCAGTTTAAATGTTATATCATTTGTCTTCCTCTATTAACACTCTGTATGTGTTTTACATCTTTTTGCTCTTAACTTGATTCAGGACATTATGAAGGAAATTGAAAGTTTTGCCTTACTAAATTAAAAGATTTTTCTTTCATTTTGAAACACAGATGGTTTTTGAGGACCCCTCATTTTAAACGTCAGTCCCGTGTTCTCCATGTATTCCAGGCAGATCAGTCTCTCCACAGAACTTGCCACAGTACAGGAATGAATACAACGACAGGGCAAGAAGAGGGTTCTGCTACTGGCCCATTGAGCAGAAAGCCTCCAAGTGTGAGTATCAGAGCCTTTCTTTCAACACACCAGCCTATATTTAATTAGAGATGCCCCAGAAACTGATCTAGGGTCATTTAAAATAATTAAAAAGTAGATAATATTATTTTAAAATAGTGTCCAAGTGTTTATGCATAGATATATGGCATGAACAATACCTGGCTGAAGACAACAACAGCCAATCCACAAGGACAGGGCTGTCAGAACCCCCCTCACCTCCTTTAATGAACGGTGAGTGAGGGAGCTGCTGCATGGGCCTAGATAGGGTGATAAAGGAATGTGAAAACAAGTATGCAAGATTAAGGTTTGACCTTTTCCTGAAGTTTTACATTAATTACAGCAATTAAAAATGCACGTCAGTAAATTAAAACCTAGAACAATACCTCATCTATATAACTTAAACATTTTCTCTGCTGCTGTCATATTTAATTGACTGCCCCAGTCTTTTCAGGCACAGACACAGGTACACTGTGGGAGAAGTCTTAAGCCTGTATTCTGAGCCCCAGCTTATGTACATGTGTATCTCCTTAAATCCACTGTGTTGGGGGAATCAGAATTGATCAGGCCAGATGTATCAAATTTTCTTTCCACCTGTCAAGACGTAATCGATTTTCTCTCTTTCTCAGCCCGAACTTGTGTAGCCCTGGGGCACATAGCTCAAGATGTCGTTCATTCCTTTTTTTCATGATTCTTTGAGTGTCTTTCTGTGTACCCATCAATGGAGCTCATTCATAAATTCACGGACAGCACTGACATTTGAAAGTGAAGAGTATCATGCAGTTTACAGAATGTGTCCCCTGGCTCACTCCTTCAGAATGATATATTGTCTCTAGACTAATTTTGAAGGTATACACTTCAGTTATGGGAATTAACTAGAGAAAAATATTTTTTTTTTCAGTCACTTTAACTGCCATTTTATGGCTTAGTAATTGCTTAAAATTCATCAAGAAATCAGGCACATAGTTACAATTGGACTTACAATATTCTAAAAATAATAGGAATATGGGAAAAAGTAAAGCTAGCTGGATTAATTAAAGGTAAATAAATCAGAGATGGTGTTGAAACTAATCCTTCACAAAATGTCCAGAAGTGACAGTCAGGTCAAGGAAGAATGAACAAAGACAGATATTAGTGGGTTTATGGCTTCTTATTATTTTGTAACCTTGCCTATATTTTTGTGTTCCTATGAACCTCTAGTAGAATTAGGCTTGGATTTGGGCCTCCACAATCAGCAGGAACAACTAATCAGAATGTGCCATTCTATCAATATAATATTTTCACTGCAGTCCTACTCATCTGTGCTCTGTAAGATGGCCTTCATTTCAGGTTGTGATGAGAATAATGTTGTGTGGGACTGAATTGTACATTTCACTGGTTCACTCTTTTGTCAATGGAAGATCTGGAACTCGTTCTGGTCAGGGGAAATGATAAAAGTCTGTCATATTAGGCTACTCATGCCAACTGTGCACCATGTGTCAATAAAGGATTTTTTATTTGACTGGGGGTTCCTAATGTATTGGCCAGCTAATGTAAAGATCTAATAAAATTAAAAGTATATATATGATAAAACAAGAATCAAGAGGATTGCATTACTCTTGTTTGTATTACTATACAGTCAGTAACTGCTGTCATTGGTTTCAGGTTACAGATACAGTTTTGGGGCCTACAAGACTGCACTTGGATTGCCAAGAATCTGAAGATGGCACATTAAATATTAAAACTTAAATATGACACGTTATCAATGTTAGTTTTGTGAAATGAGTCATATTTGTTATATTTTGGTCAAAAACATTTCTTTCTTTTTCTTCTGAACTGTAATGTATGTAAAGGAACAAGTAAAGGTTTATTCCATGCTGAAAATAGAAGAAAGGAAACACAACATTTTGGCTGTGGAGCCTTCATTGGGTGTAAGAACTTCTCTTTTCAGCATGGAATAAACCTTTACTTGTTCCTTTGCAACCTACTGTACGCACACTGATGCGGCTACCTACAATACTTGTAATGTACAGTATGTATACCAATATTTTTCCATCACGGTAAATTAGGGGTTAACGTTGTGATTATGGACAAAATAAAGTGAAAAATAAGGCTTCAGACTATTTTGTGAATCCCATAATTAACAATAAATTAAACAGCACATGAAAATTATAATGGTGTTTCTGGATAATTTTCATTTTTCCTTTTTTGCATTAGAATGAGTTTGTGTTTTACAAATGAGACAATTTAATTTTATTAATGGTACATTGCAATTCTTCAAGTGACATGACCTCAAACTTGATATTTTGTATACTTTTTTAATATATTTTTTTAAATATTTTTTATGCGAGCTGTGTGTATTAATAGTATTCTACAAAGGAACATTAATACGTTTATTCCATGCTGAAAAGAGAAGAAAGAAAACACAACGTTTCAGCTGTGGAGCCTTCTTTGGGTGTCGTTCGAAGAAGGCTCCACAGCTGAAAACATTGTGTTTTCTTTCTTCTCTTTTCAGCATGGAATAAACCTATTACTGTTCCTTTGCAGCCTACGCATGCTGACGCAGCTACCCACCTGAACTACTTAATAGTATTCTGGCATGCATATACTGAAACTGTAAAAAGCAACAGTACTTGCTTCATGAAACAAGAGTACTGGGTCAAACGTATTGACTGTATGGTGATAATATTACACAATATTTTGCGTGGATTCAGAGAAGGGATGCTATTGGTCTCCTCGAACCTACTAATGAATTCCAATGTATTTGTTCTAACTTTATTTTTTGGTGTCCAATAAAACAAGCACTGGGCACTTTGGATTTGTTAAACAGCTGTGTGAACCAAGGAGTCGAGTTTATTGAACAATAGTGCCATCTGTTGAAAAGGCTCTAATTGTTTTAGATAGATAAAGTGGAAGATTTATAATGATCATTTGTCAGAAATGCAGACATTGTTGATGGGTAAAATGTGCTTGTACTTGTTAAAACAAGATTGAAAAAAGAAAAGTAGAAAAAGAAAATGACTACAGATGTCATTCTAAAGTGGTTCTCATTGCTCATTAATCAATAATATTAATTTTTTAAAACGATACAGATCAATGGAGCATGAGTGATTTGGCTTCGCTTTACGGGAAGAGAAAGTGCTAATTAATTTTACACATTACTTGTTCTGGGCCAAATGCAATAAAAAACCTTTTCTGAGGACAGCTTGGTCTGTTTCTTATTGTTTCAGGTTTTAGGCATTAATAAACATATACTTTAACAACTAATAGTAAGAACTAAGCCCAGATAATTTTATCATTAATGCCACTTTAAAGCTGTTGCAACTTTAGTATCCAGCCCAGGTTCCTCAAAACTACCTAAACAAGCATGTAGGTGTGACAGTGTTGATATTCCATTCAAAGTTACAATAACTTCCATATTCTACTGTATACTTATAATGTACTGTACTATACTGTAAAATTTAGTTATAATTCTAAGTTGATAGAACATATTTTTATTTCATGATAAATGCCTTCCCATGACCTTTCCTCTTGTTTCTTCTTTGTGAGGAACAGCGATGTTGACAACAGACTACTGGCTCACACAGTGATTAGCGGTATGTGAAGAGTTACAATAAGTATATTATGGCAGCATTTTCCTAGGAGACTAAAACTATTTGAAAACAAACTACGAAAGGACTGAAGGAGTGCAGGCAAGGCCTTATCTCAAGGTCAGACATCTGTACCTCAACGTTTGGATTTATTTCCCTTTCAGTTAAGTATTTCTTGGTCTGCTACATTAAAAGACATTTATATCATTCTAAATTGTTGAGAGGAAAATAAATCAGCAAGCAGCTCATTATGTTGGACACTAAATAAAAGAGAATGTCATTTGTTTTCAAATGCCTTTTGGCAAGGAAGAAACAATTCAGATGCGAGTTTGTTGGATCACCTTTTTTCGATGGGGAGAGTTTTATTTCCATCAGTAGACAATCTTGAGATCTACAGGTTATACAAATTTAAATGTCTTAAGAAACGTGTCTGAAATCATGTTCTGCAGCAATATATTTTGGAACCACAGCAATATAATCAACTGAAGCTTTAGAATATTTATATATATATTTTTAAGTTTGGGGTTTTATACATAGAAGTATTAACTAAAAATTGTAATATACAAAATGTGGAATACTGGTGATGCATTTTTAATGATTACCGTTATACCGTGTTATTTACATAGGGTCGTGCAGTAGTTTTGCAATTAAGTAATACATTATATATTCATAGATCAAAATTAATTTTAGTTCAAACATTATGACAGTTTTTTTTGCACTTTTGCTCCCTATAATTATGATAGTGTTGTTTTGTGTATATATGTATTATACAGTATGTAAAACAAGCTCAGGCAAAAATCTCAGCTATATTAGCTAAGCGCCTATTAATCTCTATGGCGTAAATAATAGAATGTTTTTTATGGTTTATGTTTGTTTAGGAACATAAGAAAATGTTCAGTTAAGTCCAGTAATTGACGTTGTTCCGGTCCGAATCATTAACTTCATGGCAAGAGGAGGTGGGGTTCTAGCTGCAGCAGGTGAAGTTGCAGGTGAGTTAGACGGAAAACCGGTGGTGCTTGGCTTTTAAAAAAGCGTTGGGATACATTTCTAAATATTTTGATATAAATACAATATACATCGCTATTTATATTACTGATTACTCAGATTATGTAGTTTGTTGTGGTGTCGCCAGTAATTTAACACATTAAAATGTGTCAAGTGAGCGGTGAGGGCCTGATTATCAGCTATTTTGACAAGTTTTTTTCAATTGATTTTAAACGTAATGATAATACACTAATGCATACACATAAAGCACAACGTTAGGTACATAGAATGATTATACAGTAGCTGGGTGTACACCTTTTTTGAATTCGTAATGCAACGTATAATTAAATAAAATGTTGGTAACTCCTCCGTATATAGATTTCCATTTTATCTTGTGACCGTATTCCGTATGTGTTGGCGATCTAAATGTCAAGCTAGATAATTTCTTACGACAACAATTGAGAATTTATGGTATACAATATGTTTACAATCGAAATCCAAAAGACTCAGATGGTCGTACATTGGATGTTGGTTAAGATTTGTTTGCAAGTTTGCAAAAACAAGGCCTATCATACAGTTGGTTCAGTTTGAATTCCTCGCTGTGAAGAGGTTAGTGAAGCTATTAAAAATAGTGTAATGGGGTTTAAGACACTACATTATTATTAATAGACAGCTGTTACATATTTTTGTTTCTCAGCTCATCACAAATCGGTAAAACATTCAACGCAGGTTTCATTATAACTACAATTTCCTCTCATCATTTAGTTTACTGTTTACAAACTTGGGGTAAATGATTGCGGTCTATTTTAAAATACTTATACACTTGCCTTTATCAGTTAGGTTTTAGCCTTTATTTAGTTTTAGGCTTGTATCTGTATCACGAAGCAGCAGGTGGGATAGCAGGATAGCTAATTAAGTGTTTCCTTTTAAAATAGAGAATATTAAAAGTACATTATGAAAATAAAATTAGTCCCTCGATTCAATTTTGAATTGTAGTTAGGGAAAGAGAGTGGAGCAAAACTATTCAGGCTTTAATTAGGCTCCCTTACAGCACTTAAGATTATGCTTCTGTCCAGCCTTATTCAAACACCACTATTACTATAAATCTTTCTTAGTCTGGGAGATTATGGTGAGGTTATGACTTTTTTCATGAGAGTTTAGAGAAGGCTGAACATTTGTACACCTGTAGACTTATTATTTAGCAAAGACTTTATTTAATTCAGTGCAAGACACCTCTTAAAATCAGTTTTTCAAAGGCACTTTTTGTCGTGACTTAAAGCATATAGAAACATCTACAAAATCTCCCAGCGTGTGACTGAGAACTGTAAAAATCTCCATCAGGCTTATTGTCATCCTGAAAGATTTTTTTTTAACCTTGTAGAAACTGTTTCTCCTTTTTTTTATCGTTCCTCTCAGGGAACTTCAAAATGGAGTGCAGCAGAAGGAAACTGAAATCCCGGGAGTTAAAATCAGACATGCATTCACCACTAAAATACAGAAAGGGTAACACAGGTGTGGGCCAGCCTGCACTCTGGAGTGAGGATGAGACCTTCGCCCATGGAGGACCTCTTTCTCCACAGAATGTCTCCTCAGCGTCTGCTTGCTTCATGCAGCCGGAGCACATGTGCTTGGAAACCACAAGACTGGCACCAACCTCAGAACCTACGCATAAAGAAGAAGGCTGTGTCTTTTCTCTGAGTAGCACCAACAACCATACCAAATTTTGGAAGCCATTTAGACAGAATAGCCAGAAGCCTCAGTATCCTGAAAAGGTTATTTTTTTATTTATTAAAAATAGAACTTTTAAGGTATTACTCAAAATATCAGTGTACTTTGGTATTCTGTTTATAGAAATGTATACTTTTACATAATTTGGGGAAGTGTGAATCAGATATTTTCTGGTCACTACTGTACATTTAAGTATTTACATTATAGTATTTATATAAGTATTTATTAAATATTCCTGTTATTTATATGATAGTATTTATACTATATTGTGGTATTTATGTATTTTTTATAATTATTTTAACCAAAGAAACTTACATTTTTACTTGTTTATGTAACCGAATTCAAAGATATAGCTACTCCTCCATACTACAACCTGCTATTGAAAACAGCATTAAATAAAAACCAGCTAGTTTGAATATTTATGCAGAATGAGAGAGGAGAATCTTTGGAATGTTTTATCTTTCAAATAGCAGCCCGCCACAATGATAGAAATTGGGGGCAAGCCGTCTCCTACAAATATTTGTACATATCCTTGGAGTAAATGCTTATTTACATTTTCTCCTCCATACATTTTCTCTTCTTTAACACCCATTTCAATGGGTCATTTTCTTTCAGACAGAAAACCCCAAAAGAGCATGCCAGGACAAGCCTTCCACACTGACCTTCTCAGTGAAGAGAGACATAACCCTCTCACCTCGTAGAAGCAAAGAGACCAACAGATCTCCAGAGGAGGCTTCAAAGATCATATACCTTAAAGCTCTTTCTGCTGCCTTTGGGACAGATATCCATAAGAAGATAGGGAAGCAGAGGTTTTTGTCAGACAGCAGGAAGAAGATACCACTATTGAAATTGGGAGATCCAGGGTCCTCTGAACAGAGCTGCCATTCTTTTCTTCAAGGAAGGCCTCCTGAACCGGAAATAGAGGATAGTGAGGAAAAACCACTGTCTTGTATTGCATTCAGCGATACAGATTGTGAGGATAAGGCCATGGTGAAAGGAGGAAACAGAAGGGTAAGTACTGTATATGGTGATGTGAGCAGTGCATAAAAAACATTACTAATTTGCTTCCATGAGCATCTCAGTGCTGGCATAACATTATTTAACTGCATTCTAATTGAAGTTCGTTTTTCAGCATTTTGTCACCACCTGGATACCTCCCTTTAAATAGTAATAAATATTTTTAAGTATTCAGTGCTTAAAATGATTAGGACCTGTAAACCTGTACACTGTACACTAGGCTGTTTTATGCCAAAATATAAAATTAGACAGCACAGTGCTGGAGTGGTTAACTGCAGTTTTCCAGGTCCTGGTTTTGATTCCAGATTGTAGCATGTGTTTGTGTGGAGTTTAAATGTTATGTCTGTGTTATTGTGTATTTTCAACCTCTAACTTGAATTTTACCTCATCTCTCCAGTTCATCGTTCTGAAAAAAGATGAGCCTAGAGAGGCAGACTGGTCGATTGCAGAGGACGTGGTCAAGGCAGTGACCTCCCAGGAAGAGGACAGTGCTGCAGCAGATGAGCTGGAGAAACCTGTCTTTCATGATCCACTATCACTGCTAGAGTATGCAGCCCCTCCTCCAGCATCACCCTGTCACACTGAGATAGACTCCTGCAGAATCGATCACTTGCACTTTGGATCTGCATTGTTTAACCCTGAAAGTGCTTTGAACCATAATGAAGTAGTTGCCAAGCCTGATCGATTCTTTGAGCCCTTTACTGCACCAGTGTACACCCAAGTAAGCTCCTTGAGATTCTTCGACAGCCGTTCGGAGCCTTTGGATTCCACTGGCAGTAAGCCCGTAAAATATTCAGGCACTGAGGACATTTACTCTACTGAAGCCTTACATGTTTTTCGAGACAAAACCAGTAGACAAGTGTCCATGGGCGCCGAACAAGGGGATTCTTTTGATTTTGCAAATAAAAAGCTCGTACAGTGTGGCTTTATTGATACTCACTGTCATCTTGACATGCTCTACAGAAAGTTGAATTTCAAAGGAACTTTTGCTCGTTTTCGGAATCTGCACGAGAACTCTTTCCCTGCGGAGTTTGAAGGCTGCATCACTGACTTCTGCAATCCAGGCATCATGAGCATGCAACCATTGTGGGAGGATCTGCTGGGGGAAGATAAGGTCTGGGGGGCGTTTGGTTGCCACCCACACTTCGCTCGTTATTACACAGACGCCCAAGAAAGAATCATTCTGAATGCAATGCGGCACCCAAAAGCTGTTGCGTTTGGTGAGATAGGGCTGGATTACTCTTCCAAGTGCACCACGGAGGTCTTGAGACAGAAGCAGGTACAGTGAGTGCAAAATGGTACAGTTAGAGGGTTGAAATTTGTTTCACCGACAGAAAGTATAATGGTCTTCATAGCTGACAGAATATTCTTAATACTGTGCTTATTTTTATCTGAAGCAAATTGTGCTTCCATCCATGTATAAAATAGAATATTTATTCTTTTAACTTTAAAGACTTTATAACTTGTACTGTAATTATTAAACCATTGTGTGGAGTCCAAATTGATCTTCCTCAACTGATTTTTATGTTTTACTGTGCATCTGTGAAAACATCCATCGCATCAGTTTTAATAGCAAAGAAAAACAGATTAAAATGTTCCTGGTCATTTAGAAAAAAAATACCCATACTTTTCATATAGTGCTAGGTGACAAGTCACTTAAGCTTCTGATACATTATGGTTTTTGGAACATACTGTAAAAAAGGATAAGGTATTTTATTATATACTGTAGGATGCTTTTTTTATAGGTATTTGAGAGACAGTTGCGCTTGGCTGTTGCGATAAGGAAGCCGCTTGTAGTGCACTGCAGAGGTGCTGATGAGGATTTGTTTGACATCATGAAGAAGATGGTGCCTCGAGACTATAAAATACACAGGTAGGAAAACCAATGGTTTATATTCATGTAGTGGGCAGGAATGGGCAATTTTAGTCCTCTGGAGGTCTTTAACCTTAGCTGCTTAAATTGAACTAGATTTTTTTATCACAAATCAGAATACCCAGTTTTAAATCTTAATCAGCTATTAATTAAAATATACCTTATTGACAAAAACTTAAGTAGCCCAGCCCTGGCAGTAGGGAAAAAAAACATTATTGAATGGATTTATACAGGTATACACTTACTATAAAACCAGGCACAGAATTTCTGTACAGCAGTTTATGTGGGATATAATATAAATTATATCCAAAGGTTGTAACAGAGAATACCTTTTGTATTGAAACACATAATTATAACAAAGTTATAATAGAGATTTGAGAGGAAGGTTAGATCCTATCTTTGTACTTCTGCTCACTTGTTTCTTTTGTTTTTTGGTGAGGCAGCCAAAATTTCCTCAGCTAGGCGAGCTATGCCAAATATACTCTGCATATCTCATCTAATTTTTAGGGTGGTAAGTTTCCTATAGTAAAGACTGCAATGGTTTTGAATCCATAAACATTTTTGTGTCGTGGTAAGGTATTTGTTATCACACTGGAAAAGTCAGCTCTTTGCCTTGCAAAACTCATCAAATTATTCATCTCGGAATATTTGGTGGAATAGAGTTAAAGATGGAAAGATTAATGTGTTATGCGGAGGAGGGAGTACCCCCGTTCTCGTAAGACAAATTGAAATGCATCAATTATTTCCACATGAGGGGAGCTCAGGTAACTTATTTTTGACTCATCAGTCTTGATATGCGAGAAGCAGTCATGTCTGTTACTTTCAACTTTATACGAACAACAAGGCCAAAATGAAAAGAGAGTTCTGTCTCCTTTAGCATTGAAGAAAGAGCTACAGTAAATAGTATTCATACCCATAATTCAATGATTTTAAAATGGTGCTGTTTCTTTCTGATGCCAATTGAGGAAAGTGTAGGACCTCTTGATTTTTTCCCCCTGAGCCAGGCACTGCTTTACGGACAGCTATGAAGTGATTGAGCCCTTTCTCAAAGAATTTCCAAATATGTCTGTGGGCTTTACTGCTGTCCTCACCTATCCAACCGCTGTCAAGCCAAAGGAAGCTGTGAGAAAGATTCCTCTGGACAGAATCGTGGTGGAGACAGATGCCCCTTATTTCCGTCCTCAACAGGTATTTCATTCAGCAACTGTCATGACTTTCAAAGAAAGAGTTTTATTGTAATTATCTGTAGGTTTATGGAATTCTTTATTGCCTTTCCTTTTGGCACTTCACTATGTGTTTATTTTTCTTCAAAAAGCATAATTAGTTTGCTAATTGATTGGAAAGATTGGAATTAGATTCACTTCCATCACAAAAGTAAGCTACTGTATTGTGTTTTCCAATGAATGTACTGGATGTCATTGTCATTCATTTTAGTAGAGCTGTTAAATTGGATTAGTAGACATACTGTAACCTAGATTTTTACGCTGATGACAGACTATACACTTTTTTATTAACACAGTTAGACAAAGCCAAAGACTTGGTTATGAATCAACCCAGAATAGTTTCATAACAGATTATAGCCTGCATTTTTTCCTCTTGTGATTGCTTAATTTATTACTGTTAATAATAATGCATTAAATAGAACAATTAACTCTGTTAATGAACTTGTGTAGACCAGTTAAATAGATCCAAAAATAATTGCCATTCCGTATTCATATGTTCTATATCTTTTCAGGTGCTAAAAAGTGTGTGCAAGTTTTCTCACCCAGGCCTTGCCATATATACGGTGAAGGAAATTAGCATCTTGAAGGCACAGCGGCTGTCTGAAGTACTGTACACCCTGAGGCAGAACACAGACAGCTTATATGGCTTATAGAGCTTCAAGCTAATCACTGAGTTGCTAGACAAACATCAAACTGTATGTTCTATATCCTTTTACAACTGTGCAAAACAACTGTGGTAAGATCTATTTTTATAAAGCATCCAATGCAAATGTTCCTTTTCAATGTCTGTCTATAAACTGTTGGAAGAGTGTTTTTTTAATATACTGTACACTATTATAATTAGAATGGTTTATACAGTACGGTATGTGATCTATAAGGTAATCCTTTACATTTTTTTTAAATTAATGTTTGGATGATTGAACATTTTTACTATTTTTACTTTGTACGCATGTCATTAAAGCAAAAAAAAAACACTAATTCACTAATTCAAAATGTTTTTTAGCATATACAGTTTGAGAACAGTATGTCTTCTATGTTTAAGGAACACTGGTTCATCTTTTGTTAATGGAAATTAAGATTTCTGACTGTATAAGATGGTGTGAAGAGTTATAGGTGCAGGTACATGTAAATAAGTGGATTTCAATTCTGTATTTATGTCCTATCTTTTGTGGTTTTGTCTGTGCTGTGATAAAGAGGTATTTCTTTCATTTCTCGAATTGTTAGTTATTGTTCTTTTATTTCTGAGATTTGTCAAATCCAAATGTTGTCACATTATTTATAATTACTGTAGGTGAGTTGCATGAAACTGCACTTGGTAAATAAGAAATGTGGAAAATACACATTGATTGAAAACAATACACAAAATATCTTTAATTCATCTTAAACTGTGTTGGAAGTGCTTTGTGTCATAATATAAGAGAGTGATTGTTTATTTGTATTTGTATTTCAAATTTGGATTTAATTTGTGAGGGAAAAAAAATCAGAATTACACATGCATCTTGACGAAGCCTTCTAATATCTTAAAGGAAGGTTTTTTTTTGTTATGACAATAACATTTTAGAAACTGTTGCCAGCAATTCTCCATACCAAATTCAAAACACACTGTGCTTTCGTCCAGTTTTTTGACGTAAGGAATCTAAACCGTACTACATATTTTGTAGGCATATTGAAAGGATTCTGTAGTGACCAAACTTGGATGAGAGTGTAATGATTTGATTTTCAGCATCCATAATGGGCTGTTAAAACACCCTAATGAAGCCATTATATGATAAACAATATAATGGAGTCACTGGAATGTAGAGGTTTTGTGGAATATAGAGATTTTGCTTGTTTTTGGTAGATTGGAAACAACTGGAGCACCAGGTACATAATTTTTTTTTTTTCCTCATTTTCTAATAAACACCGAGTCTGCTTCAATTGCCAGGCTTGAAAGTCCAAGGTGGGAAGATCTATTCTATCATAATACATTACCTCCTGATTTCTACGTACATGTTTTCAGGCCCTTGTTCTCCTATGTGTTGAACTGTAAGAAGTCCTTTGTTAATAGCTTTCTAAATCCTGGATGTACTGTAGCAATTAGAATATGGATTAATAAATCTAACCATTTGCCAGTTTCCTCTTTTTAAGTAAGCAGTCATGCACTTTTGTTTTTAAAGATGATGAATACTGAAAAAATATTATAGATAATAAGACTGTTAAGATTGTGTATTTACAGTATGTAATCAAAGCAGTGTAGGGTGAGAATTCCCAGAGGTATTCTTCTCATTTGGACCACGCATCAATTAAATCTTGAAAACTGGTGCCATTAACCACTTGAGTGGCTGAGAACTGAAATTGCAGGTGTCTTACAAATTTTAAAGTAGTACGGTGAGATCCCAAACATTTTTTATAGATTCCATATATGGGCAAGTATTAGGGTGAAGATTTATGCCCATACTATGATATTGATAGCGTGGTGTGTATTGTTTTCCCATTTTATGCACAAAACTCTTACCTCATTAAGTACATGGAATAGCACTTGCTTTTGGTTTTCAATGTTCTTGCCAAATTTAGTGTTTAGGATATCAGTATGGGAAGATGTATGGTGGGAATTTTAACTTAGCCTAGTGACTGTATGCTAATAAAAAGGTTAGCTTCTCATTTATTTTCTCTTAAGACTTATGGTTCATTTGTTCATTAATGTCTATTCTATGTATTGTATTTAACATGTTTAGTGACATTTACCTTGTTGTTAATTTATAATCTTCTGCTTTATAAAGATTAAAGTAATGCAATTCAATTCTGACACTGTACAGTTGGATGCATGTGAAGTTACAGACAATAGCATTGACACAATGTTATACAAAATTACTCTACACTAGTTCATTTATTTTAATGAATATTAAGTGTACTTATCAGTGATACCTTTTTAGAATAAACTAAGCACTTATGCAAGCCTTTGTAAACACTATTTTTTCCCATAATTGTTTAAAAACCACAAAACATCTAACTTAATATTTAGATTTATTGGTATTACAGTACCTGTAAACAAGTAGAAAAATACTCTTAAATGCTACCATAATATTCCATCTGACATTTAGTTAAAGTATCTTGTTTTATTGTACATGCCAAGAAAACTTTGATTTTATTTTCATTTTGATGCTCTGTTTTTAAGGGTGCATTTAATCATTTCTCCATAAAGCTGACTCATCAATGCTTTATTTCTTCCCATCAATCTTTTCTCCTATCAGCCTGGGTTTTATAGCTTCAAACATTTACCATGTATCCACAGAATGTTATTTTTATATCACTCTTAAGAGTTGTTTTGTTGAGATGAAAGAGCAGGCAGCTTTTCACATGTATTGGCAATCTGAATCAAGAGTTCATCCAACCAAATTGTGTTGTTATCAGTGCATTTGCAAAGAAGCTCAGGAAGTACAGTATATCGACAGACACATATCTAACTTCATTAGCGAGAGGATTCAAAAAGCCATATTGGATGTAACAAGAATGGATTTTTTTAAATGCATTCAATAGCAAAGAGCTGTGTGAATGAAAAAAAAACGTGAGGCTTCCATTCAACGTGAGTCCATTAAGAGCGTGGATTTTTTTTAAAACTCGTGCAAGATGTTTCAAAACTCCTCATGTACTGTAGGGTCATCAGAGGGTGCCAACCCAGCTCAGAGGTATAGTACTGTGGTAATTAACCCTTACTCCTCAAGCTGTGAAGCCAAAAAGTTATTACAGCTGCAGTTTGCTATTCGTAATTAAGTTGCATGTACTGTAATTTGTTTTGAAATAGTATTGTAAAACACTACTGGACATTGTCTTCTTGGTTTTTTCTTGCCATCAGCAAATATCCTCTGTGCCATTGTTGACTTATGAGCTACCTCTACCTCTCATGTGGGGAAAATCAGGAGTGTTTCCAAAATGGATGTTTAACAGACATGTATAAGATGTATCAAAAGTCTGGATCCATCAGGAATTTTCATTCTTCCATCCATTTTCTAACCACTTTATCCAATACAGGGTCGTGAGGAGGCAGACACAGATCCACACACTCTCAACACACATACTCCTTTTTGGACTGTAGGCATCTTTAATGTTTCTTAAGATGTAAACATTGGTCCAAGAACATGCATATAAAATGTTTTCCTTTGGTGATTTAATACTGTTTGGTTTTGGGCTATTAACCACAGCTTTCAGGGATCCCAGTAGGGAAAAAGTCTAATGGTGTTACTGTAGATTTGGATTATGTGGTTGCTTTTCCACTGCACTTTGATTTCCTGTTCACCTCAGATGTTTTAGGGCAGCAGTGTATAGGTTAGAGTTCTGGATTTGTAACACGAAGGTTAAAGGTTTAAATAGAAGCATATACAGTACTTCCTATGGGTCCAGTCTTCTGATATACTGTGTATACAGTACAGTATGATATTGTTGTTATTTGGTTTCTCATCTGTAGTTTTCCATTATTATATTGGGTGCTGATGAATACAGAGAAGAATCCACTGAAACCCATCTGGAAACTCCTAAGCTATTTCATCCTTAACCTAAAATTAATGCTTAATTCAGTTCCTCGGGGGCAAATTTGAATTTATCTTGATTGCTTGCTTGCAGCTGGTGCTCTTATTAAAATCTGGAACTTCAGTTAAGAAATTGAGATGCCAAATATTGATTGAAGTATTTTTATTCTTTTTTTTTAGGTGAATGACATATAAACACAAAATAGCAATTCCATATTATCTGTTCAGAAAAGTATGAGGAATAGAAATCCAGTTGTGGCAAACTCCTCAAAAGCAGTTATTCTGAAATAAATAGAAAGAAATGCATTATTTACATAAAGATAAAAACAATTGACTCGGTTTTACCAGGAGGGAAATTAATGTTTTAGAAAGATACTGTAAATACCATGTTTTACATAGACCCTCTGAACCCATGTTCTTACACTGTAGATATTCTGTGTGTATGTGATGGAATTTTCTTATTTATTTAAGATACACCTCCCACATAATCTAATCTCGCAAAACAAAATTAGACATTTCTAACAATGTAGAGTGGAAAGTAAATTAATATCAGTTATAGAATGCTGCTGGTGTGCACTAAACCTTATGTCTTTTCCCAAAATGTTTTCTCTATTAATATTTTATTTGCATGAAAAATAATTTCAGGAAGAACAAGATTAGAGAAGAAGGAAAAATTAACAAGAAACAAAACAGAAGGGATATCTTAACATACTCCTTTAAGTAGGGTAAGTGAAGTGCAAAATATTCATTTTTTTCTCCAGATTACTGCACAGGGTCTCCGCTATAAATATTTTCTCCTTTCTAATGCAGCCATGAACATTACAAAGAAAATGTCATTTTAACCAGTTAACTTTGGCTTCCCACTTATCTCAAAGCTTGCTCACCTGTTGCATTATCTGCAAGTATGCCCTCCATGATTCTTTGCAATACATGTCCATACTCCTGGTATTCAGCTTCTGACATTGTAATTCCAATTTGGAAAGGTGTGTGGAACTGTAATGTGTAAGAACATGTGACTTCACATTTGGATGACATGTTCAGGTGCAATTTTAATTTATTTCAAATGACTTTGGAGAATTCTATACAATATTTTTCAGCTTACTCTAGTAAATTAATCACTAGATAAAACTACAGTTTGTAGTGTTATAGAAAAATAGTACACTGTCTACTTTTTCAAAATACATTTGAAGTTGTACTGTATATTAAAATGCAGTCTTCCTTTTCTTGTTGTCAAATGCTTTAATTTTTTGCTTATCTTTTATATCACATTAGGTCATAACTCTCAGATTGCAACTGAACAAAATAGTGATATTGTGCGCACACACATAGTACAATTACTTGAGAGTTTGACCTTAATTCTAATCCAGTCAACCAAATGCTAACTGTTTCTGACAAACTGTATCATCTACTGTACAGATTATTCTAACCAATGTGATGCACCTACTGTATGTAATTCTCATCCATAGTAATTATTAAGTGGTCTTACAAGAATTTTCAATTGAATTATTTTTACAGCAATAAAAAGTAGGAAAAGTCAAAGGAATGCTGACCATTATTTCCTTGCTGTCTTCCTCTTCATATAGCTGGCTTTCCAGAATATCCATAGCAGCCTCTGAATCGCGACGGCCCACTTTGTTGTTAATAGGCTTCCTTACTGGCTTTGCCTGTGGGGATCCAAATATCTTACACATAAGAAAGTTTACAGTCAAGAGGTGGCCACTTGGCCCATCAACCTTATTTGCTTGCTAGTAATTGATCTGTTGATCTCATCCAGCTGTTTCTTGAAAGTATCCTGGGGTTCAGCTGTGACAACACAGTTTAGGTAGCTTGTTGCAGACTCACACAAGCCTTGGTCAAAAAGGTCCTCCAGTTTTCAACTTAATTTAAATTCCTCCCCCCCCCCCCCCTTTGTAGTCTTCACTGTTCAAGACTAAAAAATATGTAGTTCTTTTAGCCTTTCAGTCTGGGTTAATCCTTTAAGCCTGGTAATGTACTGTATCTGGTCACTTGCAGGAATATTTATTTCGCCATGTGCTGACCAAAATTGAATGTTGTATTATGAATGCAGTATTGTAGTGTAATAAAAATGTAGTATAATTGAATGCAGTATTGCATTACTACACTTTTAACCATATCCTAGAATTCTGTTAACGTTTTTTTCATTTCGTTTCCCCAAAATGTTTAGAAAATGAAAATGATATCATATGTCAACATCAACAAGTTAAACCTTTTTATGCTCTTTAAGTTGGGTGTTTCCCACTTCATATTTATATTTTTGTTACATTTCGTTTTATCTTCCAGAATGCAATACTTTGTAGTTAATTATATGTTGTTTTCCAGGTGTTCTCCCAGTCCTGATTTTTTTTTCCTTTTGAAATTTTTTGTCCACTTTTAAGTATTTGCTAACCCTCCTATTTGGTAGTATCTGTGAACTTGACTAGTTTAAATTTAACATTGCCATCGGATAAGCAGTTTCATATTATGTTGTTTAAAAAAAAAGATTTTGCTTTTTCCTGCACTTTTTGTTTAGGCTGAGGCATCTATATCAAGTTTTTAACAATTTTGGTGTTGTTGAAAGTTGGAGAAGCAAAGCACTCTGCTGGTCATGAGCAAAAACAGAGCCAACTCTGAAGTGCAGGACAGCAAACAGGTATTTCATTAGAGTGTGCTTTAACACGTCTTGAGACAGAGCCTGAGTGTGGGATGGGGTTGGTCAGTGTTATCCCTACCTGGGGTTTTTGCGAAGGGCTGAGGAAGCTGGACCCAGCTCCTACATCTTCCACTGTAGACACCAAGATGCAGATCAGGAGGAATACAGAGACTGACGTTTTAAGCAGCATTGTGAAAGTTCAGAGATCTCGCCTTTACAAAGGTAAAATAAAAAATAATAATTAACGGGGACCATACCGAATAAAAATACAATTTCTATTTTAAAGAGAAAGAACATTCTTCTGTCTACATTTAACTTTTGCTGGTATCTAGACCCTTTCTGACAATAAATTTAAAATCTTTATCCATTGTGATGTAATGATTCAAAGCTACCGTTAATTGATATATACACTGTATTTGTATTATAACATTAAATCAGAAGCTGAAAACTGATGTCCCTAAGTATGTTCAGTTCCCCTGAATGTTTATGTGGTAGTTACTGTATACCTCCATCCATCAAACCACCCATTTTCTAACCACTTCTTCCAGTTGAGTGTCACTGGGGAGCCAGAGCCTATCCCAACAAGCAATAACACAAACCTGGACAGGATGCTAGTCCATCGCAGAACAGACACACGGACACAACCACAACGACACACACACTCACACCTAGAGCCAATTTTCCCAGAAGCCAGTTAACCTACTTTTATGTTTTTGGACCATGGGAGGAAACTGGAGCACCCAGATGAAATCCATGTGTACACAGACATACAAACTCCACATACTGTAGATAGCACTCAGGTTTGGAAATTAACCCAGGGCCCCTGCACTGCATGGCAGCAATGATAACTACTATGCCACCTTGTATTCTAATTCTACATGTATTTATTTTTCTATTCTGCATATTGTACATAACCAAATTTCCTAATTTTACATGGCTCCAATAAGACTCTCTGACTCAAGGAGTTTATGTGGGATACAGTACATTATGAAGTGGAAAACTATTCAAGGTTAATAGATAATGAATTTTAGCCTTTAATACTGGCAGCTTCTAATTAATACCATTATTTTGTACTATGCAGGAGAGAGATTACAAAACAAAAATGAAATCCAAAACAAGTCTGGATTTCTTTATAACAGCAAAGAACAATAAAAAAAGTTCATTGAATTTTAAAGCAACTTCTTAAAAGTACCATTTCACATATTTATAAGTCCATAATAGATGGAGGATAAGTGTTTTATTAATCTGCCCTGTAAACTAATGACTAAAATCTTCTGAAATACAAACTTTAAATAATCTACTGTATGTGCATCATTTTCTTGTCATTGCTAATTCAAGTTTGGATAGAAATCATAGTCCATATTTCCTACCTTGATATCCTCTGGTCCTTGTCTTTTTTCCTGATTTAACATGTCTTTATAGACAGCTGTTTTATACTTTTGCTTATTTGCTTTGTGCATTTCAAAAACCATAGCAAATGTTTGGAACACGTCAAAATGCTGCCATTGTGAGATATCCAGGAACCCTGTAGTGATAGCATTATTGTCTAAGCAAATAAGGGTTACTTTAAATGTGAATAGTGGTAAAATAATATTAATGTGTGGATTGTTTACATGTTATCATGGATATAGCATTCCTAAAGCACCACAAAGAACCATTAGGCCAAAGGTAACCTAAATTATTAGTTATTAGAAAATGTCTAGTACATGTGTTTACATATCAAAATAAATTAAACACTTCTCATATTTTTTTCAGTATTTGAAGGAATAAACATCCTTGATTTTCTTTTTTGTCAGGTGGTCTCAGGGGGCCTCTTTAATAACAGTACAGGAGCAAATTGATCTCCATTAAAAACAGATGAATCCTGGACTCTATGAATCTAACAATGACTCAATACAGGTGCCCCTTTGGATCTAATCAAACTGGAGAGGATCCTGGGGGCTCTTTTAATGACTCCTGTTAATCAGTTATCGACAATTTGTGTAGAAGCAATTTTTTTTTTCTGAAAATATCACAGATGTAAGGCAGCTATTTCACCCTGCAACTCCCTACTAGCAAGTGTGAGTCTTGCCAGTACCTGCATGGGAGACCTCCTGGGAAAAACTAAGGTTGCTGCTGGAAGAGGTGTTAGTGGAACCCCCCCAGGAAGGGGGTGCTCACCCTGCAGTCTATGTGGGTCCTAATGTTCCAGTATAGTGATGGGAGCAGTATCCGGACAAAAAGGTGCCATCCTTCACATGAGGTGTAAAACTAAATTGCAGACTCTTTGGCCATTAAAACTTCTGGGGTGGAACCCTGGTGTCCTGGCCAAATTCCCCGCTTTTATCAGACATCTTAATAAGCCCCATCTAAGAACGGGCTTCATTACTCTGTTCTCCCCCACCAATAGCTGGTGTGTGGTGAGTGTACTGGCACACTTTGTCTGCCGTCGCATAATTCAGGTGGGGGCTACACAATGTTGTTGGTGGAGGGGAATCGCTGTTACCTGTAAAGCGCTTTGAGTGTCCAGAAAAGAGCTATGTAGCGTTCTTCCTCTTCTTCTTTTTTTCTTTATCTTGTTCTTCTTCTTATTAAGCAAACAATTCTATGTATTGTATTTATGGTACCAGAAAATCTTAAATTCACTATACAGTAAAGGTACCAATGAAAATATGTCACACCTAATTAAATAGCAGAGCGCACAGTAACAAATGTGCATATTGCATTTCATTGTCACCTGGTGAGTCCACATTAAAAGTCCATTAAATATATATTTTTAAAAAAACCTACATTTACGGCAGACGCATCCTTTATCTACAGATAACGGTCACCACAAGACTACGTGTGCATTTGTCCCGCTAAAGAATTCTTCAGTCACTGTTTAAAAGGGGAATTTAACACCTCCTTTTCGTTTGCCAAGCTGCAGATATCATTTTAAATATTTGATCTACAATAGAACGCAATGCCCAAAAGCGTTGAATTAGTACCTTTTACCTTGTTTGTTAAAAATACTTCGATCAAGTAATGTATTTAAGGGAAAATGAGAACGAATGACTTTTTTAAATAACTCCTTAAAATCGAATATTCAGTTCTTTATATTTAAAGAAGTGCATATAATACAAAAATACTGAAAAGCATCTCAATCTATATAAAACATTCTTCTGAAAATGTTGCAGATAATGTATTAAAGAACATTTTTCCCGAGATTCATTTATCCGTGTTTTAGCATATTGTCATCAACATAATTACTTGCATTGGTCACAACATCATCAGAATACAGAAACGAACATACGGTGGGTGTTATTAATACAGGGACACTGCTACACATCATTGACGTATCCAGCAACTTTTAAACACCGTAATCTAAAAATGCGAAATGAAGTACAAAACCGTTTTGCAGGTGAAGACACAATGTCCATTTATAAGGAGAGCAGTGCTGGATTTTGCTTAAAGGTGGGTGCAGTATGTGCAAACCAGAACTTCTAAAAGGACAGTACACACAAAGAGGTCTTCCTCCCTCACTCCCTCATTCCTTTTGTTGTGGATCCCTATGCTTCTCAATGTTTCTGATGCTGCTATTAAAACATTATTTATTATGGATATTTCACCTCACCCAACCTGACGAGGGCTCTTTATAGCCGAAGGACGGTTTGAAATACTGTAGAATGTTCCTGCATATTGAGTCAGCAGTAAGAAAGGGGATAGAAAGACGTCATTCAAGATTGTACAAGAAACAAAAATAAACATTTTCAAAATATTAATTCAAAATACTATACAGTAAACGAGCCGAAACGAATACTTTAGCATATTTGCTTGAATGTCTTGCTGACAATCCAAAATACGCCCAGGTCCCCCCCCGACTCATGAATAGCTATTTCAGTCAGCAATTTCAGACCGCAATTCAGCTTTAAAGAT
Organism: Atractosteus spatula; assembly: GCF_055471065.1. Taxonomy (NCBI): domain Eukaryota; kingdom Metazoa; phylum Chordata; class Actinopteri; order Semionotiformes; family Lepisosteidae; genus Atractosteus; species Atractosteus spatula. The sequence goes on from NC_142710.1 coordinate 53,805,358, forward strand.
CTACCTCTAGTCCGTTCAGACGAAAACATCCATAAAAGAAATGATTATATATATTTATTTAAGGATGGTGTGATGATGCATTGTGAACTGTACTAAATGCAATCATTATAAAATGAGATATGTTGAAATGAGAAAATTAAGCTGTTTTGAAATGAGTGAGAAACACGCCACCGGAAGTATTTGGATTCCCATGATGCACCGCTTTGACTCAACAACATCGTGGATAAGCAGGGGAAGCTACAGTATAGTTTCCTGCTGGTTTTATTTTATTTGTTCAAAATGGATAAGAAGAAGAAGCCATTTGACGTGACAGCTTCCTCGGTATGTTCCTTCCTAAACATGTATTTGTATGGTATTTGCAAATAAGATATTATTTAAACGGATTGTTTTAGTATTGTATGTGGAACGGATTCTGTTGCACTTCTAGAGCATTTTGTGTTTGACAACACTGAGTTCAGTGAATTAATGTTTTTGAGAAATCACGCATAGTATTGGTAAAGCTTTGGTGTGTTTCAAAAAGTATTGTATTGTATTAAAAGGTAATTGTATTACCGATGCTTTAGCTACTATGACACCGTGTTTTTGTGGGCTTTAACATATTAGATTAAAACAAGGAGTTCTAGTATTTACGTTTTTTGCTCTCTCGTCTTTTGTTTGACCCATAAATAGTTGAGTACTTATAGTGTATATTATAACTGCTCTTTTGAAAGGTTCTGATACTAACCACTGTTCTTTTCCTCTCCCCATTGCAGTTGGTTGACCTAAAAGCTGAACTCTACAGAAAGCAAGAGGAATTTAAACAGGAAAAATTAGTAAAAGATGCAGGTGTCCCATTGAAACCAAAACCTATTAATAAGGTAACATGCTTGTTGTAACTTCCAGCTAGGCCTAACAACAATTTTTCAGTTTTCATTTGCCAAAGTACTGCAGTGTGTAGTAATTTCTAAGATTTATGCCTTTGGTATAGACTATCTAAAGCAAAGGTAGGAGTTTAATGCCTTATGTACATGTAGATTGAAATTCTTATTCACGCTTATCTCTCGGATCGTACACAGTACAGGAGATGACACAGTACAACAGACAACAACACACAATGTAGGCAGTACATTACCAACATAATAAATAATAACAACCAGAACAATAAATATGTTGTAGACCAACATATATAGGAATTGTCATAAACAAGTTTCTAGATTATTTAGGGTTTTTTTTGGAGGAAAAATACAGAAAGCAAGTTTCTAGTTTCAATTTGCAGCTGGGATACTGCCTACTTTAGGCTATGTTCATTTTAATATGTTTAAATATCTTTCTCAAGAATTTTCAATGTGCGGTTAAGTAAGTTCTCAGTTTTTGTTGTTCTGTGTGTTATGTATTGTAGAAACCCAGTATTTGGAGTAAACAGAATGAAGGGGTTACAGCCAGAGCACAGAAAGATGTGGAGCAAATGAGTGAAGAGCAGAATACTCTGGACGAGGCAAAGTATGGGTATCCCCTGTTGAGTCATGAGAACTGCTGTGTAATGTGGTTGAATGGATCTTCCTCTTCTTGTGAACACATACCTGATCAAATGTTTAAACTGGAGCATGGCATTCGCAAATGGTTTCCATTAAGATGGTCTGAAATGTTTAAATGGCACTTTGTAACTTTCTTAAAATTTCTCTTTGTAATAAAAATTCTGGCTTCATTCAGATATGGGGGAAAAAAAGTACTATTGTTTTTTACATTTCTTCCAATTTCAACCGTTAAGACTCTAAAGAATTCATAAGCATGGCCCCGCAGTTGTTCCTGGTAGGGTTATAGTGAAATAAAATACCTTTAATTGCAAGGATCTGTTTTTTTCTTTTCATATTTACTTCATCACAGTTTTTTTTTGGTTTTCTTTTAACAGACGCAAACTTGAAGAGAAAGCTAAGCTGTACGAGCAGATGACTAAAGGAGACTTTCCAGGTGAGAAACACAAGACAGTGGTTATCCCCTTGATTAAAGTTATACATATGGTTTTCCTATATATCTGAATTTTGTGTTTTACCTCTATTGGCTTTTGCCTAATTTTTCATTCCATCAGATGAAGAAACCGAAAGCTTGTTCCTGGTGGATTTCACCCAGAAGATCATTGACCAGAAGAAGGAGGTGCAAGCCCAGTGTGTGAAAGAGGCAGCAGAGAGGTCCAGGGATATGAATGGAGAAGAGAGCTCTGAAGCCGACACTCCACTTCCACCTCCTGGAAACCCAGATGAAGAATGGTAGAGCATGCCACTGCAATTAAATGAAGTGGTTTGAAGCAGCTTTAGGTCTAAGATTCGTATAGGGGGAAAAAAACAACAACATTTCTTTTAAGCAAAAAATCAAACTGTAAATGGAGAATTTCTCCAATCTCTAATCGCATCGAGAAGGCTTGTATCTACTGTTTTTTTTAAGTTCCTGTCACAGTTGTGTCCATTATCACTGCAAATATTTTCTTTCTTATAGGTTCAACACCTAATGAAGACGTTCAATACGTAACTTTTGTGCCTGGCTTCTAATAATGTACTTTTGTCTTGTTTTTCCAGGGTGGACTATGTTGATGGTCTGGGGCGATCAAGAAGATGCATGAAGAAGGACTTGCCTGGATTTATGCAAATGGACAGAGATCTACAGGGAAAAAGGTAGAGAAAGAGTGAAGTTATGTTTGAGCAATGTTTTGCCCCCTTCTTAGTTTAGTCCTGCCTAAAATAAGTTATTGGGGCAGAGGTTGTTTTATAGAATACCTTATTCTATAATTTTAAGGGAAGATTGCCCTTAGTCTATATTGAAGTTATAGGTTTACACTGAAACATGTATTTATGAAGATTCAAGTCTTTCAAGAAAAGTTTTGCCAACAAGGAAAAAATACAATGGCACCATCTAAATACAGAAGACATTTTAAAATCGTCTGTACTTATGGAAGCAAATCAGTCAGAATATTTTATGCATGTTAGGAGTATGAATTAAAAAGCTTCCATTGCATTTATATATTTTTATCCTGCTCTTTTCCTTGGAGTAGAGTCACTGCTCCTCTGGATTGAAAGGTTTAGGTATCTCGTGAGGATGTTCCCCAGGTGTTTTCTGCTGGAGGTATACTAGGCACAGCCCACTGGGAAGAGACCCCCGGCCAGCCCTGGACATGCTGGAGGGATCCCATCTCTCAGCTGGCCTGGGAACACCTAGAAGTCCCCAAAGAGGTGCTGGAGACCGTTGCTAGGGAAGGGAAGCCTGGTCTGCCCTCCACTGCGACCCTCATCAGGAGCAAACAGTGGGGAAAATAGGTGGAAGGACAGCTAAGGTTAATCTGGGCTGAGCCTGACTCTTAACTCCAGCGATCTCTCACACTGATGACAGTGCCTCCTTGCCCCCACAGAAGCGGGCCTGAAGAAAAGACCTTGCTGTCGGAGGACATGCGCCGGGAGCTGCAGCGCAGGGAGTGGGAAAGAGAGGAAGAGGAAGCCATGAAAAGACCCGTGGGCCCAGTGCACTATGAAGACATCCGGGAGAAAGGTAACAACCAACATCACCGAACCGGGCTTGAGGAAAGGAGCAGGCTGCTTACAATGAATTTCCACATCAATTGTGGAGGAGTGTTGTTGTGTCATACAAATGACAAAGTTCAGGAGTCTGTGAAGCAGACGTCCCTTTATTACATATGCATATGGAAGTCCGGCTTGCAACCACCAGACTTAAAATATAAGTAGCTGAAGATGGTCCTTTATACCTTAAAACAAACTAGTTACTATGACACATTCTAAACAAATGATAAGACTGCAACACATGCCAATTAATTATATCTAAGTTGCAGACTAAACAACAGTTAGTTCTTTTCGTGTTCTGGGCATACAGCCAGCTTACCAAATACATGCCCTTTATCTTACTGACCAAGGACAGGCAGCATCTTTATATATATTTGAGCACAAAGCCTACTTCAAGCCACTAGACTGCATAGTTTGCAAAAAAAATACAAAAACAAGCAATGATATTATTATCTCACTTCCCGGGCATCTCTCTTATCTCTTCAGTGTCCACTGGCAAAGATTTCACTGATTCCTGTAAAGTAATTTTTAAAAGTTCAAAGTGAAAATCTAGTCAGTTTAAGTTTTGGAAAAGTGTCAATGAAAAATATTGTTTTAATGAGGATCTGTAAAAATTAACATAACTGTGAACTGTGTCAATTTACTGTGACTAAAACATCAGGCTGTTTGGTATGATCACAGTTGTCTTTGATGTGGATGCATTTAATGAACTGCTGTGCAAAAATACTTTTGTTTTTGTCCTTTGTATTGCATCCTTACATTCTTGGTGCCTTTGCATTTTTTTTTTACATTTGACATTGCGTGTTTGTATTGTTTGGTTTTAGCTGCAGGGACATTATTTACTGGGCAAAAAGCATACAAACATGTTCTGTCTCTTGAATTTGGTAATTTGGAGAAACATCATCTGGTTTATGTTATCTTGAAGACATGAAATGAATGAGCAAGAGGTTTGTAGAGAGGTGCTTATCTAAAATGTATGTTTTCTATGTTGAAGGAAGAATTTATGTTTGTTTAGAAAGGCTTTCTTTTTAATGGATATGTTTGTTTACTATGTTTTGCGCAGAGGCCCGTGAGCTTGGTGTGGGTTATTTTGCCTTTGCTCAAGATCAAGCTCTACGAACAAAGCAAAGGGAAACTTTGGACATGCTGAGAGACCAGGTGTGTAACCTTAACAGGTTTAAACCCTTTTTTTACTTTTGTCATATACAAAGCTCTACAAACTCCAAAATGCAGTGATTCTCTGTACCATTATCATTTTCATATGTTTGAAGCTTATAATCTGTGTCAGGGGTCCTCAACCCTGGTCCTGTAGAGCCCCAGTCTCATTATGGGTCGCCTGCTTCTAAAGATGGGCAGCATCAGTTAGCTGTTGAACTGAGCAAGTACTTTGTACAATAAAGAAGACTCTTGATATGCGAGTGCTAATTATAATTAATATAACAAACCATCTGGTTAGTTAATCACAATGGTAATGCTGATGATTTAATTATGATCTACAAATCTTTGGTTGACTGGAGCTCTCCAGGAGAAGGATTGGAGATCCCTGATGTATGGATTAGCAATCTTGAAATACCATAGTGACTTTTTCTGCAGCACGTTTAAATTCTACTTGTGTATCGAAACATACTGAGCACATTCTATCTCTGTAAAGACTTTTTCCTGTGAACCTTACTTCCACTTTAGTAATTCTGAGAATGACAATGTACTGCTGTTGTAGCAAGAGCAAAAGATCATTTTGTCTTGCAGACTATGGATCAAAGAACTAAGCGGGAAAAGTTAAAGCAGAAAAGGAAGGCCTTGTTAGACGCTAGACTAGCAAAGGTCCGGCAGCGAAAAATGAAGAAAATAAACCTTGATGGAACAGAAGAAGAGTTGGCGGTAGAGGATAAAGAAGGTAAGGGCATTTTTGCATGTAATTTATCCTGCATTTCTTTTGCGAGCAGTATGTTTAGTTATTTTTGGCACCCTGTATGAGTGTGTAACACAACATTTACAGTTAGTGCTGGCAAAAATATTTAACTGTCTGGCCCAACATGTATAGGTCAGTCCAAATGCAAAAACACACACGATGTGTCAACTGTTATTTGTGATGAACACAAATTGTATTGTAAATCCTTATTTCATCGAGGACAACACACACATAGTGGATACATGACCCCTACTTCCCAGAGAAATTTGCTTTTGTGAGCCCATGGGAGGAAAAGATGGATGGTGACATGGGAGACAGATGATACAACAGTCACCCTCCCATGCCAGTTGTGCCTGACAGCTTTTTGGGAAAAGCAGTTTTTAGTGAGCAGCTGCTTTTGTCAATGAACATTTGAGTCCACATTAAAACATTTGTTGCCCCACTCATTACATCCTTATAATTGCTTGTGTTAGAAGATTAAAACTTCATTTTTTTTTACTTATTAGAGAATGTAGTCTCCTAAATCTTCATAATAATATGAAAGCATTTATAATCTGTCATTTTGAAAAATGTGAAAGGAATAGATTTGTTTCTCCGTGGTGTTGCATATATTAATTGTAAGTAACTGAAAACTGAGCCTGTGTTCTGTACTTATACCTTGCTAGGAGAGGAAGAGCTCATTGGGCCCGTCGCAGAGCCCAAACAAGACTCTGAGGAGCCATCTTCTGTTTCCACACACAAGAAGACTGAAGTTGAGATACAGGAGAGGAAGGACACCAAGACTGGTGTGCCCCATGTGCGAGAGTGGGATAGAGGGAAAGGTAACCCATTTAAACACTTTCTAGTTTAGTTTATCTCATACAGTGTCAAAGTCCTTTCACTGGAATGCATGTAGCAGTTGTAGCCATGACAGAGAAGATACAGCAGTGGCAATAACCATCTTATGTAACAGAGCAATCTTGCACAATTTTCAATCCTGAATAATTCTATATGAGTTTTCAGTGCATATCTTTAACCATTACAGTATTTGTCCCCAAGTGCTGTATGAGGAGAAAGTACAAACAGCCATAATGAAGAAAGGAATTAAACTGTTTTCAACATGGTAAAGAGACGCTCTGGATCATCGGATTTAATGGGTTTAATTCAGTTTTGTTTCATTGTTCCTGCAGCCTTTTCCTTTGGCCAGTGGTCAAGCAAGCGTAGAGAGGAGCGTGATGCAGAGTTTGCACCTCCCACGGAGTATTTCAGTGACTACACGAAACCCAGCCAGGGGATGAACTGGAACAGAAGCAAGCAGAAATATCCTTTCCAAGGAAGACATGCCCAGAATTCAGGGAGCAGTGACAACATCGGGCCGATGGCCTCGTCCCAGTCAGAGTCACAATCGCAAACGTCAGCCCCACAGCAGAGTCTGGATGAACTGTTATCTTATTATAAACACTCAACCTGAACGCACTGGACCTTCTCCCTTCAGAGTATTGAGCAGGAGCCACAGACTCTCTGCAGCAGCCTGGCACGGACTCGTACGGTTCTGTGGAGTTGTCCTGCTGTTGTGAAAACACGAGGCAAACTATAGCTTTCAGTTCTGGTCGTTGGGTTTTCAAGCCCTTTTGAGTTGGAAAATGTTTTTGTGTCCTTTATAAAGTACTATAAGGAAGCGCATCAGCACAAAAGAGAAAGCTGATGGCATTATTTTGCAGTAACATTGCATTATTCAAGGGAGATCTTTTTTTCTCATTTTGCGTTTTAAACTTACAGTAGCTGCATAGTAGCAGAGCCCTTTCTGTAGTGGGTCCATGGGAGAGAACACCACTTTATTTCCTTTTAAAAAACACTGAAATATCTTCTCGTTTTATCGCATTAATTCATAATAAAATTGCTACTGCACCAACTCAGAAGTGCCTGGATATGATACATGTTCACGCCTGGTTGCTTCAAAAACCACACCAACTGTTTAAGTGGATCAACGTGGAACTATGTGGATTTAGCCTTATTTTGTTTTTCCATGTATATACTTTTTATTTCAGTACTTTAAGATCTAATGTTACTTATTTGGAAAATCTGTAACTTAATATTTAGGTTGAAGATGTACACCTTAGTACACCTTTTTACAGGTTTCAGGTTTAGATAGGTTGTATTAATACGTTATTACAGTGCGTCTTGGAAGGAATCAGGACAAGTTTGAAAAAAAAAGGATTCAAAGTTTGTTATATTGCTGTTCAAAGATATTGAAGTTGAAGGTGCAGGCAGTGAAGACAAGAAATTGATGTTATTTTTCAAATGATTGGAAGTGATTTGATGTCCAAATGAAACTGCTGACTAGAGTGCATCTTGGAATTCATATTCAGTTAATTGATTAAGAGTAATTCAGTATTTTGTTTAAATTAACATTGTGTTTTTGAAAGGTAATGCCAAAATACTCTTAAGCTCTAATAAGGACTTTTTCTTTTTAAACCTGCAGTTTAGTTTAGAATACAGAGTAATGTCAGTCTATTGGAAACCTTTGGAGACAACCATCCTGTTGGTTGTTCTATTCTTTTGCACGGTTACGGACCCGCAGGGCAGGGTATGTTTGACTGTAAAAAGGATATACTTCTCTTAAACTGTTTTAAATGGAAAGGAAAAAAAAATCTTTATGCTGTGACATGCAATTCTTTTATAAATAGCCACTAATCTCAGTGATTTCAGTCTCGTGAAATGTCTCAAAAGTACAGTTTTTAAGTTATTGGTGCTCAGTTACCAAATTAAATGATTAATGACCTCCTAAATGTGTTCTCAGAAGATACATGTTAACTGGAAAGGTGCCTTAGAGGCAGTTATACATTGTGACATAAACTAGTGGGCAGTTTAACTTTCATGTTTAATCTCCCTGCCCCCTCTTGGTTACAGTAATAAGTGATCTGTATTATGTATTCATAATGTTTGGAATTCTGTACTGTGTGATCCTGTACACAGAAAATAAATGCAGTCTGCTTAAAGTGAGAGAAATCCTAACATTTAATATTTACCACCATCAGAGGGCAGCACTTCACACCGGTAAGAGAAGTGTGAATAGCTTGGAAATAAGTGAGGTATTGGTCTGGTGATTGACAGGTTTTTTTATACTTTAGTATGATTGCATGTCTACTTCCAATTCAAATTTGAAACTCCCACAATATTGAAGGCATATTCTCAGTACTGCTGCTTAGTATACTGTACAGAGACAATTTTTACTGGCTCAAGGCTGCATAATTTGGAATTCAGGGCTTTACGATATCATGGATGCCGTTTTCACGCAATGCTGACAGTGGGATTTAAAACCCCTAAACACTGGAATTTTAGGCTTTGTTGCATAACAGGTACAGGTCAGGCTGGGAACGATTTAGAGTGGCCAATCAAACCAACCCAACACATAGACCACATAAAGCTCCCTGTCTCAATCGCTCAAATCCAGAATCAATCCAGGACTAGTCTGGAACACTAAGCAACACAACACATTTGTTGCTATGAATACGTCCGTGCAGTCATAGCAGTTGGAGTATATTTGTAACAAATTTCAGACCATTTTATTTAGGCTTTCTAAGGAAACATCTTAAAGTGAAACTGTGGGAAGCCGTTGGTACGTTTTTTAAGTCACTTTAAATTCATGATAAGGACAGGAATATTATCAACACCTTTAACACAGGAAAAACTACTCAGTCAAAATATTGTGTAGCTTTTCTTTGATTTCTTTGTTGTATATAAATAGCTGTTATCACTTTTTTTAAGTCATATGTTCCTGCTGGTCTTCCCAATATTAGTTGTGAAATTCAGCAGTGAGGTGACTTTCCTTTTTCATTCCTTCTCCTTTTTCCTTTTCCTTTTTTTATATCCAGGGTAACAGCTTATGGTAAGGTGTTCATCCCAGTAGTCACAGCAAGTGAAGAGATGATTGGGGATATTTTGTCCTCTGCTGAACTGCAATCATTGCAACAATTTCATTCTACATACTGTATTAACACACAATATATTAATTGTCTGGTCTAGGAGGAAAAAAAAACTGATGTATGTCAAACATCTAATTTTTTATTTAAATATCAGTTATAAAGATGTGGAAAATTATTGGATTATTCATCCATTTTCTTACCGCTTCCTCTAATTCAGGGTCGTGGAGGAACCAGAGCCTATCCCAGCAAGCAACGGGCAGAAGGCAGGCTACACCCTGGACAGGACACCAGTCTATCACAGGGCAGAGACTTCAGACACAAACGCACACACTCACACCAGGGCCAATTTTCCCAGAAGCCAGTTAAGCTGCCAGTAAGTCTTTGGAGTGTTGGAGGAAACCCCTGGGAAGATCATGCAAACTCCATGTAGAAAGCACCCCAGGTAAGAAACTGAACACAGAGCCCCAGCACTGCAAGGCTACAGTGCTAACTGCTGTGTCACTGTGCTGCCCATTATCAGATTAATTATTGAAATTTTATATTTGTTTATGTATTTACTCATATAGAATTGTAAGAAGTTTTAAGTTGTTTTTAAACTGGTTTGCTTTTATGTTTAAGTGGTGTTGTCTGGGAGCGTCTATGTTATAAATGGTTTATCCTTTTTCCTGACTTATAGGCAAAGTTTTGAAAATGCGTTAACAATACAAATCCAGTAGATGGCAGAATGCTCATTAACAATTGCATCTGATTAGCGCTCACTGACTAAACTTTATTCTTAAAAATATCTAATGCCTTCTCAATTGATGAGCCATCAACTGTTGGAGCTCTGTTGTGTCTTATATGTTTAATATATCATTGTGTGAAACAAATGATTTTGGCAGATGTGTTTCAGAAAATGTTTTCTAGTATTAATTTGAGTAGCTATTATCAAGAGATTTCTGCCAGCGTTTTTACTGCAGAAGAAGCAGGAATTACTTTGACTTACTTGTAGGTATCCTACTGATCAATAACATATTACTTTCAATTATCAGCCCTGATTAAAAAAAAACAATAAGTTGTATTTCATCTAGGGAAAATGCTTACTCATGGTTTCCGGGAATATCAAGGAAATAGACACTTTAAGTTCTTTAAAAATACAACATATTACAGTTTGCTTTATTTTCCCTTAAAACAACTGACTTTTGTGTGTTTTCTTACGTTTTTAAGTGACCAAAACTGAAGTATCTTTCTGGCAAAAAAAAACCTATAAGAAATGTAAAGTGTTTAAACGCAAAATGTGTTTCTCCTCAGTAGCTTCTCTAGTCTTTGTGTACAAAACGGTTGGAAATTGATCTATCCCGTTTTTTATGTTCCGTTTTATAATAATTCTCAGACAAAAATCAAATAAGTGAAAAGTTAAGATTCATATTCATATATAAAAAACTGGGTCCTTGTTTCTCACAAAAAGCAAAATATGTGTATGTAATTCTATGATGTACAACAGACAACTACTGTATATTGCACTAAGTCCGGTTACAAACAGCATGTTAATTATAAGGGGAGAAAGTGAATTTAATCTCTTTGCAGGAAGCATCAGTAAAGAAATACTTTAAATAAAACTAAGGTAAAATAAATGATTCCAAAACCCATGGGTACTACACATGTCTTATCTCTCAACCAATGCCTTTTGCAATATTACCAGAATCATAAAATTGATCTTGGAGCTTCTCTGTGGGCATAACCCCATTAACAAGCTAACGACATGCTGATCCTCTCTATAAGTTTCTAAAAAACAGACTATCCATCTTAAACGGAAATAGGGCAAAGTGCAGTACTACTTTCCTTTAAAGTAATTAGTGGAAAATTGCTGTTTGATTATTTGGCCTGATATTTTGATATATTACGGTGGAGTTAGTGAGGAATATCATTTTTAGCAATGATATTTAAAAAAAAATGCATTTCAAGATTAGCAGTAATTCTCTTAGGACTGGAATTAATCCTCCCATCTACGCTGTTCAGTGGAGCAGGACTGTCTTTCTCTCAGTTCTGGACTGTGCATACAACAGCAGTCTCCTGCACCAGTCATGTGAGCATGCTGTAGGTTGAGGATTTCTCAGGTCACAAGCCACTTAACAGTCTCCTACAGGAGGGCCAACAGGCACCAAGCTGTGAAGTGTCTTAAAAGTGAGTTGACAGTGTTGTCTGGGCACAACAATGTGAGATTTCTTTAGGAGTAAGCCCTTGTATACAAGTAAAACAAGACCACCGTGAAATATGGAAAGTAGCAATGCTTAGGTCTGATGAGGTATTCAGGGAGAGAGCTAGCAAACTGAACTTTATACCATTTATAGAGCTGGAATAGCAGTAAATGTCTGGTAATTTTTACCTTTTTTGTTCCTTGCATTTTGTCTTGTATATATTTTGCATGATTTTGAAAGGTGTGTCTTAGGTTGTGTTATGCCACCTTACATTACCTTTTTCAAAAACAAAAATAACTGAAAGGAATTCTCAAATCATGCTACCAGTAAGTATAAAAGGAAATACTAATGCCTTTGTTTTGGCAAAGGTGGCATCATACCCGTTAATTCATCGTTGGATTTTTGGAGAGTTTTTGTTTTTCTTTATAACCATTATTATAATTATAATTGCATTATAAACTTTCTGGAGTGAGTATGATAAGACACTTAATGTTGTACAGCTACAACCAGTTCAGAATCTACAACAGAGGTAATAAATCAAAAACTAGAGATTTATAAAATGCAAAGCTGGATTTATTTTTAAGGGAAGTCTTGCATTTGTAAAGTTAGAAAAAAGCATTTTGAAATGTGAAAAGAATTTATAATCTTATAATAATCGTTATATCTTGTCATAGTAAATGAATACATCAGGCTTTTAAAATGTCCAAAAAAAACAAAAACTGTCTGGATGTGTGCTGCTTGATAGTGCTGAGATATTTACTGAGTTTTCGATTGCTAAGAGAAGACTAGGACAAAGCTGCTCATAGAAAGTAGAACCTTCTATACAAGTTCTAGAATTCAGAATATGACTCTTCTAACAAATAAGGGTTCTAGAACTCTGACATAGTTATTGCAGTTGAAATGCAAAAGGCAACAAATTAATTTCTCTAGGCATTTATTCTGATGTAACTTAGAATAACATGACAAAGTAAATACCATATGTTTATAGAAAAACTCATGTGGTCTTGTGAGATGAAGAGATTTGATATTTTTTCACATTTTCCTGGTCCACAAATACATTTTTTGTAAGAATGGGAGGAACAGTTAGGAGTAAAATTGAAGGTACTGTATTATATTGAATATATTATCTTGTTAATTTATATTGCATTCGAGCCTGATATCATTAAATTGTATGAACTAAGCAAATGTTTTCTAGGGAGGCTGACTTTGATAGGAGAGCATTAAGCAATCTTAGAATTTACAGGAAGCTGTATAACTAGCTTAGAAGTAGGCAGTATTACAACGAACTCTCCCACTATAAAGCACTTACCTGAAGCTGAAATAGCCTAATAGGAAGTGCCTGATTTGTGGACAATGTAGATCCAAGTATTATCCTGGTCATTAATTCTCTTTGGAGAACTTGACCCTAAAGTGCATTTGCAGTATCTGAATACTAGTCATGGCATTTCATTTAAATGATTCATCACTGCAAACAAGGATTTCCCTCTGCTTGCTCAATGCCAAAACTTTGACAATTTAACACAATTCAGTTTTGATTTGGTGGTGTTGAAGTTGGCTTTTTTATGTACAGTATAAATAACCATATTTTCTTTCTTCTAGGAAATAATGTCCTCCTATTCTGCAACTATTTACAGGCCAAATTCACAGGATTAGACTAATCTGAATAGTGAGTTCCTTCAATCATACATGAGTAGGTTTTAAAGCTGAAGAGTCATGGACCTAGAGAGCTCTTTTGAGCTGTATATTGCAAGAGCTCCACATCTCTTGGCTGAAATTGAGAAATTGCTAAAGGTTTGCCAGGAGATGAACCTGTCGCTACCTGCTGGTATTAAAAACCTGTGTCAGTATACCTGGGAGGAGCTTAGCACTGTCCCACCTGGCACCAGGCCCTACTTGCTGCTGAAGAGCCCAACTAAAGCCCCCAAGAGCTCAAGCAAACAGGCCAGCGTGGTGCCAGTCCCCAAAAGCAGAGTGCCAGCACAAAGCAGCAAAGTTCTCATAAGCAACGAATCAGCCACATCTTTGAGAGCAGCAAGACTGAAACTCAGCTCAATGGGGGTAAAAAAGAGGTCAGCAGTGGAGAATCAAGCCTTGGGTATGTTCTTTTCCTTCATGTTAAGAAACACTGTGGATTATTTTAAATGTTAAATTTTCTGTTCCAACATACAGGTATACAGTAGAAATACACCTCTGTTGCCTCTCTAAAATTTTGGTTGATGTCAGGCTTAAGTTTTTGTCATGTCCTTTGTGAGCAAGACTATTCCATATCTCTGTAGGATTGCCATAGGCATTTAAAACTAATTCAGAAACAAAAACCATCTCCCCAGTTTCCCAAGACAGTAGGCCTGCAAAGAATTATTAGCAGGAAACTTAACTGGTCTGATTACAATCAATTCTTTGGCTAGAAATACTAAAACCCCACAAAACCATTAGTAGTGTCTACTATTATCTCATTACAGGATTTAATTTTCTCTTAATTATCCAAACAATGATTATCTGTATGTAATCTGTCTTGGATAAAAGTATACTGCACATAATAATGATGGTGGTGATGAAAGTGACTCTCGCATTTAATTTAGAAATTCACACCAACATTTCTGTTTCATGATTCTGTCTTTGAGGAATAAGGATGCCATGAGCAGTTTAGAGTTTATTTTTATTATTGTTGTTTGACAAGTTTTTAACATACATTGTTTACATTAAATTATAAAATGGAGGTCACGTTAATAAAGTGTGACAAATCTTAATTGTTTTCTGAATTAATTATCCTCCTTTCTTCAAAGAGCTACAATTTGCTACAATTATATACAAGATTCACTTAAAGTTGAGTGAAAGATGAACAAATGTATGAATCCAAACAAGGTTTTACAAGAACCTCTGAAATGATCTTGAAGGAGTTCAATATTTAGCAGTTTGTTTTATGGGACAAGGCTGAATTCCTAGAAACAGGGATTCCCAAGACCTAGGATGGTAATAACAAGCAGATTTTTGCTAGTAAGGAGATTTTTGTGTTTTTGTCTACTGTGACTACATTTCTAAACTAATACCTAATAATCTTAATTGATTATTAACGTATAATAATCTTCAGCGACTGTTATACAGCATAACAGAAGTTCAAGTGACCTAGGGTTACAAAAACATGTTTAACAAGATAGAATCATAATGTAAAAAGCAGGTCTTCCCACCTAGATCCATAATATCCACCCATCCATTTTCAAAAGCTGCTTAGTACAGTATAGGGTTGTACTGATCCAGAGCCTGACCCAGCAGACAGTGGGCACAAGTCAAAATGAGCTATCGTATGATATCTGTGAATGTAAAATATTATCTATAAAAAGTAGTTATATTTTGGTTAATATTTACTGTTCTTTTTTTAGTTTATATTACTATTCTAAAACTTTAATTATAAAAATGGGCAGATGCTTCTATCTCTAGACCTTCTATTTATCTAGAACCTACAGGGTGAAATGCACAGCTACTATTGTGCAAGAGTCACCTAATACAGAATCCCGTCTTTACAGCTGATGTAGAAAATACATTATATAATGTATACATCCTTTCATGTATCCCTTCTTCTAACTGCTTTATCCTATATACTGTACTGTCGTGGGGGAGGGGGCTAACAGAGGGTGCAAGGCAGGAAACACCCTAGACAGGACGCCAGTCCATCACAGGGCACACACACACAGACACAAACGTGCACACACTCACACCAAGTCCAGTTTTCCCAGTAGCCAATTAATCTACCTGTCTTTGAACTGTGGGAAGAAACCAGAGTGCCTAGAGAAAACGCACACGAACACAGGGTGAACATCCAAATATCATGCAGCCAGCACCCCAGGAATGTAACCTAGCACTACAAGACAGCAATGCTATCCACTACCATGCTACCCTATTACATTCACATCTACAGTACATACAATTTCTGGTTTGGCACAGTGTAGCCATTTATTGAATTGTTTTATTTTGGCAGATCAAGGTTCTTGCTTCACTATTTCTTCAACTCTTCGACTGTGCATGGAAGAACACCTTTCCAACCTGTCTTTTTCATTAGCCTACAAAGGTAAATGTTCTCTTTCTTTTTTTCAAAAAAGCTATTAGTTTTTTCACTAGTTTTATCTTCACATTTACTGCACAAAGCCATTACAAGAAAGGATTCCTACCAGTAACATCTATTGCTTTTGAAAGAAGGCACGCATGAAGTACAGCAGGCTGAAACCGCAGGAGAGAGGCATATTTTCCCAGTCACACCATCAATCTCTGAGATAAATGCGCACCGAGCAAAGCAGGTGCAGGGCAAAAGAAGTGCTGTTACCAATCAGGAAAATGTATTCTTCAGCGTGTAATTAAATAATAATTGGTAACTGACTTGGCTCCAATGTGGTGAGAAATGGTACGGTAAGTAAAGTGATTCTCAGTTTTTCTCCTTCCCTCCCTGCAGAAAATGGTGATATCCCACCTCTCGTGTACATGAATCCAAAGACTCTTGAAGTGTACCAATGGGCCATAAACAAGCTGAAACCTATTCTGTCAGAAATGTAGGTCCTGTCTCCTGTTTACCTTTCCTCTAGGCTTTCTGCTGAGCGCCATGTGTTTTATTTTTGCATTTGATCTTCTGATTTTTTGGCAATTCTTTATATACCAAATATTTAACTTAAAAGTAGGTTAAAAGCGATAAAACCATATCAAGATGAAACAAATAAACTCATAAAAAACAAACACTAGATACTGTGAGCCAGTGTAGCACAAATTACAAAAGGACAGATACCCCGAATCTTAAGACATTTGTGCTAGTGTTTGTTACATTTAGACAACAGTAAACTATTTCAGAATTCCTTCCATTAGCTATTTTACATGCACATAGTAAACCAAAGTTCAGAAGAGCGAGTCATTTTTAATTCCATTAGCCAGTGCATTTCATAATGAATGTCAAGCCCTAGAATGTAGTCACAATGCATTTCCTACCAGTTACCTCTCAGCTCAGAATATCTGGCTCTAACCCACAATTAAAGACACTCCTGAAAGTCATCAGACAGAAAATAATTCACACACTGTTCCAAGGTTGTGTTGAGATGATAAAAGGTGATGTTTTCTTTTTTTCTTGATTTACAAACATTTTGATTTCTTAATGGGGCTAACATTGAAATAAATTCTGCACTGATCATAGGTGACACTTCTTCACAGAAGTAGCATTTGATGTCTACTAGTCAAGTAAAACATTGTTACTAGCAGTGAAAAAGCAAAGTGAATGATTGTAATAATTTTAAATTTGCTCTTGATTTCTAATAGTTGCGAGGTGAAGAATGTATGAAATCTGAAAATTGCAAGTTTACCAGGATTGAGTGATTTCTGTCCTGTGTTCCCCAGTAAGGAGCGGAAAGATGAGGACAAAGAAAAGGGCCATGATAGACCCCTGATTCTCCTGCTTTACGGGGATAAGAAAAGAACTCAGACCCCCAGCTCCACCATGGACAGACTGCTGCCTGTGATTCCTAGCACCAGGCACCTTGGGGGCATTTTACTGCATAAGCTGCACTACGCCCTGCCCGATGGCACCAATTTCATTTAGTATCCTTTCCTGTCTACGTCACGTTACCTATACCAGGGCCAACAGCTCTTCCTCTTCTGTAGTACAGTAGGCCTTATGATCCATCAAAGCTGTAATTTTTACATCTACCATGCTTCAAACAGTCACCCAGATAAGGATGAATTACTGTTCATATTTACAATGGAATAAAAAAGCCAAGGTTATCCTTTTCAGAACTGACCTAAAAAAAAAAAACACAACACATTCAAACCAGTCACAAGTAGTCTTTGGGTGTATCATATCAGTCTCCTGAGGATTATAGCACCAAATCCTAGATTGTGTTTAAGTATCCTCTTAATGGTGCAACCTGTTTGTAGTTCAGGATTGACTGGCTCAGTTAGCCAAACTGAGTGTTTTGCCGGGCATGTTTATGAATTAATGGGGGCTTTCATTGATATCAGAAACACCTGAACACAGGACCAGAAGAATCTTGATTGCAAGCTTTTGTTTTTCTTAACCCAGGAGAATGCACATTTTCAGCTTGGTTTAAGATGCAATGATTTAGTTTTTGATTGCTACATACAGTATTCAGATACATAAGAATATATTTAAAAAAACACTTGTAAATCTTGAATGTGTACTCAACTGACATCCTGAGATAGTCACCTAGCATTGCAGTTTCATAGCCTGGCTTATAGTGTTTAGAGTTTTTCATTGTCCACCCAAAGGAGTTGTTCTGATTTCTCAATGCAATGACCGCTTACAGTTGAGAGAATAAAAAGTCTGTGCAATATATTTTCTGCTTCAGCTAACACAGGTTTATGCTCACTGCCAGCTCTGATGCTGTTAAGGATGAATAGTAATTCATTAAACGTGTTTGGCAAATCTAACCTGTTTCACCAAACATGAAAACAACAATTAATACATTAATTTTAAGCCTTACACAGATGATTTCTCTGTACACATTTTTCAACTTTCAGTCCTAGCCACATACATTATTCATTTCTTTTTTATAGTTTGTTAACGTTTCTTTTTGTCAATTTTCCAAAACATAAAAGAAAATTCATTAACAAGTGTTGTTTTGTCTATTTAAAATAGCACAGTAATTTATTACATTGCAGCTGCTGAAGATTTTAAATGGTTTAACTGTTAAGCTTTGTTGAAAGAAATAGTCTGAATGTCTAGTGAAAGAGTTTTGTTTTTCGTGTGAGCTAATGGGATCTCATTATATACAGTACAGCTTTTTACATCTTACTGTTGTCTATATACTCTATATAGTATAAAAGAACAGGCTTACTCATACAGGCTTCCTGCCTACACAGTTTCCACGGCAATCTACTGTAGAGGTCCTGAAGCTCTCATTGTACATGGTGTCTTATTCTTGACTGCTGTCTGCTTGCTATCCTTCTGGCCATGTGGCTATTTGCCAGGTGCCCTGTCCAGTAACAAGAAGTGGCACTTACACAAACCTCTTCAGTGACCACCCCTATGACACTTTGCTGGCTTCATTTACTCCAAAGGGTTTGGGGTTTGTATACCACCCCAGCAAGTACAGGTATTGTATTCCCTGTAGTAGTACAGAAAGTTGTTTTCTTGTTTCCTTAAAGGGGAGAATTTTCTGGACAGTGAAGTATCTGGCCCGGTTCCAGGTGTGACTTTATCTTAACCAGTACTTCAGTCTTATCATAAATGTCCCTGAAAGCGTCTCTGAGTAATTTAAGATTGAAAACAAAAATAGCCAGAGGTGAAAAGACTTATCGTGGAAACAAGTATTCTGTGATACAGTAGGTTACTAAACTAAACAAGTTTCTAGAATTTGCTAAGAAGGAAAAAAAGATTTAGATAGGAACATTTGATAACTTTTGACCATTAGTTTAGGTCTTAATAGTAGTCAGTGACACTACAAAACCTAAAACTATAAAAAGGTGCCAGTAGGTATTTAACAGTCTTCTATTGTGATGATTAAAATGATGATGATGTAGAAAAATACACATAGAACTTTTACCAGTTCTGTTCTTACAGGTCCAGTAACTTAGCACTGATTGTTAATGAAAAAGAAGGAGTTCTACTGGATAAAGAGGGCAACACAATACAAAGCTGGCTTTTCAAGACAAAACAAGTGCCTGAAGCTCTTCACAACTATCAGGTGTGTGAGTAATAGAGGAACAGAGATAGTCCTTCAGCTGAAGTGACCCCTGAGATTACTGGTTCTTAACCTTGAGACTAAAGGACTAGTCGTTAGTTTTCATACCAACTGAGTCCTAATTACTGAAGCTAATCAAGCCGCACTTTTGAATGCTTTTTTTTTCTTGATGAGGCATTTTTAAAGAAAATCAGCTCATATGGGGGTTGGTAATTAACATCAACCCTGTATTAGAGGTTGCATTTCAGACCTTTCTTCATTCCATGCCAAACACAGAATGATTGACTTTTAGATAAAGTGTCAGTCCCACCTGTGTCTGAATATTATTAATTGGTAACCTATAGTATTTAGAACTCTTTAGAGAGCAGGTTAGGGAAGAACAAAACTCAATTTTATGAAAGACCAAACATTTGTAAGACATCTATTGCTACTTTATAAACAAAACACAGATTGTGTGCTTGATAAGTGTTAGTAAATGTAACACAGGCAATTTGTGAAACATGAAGGCTGTATATTTATTTGTTACTGACAAAAGATTAGTAAGTTCTTGTTTAATTCATAAAAGAGTTAACTGCTAGAATATTAAAAATATATACCTAATACATGGCTTACAGATGTCTTCTTCTCTATAGAGTCCTTTGAGCCAGACATCTTGGCAACAAAGTACCATTAGCCAGGTGTTTTTGAAACTAAGTTAAAAATGTCTAATAAAGCAAACAACCCATTTAAGGGCTCAGTTGGCCTCAGTAATTAAGTGCTTAGCTGGAATGAAAAAAAGCACAGGGCTACTATAGTACCAGGGTTGGGGACCTCAAGTCTAATAAAGTCTTTTTTTCAAAAGATTACATTAAGCCCAAATTTACTATGCCATCACTTTGTACCTTATATTAGAGTAGACTGCCTGATTTGGATGTCTACACAAAATGTGCAACACTAAGGGAATCTCTCAGTGCACACAAATTTATTTTTGTTGAAATAAAAATAACAAAAATGTCTTTTTCTACGTCTACTATTATATTTCAGTGAATACCGCAGTGTATATATATTCTTTATATCTTGACAAGCAATTAGATAGCACCAGGTAGAAAAACCCTTAGAAATGTGAAGAAACGTGTCAGCTGTAGAATGGAATTATATTAATAAAATGTTGCCTCTGGCAGAATACATAAGAGAGCTGAACATTTTGAAAGTTGTTTCATAGGCCTTTTGATTTCTTAGTCTAATAAATTCGTACCACTTGATATGCATGTCAGACTTTCCGGCTTTATTTAGTTTTGACTTCTTAGTTTTACAGTACATAAAAGTTGACAATGAATGCCTATACAAAATAATACAGGCCTGCCCTAACTCTGGTGTTGTCTATTTCCAGATAAATGACCATATAACTCTCAAGATTGGGAGCTACCCCTCCATGTCTCTGACTTTTACCTGGCACAATGAGGCTGTGACCTTGCACCTGAGGGAGCAAGACACAGTAAGTAATAACCAGGTTTGCTTCTCTCAGATTTATAGCACTCATTTAACAGGACTAGCAAGGGGACCTCAGAGCCAGTGGGATTCAATATGGTCAACTTTTATTTCTCCAGCTGTGTAACTGGAGAGCTCAACAAAAACAATGTCTTTAATGTTATATTCATCACATCCTTTACTGCACAAAAACATATTTCCATTTGTCACAATTAGGTAAATGATTAAAGTGTAAAATTGGGAATAATAATGATGCTTCAGTTGATATTACAGCCATATTTGTAATTAATGCCTTTCTAATGAAATTATTTCATATACTGTAGAAGTCCACTATTCTATCACATATTGTTACGTTTTTGATGTACTATGTATGCATGTATGTGTAAATTCATGTGATTTAAAAAAAATTAAAAGATCTTTTAAGATACCTATAGGTAGCATGCGATAGTATATATATTGATTGATCCAACACATTCGTTTTCTTCCCAGAGATAGCTTGAAGCCTTTCAGTTTTGTTGCCATGTTTAATATCTTCTGTTTGTGCTAGGTAAAATCCCCTGCACACAGGGGGAATGCATCAAATTCTCCCACAGCACAGTACAAGAAAGTGGATATTTGTGCTGAGCTGCCAGTCCTCAAAAAGAAAATCCAAGAAATATCCATGAGATGGATGGAATATTACCTTGTTGCCACAGGTATTACGTGGATCATAATGGTCTTTAAGACAGAAATAGGGGTGTTTGTGTATGAGGTCACAGCTAGGCAAAATAACACAATACTGTGTATGCAAATATCTATTGGAAGAGAGCAGCAGATAATGGCAGTCTGTCACTGAAATCAGTTATAGTTAAGATTGGCATTAAATATGGGAGAGCAAAACTATAAATTGGTAGTTTAATACTATAAAGACCAGTTAATGGAGGCAGTTGATATTTAGAGAACTAAAGCTTTAGACAAGCTTGTGTTTGCTATTGTGTAAGGTAATTCATTATAAAGTCTTAAGGCAAGCGAAAGGTTTTGTTTGGATTTGTACAGTTGGCACTTTATTTTAATATAGGAATGTTTAATCTGATTCTCAAACTTTTAGTTTTTCTTTTAATTTTCAGTTCTTTTCCATGAATAGGGATTCAGCACGAGCTGTCAAATTTTCACCTGAAAATCCAGTTGCTTCCGATTGAGCTAGATATGAAGCAACATCTAGAATTTCATTTAAAAACTTTAGAAGGTGACCTACCTCTGTTTTTATACCTTTGCCTTTTTAAAGAAATATTTTAGAACCAGAGATTATTGCACCTCATTTACGTATAATAAAGAAAGAATCTGAAATGGATTATGCACAAAAAGAAGGAATAAACTAGGTAGTTATATATAATTACAGTAGCAGATCCTACATTTTATAATTATATAATAATGTACATGCAGTATATAAATGTTTTTTTAGAATGAATTGTATCATATATAACTTTGTGCTTTTAGGGCTGGACACATTTGCCATAACTTTTGTAGCATTATTCCAAAATTTTCGAAAAATCTGGAGAAGCAATGGATGCTCATTTATGTTATGATGCAAGAAAAGATTTTAAGATTATTTTCAAAGGCTCCTTGTGGTAGCTAAGATGATATTTTGGGTGAATGATAATGCCATTTTGAAAATGATAAAAATCATGGAATATCATAATTCCAACCCAAACTAATTCCAAGGTGACTGTGTATTGTCTGTGTTCTATGGTCCTGATTTTGCATAAAGCTGTCCTGCTGTCTTGTTGCTAAGTGATGTACTTTGCCCCTAACAATCAGGCTCAGCAGTAGCTGTATTATTGTCCTTCCCTCAGGATTTGGTGGTACAGAAGTCACCCCTGATGTGAAATCTGCCCCACCAATATGGAGGCGTAAGGCTGTTTGGACTAGCCCCAGGAAAGACACTGGCAGAGAGGAGGTGCACAAGGGAGTGCTCAGACCTGTACCCCTGAAGAGGAAACGGGCTGTCTGTCGGCCAGCCACAAGCTGCATTCCCCGCTCTGACCCTGTCTTCACCCACAGGTCTTCTGTGCTTTAGCTGCTCATTAGGGTTCCCCAGTGGCTTGTGCTACTTCCTGTAGTGTGAAAGATCTGTCCTCTGAATTGGATGCACTCATCTGTGGTTTAGCTTGTTGAACTCTGTGCTCTGTAGTAAGCTCTTCTTGGCCAGGCCTTCTGTGTGATCAAGCATTTGCTATAGATGGTGCTCTCTGTTGACTTGCTGAATATGTTTAATGTGGACCTGACTTGACTTTGACCTTAACTAACCTCTAGTTCTCCTTCCTCACATGCTTGTTAAAGCAGCTGGCCAGTATCAGCCTACAGAACAGAACAAATGGAAGCAATGACATTATCTGAATAGATATGAGAAGTTTGTTTTCCATATTTTATTTCCAGATAAGTGAAACTCTTATCTGGCTATTAAAGAAGTCCACTTGGTTCCTTTAAAAAAATGGACAAGATTTAATCTTAGTGTTTTAAAGATGTTCTCAAATGCCTCTCAGCTCAATATTTTTTTGTCAATTGGTGAGTTACATGTGAATCTTTGGAAAACAAAGAAAAAGTGTCCTTATCAAAGGTTCATTTTTCCCAGGGTGAAGTCCGAAGTTCACCCCCAGGCCACCTCCCTCTGTGCTCTGCCTTCCTGGGCCTCTCACCTTACCGCCTGTCCTGCAATACTTCGCCGACTCCTGTCTAGGGATTATGAAGGTTTGGTCTGCTGCTGCTCTGACAAAATCCCCCTGGTGACCGATCTGGAGTTTGATATGTTCACTCGATCTTCAGAGTCTCCTCAGGGTCATGTAATAGTCATCTGTGTCTCCTCCTCACTCAAACCCTGTGGCTCCCAGGCTCCTGAACGTGTCCTGCAGAGGATGCATCACGATCGAGTCCGCGCCTCCTCCTCTCCCTGTTCAGTGGTTAGTCACAGGACAGCAGACGGGTCTGTGAGAGTTTGCATCAGTTTGTTCCTGGCCAAGCAGAAGCAATGTTGCTGAGGTTTGGCTTTTTTGTCTTTGTTTCCCAGTGTAGCCAGGATCCCTATAGGCTGATCAAGTATGACATCAACACAGCATCACGCTCAACAGGAACATCGACCCCTCTCCTGGTGGAGAGACACAATGTCAGCCAGGGAACTCTGCTAGTAAGAAGTCAAGCTTTGTCATCAGATTCATTTCTGCAAAGATGAGATCTCAGATTGAAAATGTTGTGTAGTCCCTACTCAATTATGGCAAAGCTTGCTTCAGTTGTTAGTTTGGAAGTTTCCTATGCATCTGTGTCCAGCAAGACCCCTAGATAATTTCAGCAGTACACCTGCATCCATCACACTTTGGGGGCACTTGTCTTCATGTACACGGCTGTGTAAGGCAAATACCTGCTGTTCAGTGCTCAGCAAGGTGAAACTGTTAGTCTCATGCTGTTTGATGAAACATGATCTTGTCTCCTCTTTCTCACTCGCACACAATGTTTCTTACTCTGCTTTCCTCATAATGCTGTTTTTATTGAATTCGGCAATTCTGTTAAATTTGATTTGATCCATCTGGTAAAAGAGAATATGGTATTTATATGTAATAATTTGTTCTCAGGTATTTTCTACCTTAAGTCAAGATTTGTAAACTTGAGTAGTGGAGAGGGTTTTTAAAGCTGATCCTGCCCCGGATTTAATTATTGGTATTTTTTATTGTGCTATTTTAAATGCCATGATCGCCCTTTACTTTGTGAAATGTGTCTTTAGGGACCCTTTGCTGTATTGCAGCATTCATCCCACCTTTTCCAAAGTGCAATTAAAAAGCAAAGCTACTTGCTTAGGTGCAGTGCAGCAGAAAGTCTTCACTTTCTTATTACAACAGCAATACTTGACAGAAAGGGAAATATAAGAGAAATCTAATCTGTTTTTGATCTAATTGTATTGGATGCATTTGTACCAGACTGATGACAGTTCTTTATTGCAGCTGTAAATTCAAACATTCTGCTATCTTATGATTATTAATCTTGTTCTGCTGCTGGAAGTATCTAAAGTGTGTTGAGTCTGAACCTCCGATTTTACAGGTGGCAAAGTATTGATGTTATGAGAGCATTTATCAACATGTACAGTATATGTACCATTGATTCTTGGATTTTCTCTATATTACTCATATTTCCCATATGTTTTGATGTCAATCTTTTTTCATTGTGATCTGGAACCCATCTTTTCAAATGATGACTGTGTAAATGGTGATACTTCTCTATGTTGGGAATTCTGCTGATATTGCATGACAGTTCAAGTTTCAATTTAATTTGTGGATTGGTCATGTTGGAGAGACGGTAGCAGTCATTTTTAGTATGCTCTCAGTAGCTGTAAACCCATTATAAAAGGATCAAAACAGAGTCACTATGCGTAAAACTATTGAGATTTCCTGGCTATTCAACAGAAAAATAAGATACAATTCCTGATAGAACAAATCGAGGAACCCTAAAAAATGCAGTTGGTAGAAAATGTTTGGTGTCCCCTGCGCTGTCCAATGTCACACGTGTGTAAAAATGTTTGGTGTGTGAGAAGTGCAGGCGAATGCTGCAATTTTGACATCAGAGAGCAGCCATTACAAAGTCTGCTGGTCCTCTGTTTTTGTTGCTTGCATAGCTCAGGACACCAACTGTTTAGGCTGAGGATTTGCAGTTCTCCTGTGTGAAGCAGGGTCCTCCCTTGGTGTCTGTTGTGTTCGATGGGAAATTCCTGTGAGCAATAAAGGGCAAGGCTGCGTACTGGCAGGCTGGAGGAACCCTTCTGTGCTCGGCATTCTCTTCCTGTGTAAGGGTGGAGGGGCCCGCTATGACCTTGATTCGTATGTTTTTTCCCTCCTTTGTGTGAAATGCCTTTTAAAAAATACAGGCCTGGTTCAGAGCAGTGTAGGTTGAGCTAATGTGTGTTGGCCAACTGGGAAAGCTCAATCAAACGTGACGTGTTCTGCTATAAGCAGCTGAGAGGTGACATTACCTTGCTGATGTTCACATCGAAATACAATAACTTTAGTCATTGGTTAGAATGTAAGATTTAATTGAATATGTGCGATGCTACTTTGAATAGATTTTTTTTTCTGTTTTTCAGAAAAAAAAGCGATTTTCTTCATTTTGACACCACTGATTTGTAGTAACATTTTAGCGTGTGGGGCAGCAGTGTGGCTAGGAGCTCAGGACTCATAATGGGATGTTTCTGAGTTCAGATCTCAAGCAGGGCACTGTTTTTTTACACATTAGCAAGGATCTTCGCTCAGATGGCTGCAGTCGAATGCCCCACTGTATAAATGGATAGAAACGTACTGTCGGGATACAATTTTATCATATTTCCTCAGTGTAATGCATTCTCTGTAGAAACATTTATTTTTGTTTTCAAAAGTTTTGTATTAGTATCAATTTGTCATAAACAACATGGGTTTAATTACAGTATACTGTGTAATATTAACATATTACAATTCGACAGTGTATACTGTAATGTTTATATAGGAAATAGTTTATTATATATGTTGTGCAGTATATACACTTCACATAATTAGCGTAGAGGATAAACATTGGTATAATTAATTACTTCAATAATACTGAAATATTTCACACTGTCTAAAGCGTGCAATAAAACAGCCACAATTCAGATAAATACATGTGTACTGATATAAGATAATGTTAGTTTTATAGATGTTACATCAGATATTTTTCATATATTTGAGATAGTTTGGGTCAGAATAGGCTTCCTAATATTCTGTATGTGACTTTTAATTGGAATAGGAATAAAAATTGAATTGGAATTAAAATAAATTAAATTTAAAGCAATAAAAATTATTTCTTTGACATGAACCTCCTTTCAAGGAGGAAAAAAATGTAAAACATAGGTGAATGTCTTATGAATGTAATTTCGAGGTTTGTGTATATAAGGTATTTCTAATTAGTCCTTGCTGAAAATGTATACATACCGTATAGTGCTATTTAGCTGTGTCATGAACTTACTGAGCCTTTTCAGCAGCCTTTGTGGTTACAGTAGATGGACTGAAAAACATGGAAGCTTTACTTAAGACATTTATTACAATAAATTAAAGGAGGAAAAAGACATTAACTAGTGGATGTCTGAGGGTTCTAAATTTATAATGTGCCAGACAGTCGCTATTTTGCTCAGTGGCGAGCTTGAGGGTAAGGAAATAAAATAAGAAATTTGGCCCAAGAGCTTTATTGCTGCTGTTCAGTAACATTTATTTTAGTTCCCCTTCCAGAAAAGGTCAAAGATGGGGCCCCATGACTTTCAAGGACAGACCAGAATTATTTCTATCAGATTTGTGAACAAAACCCTTTATTCCACATCCAGTTCTAGCTCGGGCAGAAGAATGGAATTTTCCTTTCTGATTAGTTCAGCCGTATTTATTCCTGAGCCAGAACTTCCTGTTTCCTGTCCCCCACTCTCTGTCTCTCTGCCTCCCTCATCAGTGCCTGACTCACTGCAATTTTTTATAGAAAAGAAAGGTACACCTCCAAAGGATTCTATTCCTGTGTGTATTGTAATTGCAATTCAGAACATAAGAATGGTTACAAACAAGAGGAGAACATTCCCCATCCCAAATAATAGTGTTATGTAGTTAGTAGCTTGAGCCAAGTATCTCACCCAGGTATTTTGTGAAAGAAACAAGGGTGTCAGCTTCAGCAATATGGCAGGGTAGCTTGTTCCATACTCATGCAACCTTTTGTGTAAAGATGTGCCTCCTGTTCTCAATTTGCAATGTCCATCTACAGTATGTAGTTTGCAGTGGTGTCCAGTGTTTTGTGATTCGCTGTTTATTCTGTTTAGGACGTTAGACGTTTAGGAATTTGTTACAGTTCCAAAAACACCCTCTCATTTTCCCAAGGAAGTAGATATGCCATCATCTTAGGAAGATAATATTTCTGAACTTATTTCTAAACGTATTCTTTGTAAAGCATTTTGCCCTCCTAAAGAATTAGAGAACTGCCCTACTAGCAGAACAGTCCCCCTACAGTGGTGAGTACAGCCGCAGATTGTCATGGCATTGATTGCTCTATGTCCACAGATATGTGGGTCCACTCACTGAGCAGCAGCTGAAACTGTGCTGCTTGACATGAAGGGACTGTCAGTGGTGTCTTGAGGCCTGAATTGTGTTTCCAGGCCTTGTTTACCTTCAGCTGTTGTGTGTAAATTTTTCGTTCTGTTTGAATTGAAACATTGGCCAGCTCTACCACTGCCTTTGGCAATGCACCAGAGGCACGTGCACCAACAATTAGGTCTCCTGTGAAGTCACCTACATCAGCTTGCTTTCCCACGCTCTGGCCACGTCTGCTACCACTTTAAGTCCTCCAGACTCAGGAGACATTAGATGAGCCATTTCCAGTACTATGGACAGGGTGGGTCACATCTATGGAGCATGCCAATATCCAATATTGCAGAAGGACAGTAATTCAATTTTTGCTGCACAAGGATCAAAAGGTAACAAGAAAATAAAAGAAAACACTACTTAGCATTTAAAAAAAATATCAATCAAAGGTGCTCAGGATCTCACTCCAAGGCACAAATGTTTCATTGATCAACATCTACTGATTGGTAGGTACCAGAGTGAAAACTGTACCGTATGTCATTTTTGTGCTGTGACAGTCAGCAAAGCACTGTGGGTGTTTTTAGCTGGTTCAGCTCGGTTTTTGTTTTCGTTTTCACCTCTTTCCTTCGGGACAGGCAGCAGGGTGGGGCTGAGGGAGGTGGAGTGTATCCTTCCTTGAGTTTGGCTTCTTTCTGGACAAGCTGGCTCTGTTTTCTGTAGCCTGATTCAGGGAGGATTGCTAGTACAGCAACTTACAACTTTCCATGGCATCAGGAATAGATAGAAGACAATGCAGTACATTTGTGGTCCCATCAACAGCAGCTATTAATGTACATACAGTATGACATTTTTTTCTTATGGCTAAAAGTAACTGATTGTACAGCTTTCTTCTATCATTTATCATCTATCATTTATGCCCTTTGCATTTTTCTGCTAAATTTTGAATTGTGGGCTGTTTGTATAATAGACGCAAATGTGAGATAATAGACCACATAGATAGAATGGTTTGGACAAGATTCAAACTCAGATTTATTTTAAAAATATTTTGAACTACTAATATAGATAATATTAAACTAAAACATTTTAGAAGGAAGGGTTTTGGCAGAGTGTATAGTTACACTTAATAAGTACTCACTGGGCAAAGAAGGTTGTAATAAGTTTAATTTCATACAAACACATGATTTTTAGATCATAGTTAGCATTTTATAACCAGGTATTGTCATAGAGTACAATATATAAATAACAAATCTGTGTAAAAGTCACTGACTTATATAAAAAACATGATTGGTGGTTGTTAAGTACAATACATTTCTTAGTTATTCACTTATTGAATTTCCATATTTCTTTGGTCTATTTGATTTATGATTTCTTAGTGTTGGGCATGACAACTCAGTTCTTTGACGTTGTGTTTCTTAAGAATATTTTCTGTAAACTAAAATGTGCCACAGTGCTATTCACAGAGGAAAATGTGGGTTCCTCATCAATAAAATAATTTCCTTTTGAAGTTGTCCAATTTCCAGCACTGTCAATGTTGGAACCATTTTGCTCATGCTTTCATATAAGAAAAGGAAAAATATTTGCCATGCCTTTCAAATAATTAATGTTTCATCAGCATGGCAGTCACAGGATGTTTTCAGAAAAGTAAAAACTCTCTCTTGAGTTAATAAGTATTGTGTCACACACTTCTTCATCTTCCTTAACTAACACCAGCATTTCACCTGAATTACTTGGGTAACATACTGTAGTTGTTTCAAAGTTGAGATTACTGACTGCGTCTTGCAGTTTACTGAAGCTACTTACAAAGGTGGTGGTAATTTTTTTTTTATCATACTGTGTCAATATCTCACTTCTGGAGCTAACTGTGCAACATGCAACATTATTTAGTGAAAGAGTACAAGGGAGAAAAAGACCACCCTGCCATTTAAAGTCCTCTGGCTTCACAAATAGCAGTGGGCTCCAGAAGTCTCAATCAAAATGCATGACAAGGTGTTGTCTGTACTTGTATATACTGCACATGACAGTTTCCAGAGCTTTAGTCACTTCAGAGGAAAGGGAACAGAAAGTGGGAAACCCAGGTAAATTGGAAAAGCCTCAGCTGGGAATTTTTCAATGTAGGTGACTACCATAATTATACTTAACTGAAGGACATGTGTGTGTATTTCTGTACTTGTGCTACACGTGTGCTACTTTACATCAAATTTCTTGCTATATTACACTGGCACTGTTGTAGTTTTAAGCAATCATATTTTGCTTGTTATATTTTTCAGAAAAAAAAACATATTTAGTTGTTCCAGTAATGAAACAGCAATTGGTTTGCACAAGAATTGTACTGTATAGCAGACTGAAACCTTAAAACCTTCCAAGACATGTTCAGCAGTAGACCAGTAGACTAGCAGTGACTGGAACATTACTGAGAAGTTAGTGATATTGTCAGCCATGTAGCAACAAATTCCGTTCTTTTCAGCTCCTTCACAATGAACTTATTTGATATACTACAGTAAATGCTATACAATTGAACAGCTAGTTTTCCTTTGGTTTTGCTTTAACGCACAGTTGCCATTTTCAAATACTCTTCCTTTGCGTTATCTACAGTATATTTAACATAAAATTCACCAAGCCTCAAAACATTCCCAGGTCCAAAATTTTTTTCCCCTGTCTCCTATGCACCTATTATTAAATTGGCAAATGATTAAGGTAAAGGTTGAGGCTGTGTGTTTAAAAGGATATTGTTCTCATGAAAAGAGCTCTTGTTTTGATAAAACACGTACGAGAGCACAAAAGAGAGGTAGGGGCTCTGACAAAGCAGATCCCATAAAACACTGTAAGCCTACAGCTTCTGCTGTTTGCTTTTCTTGGGGCTTTTTTTTAGCATTGTGAAAAAACATAGCAGCCAAGATGTCCCATGACCAAAAACAGGAAAAGGGAAACTATGGTGTTGTCCAGGCCTATTTTTTCTACTGTAAGGCCTTTTTCCTGTCTGTTTGTCAACAGATGTATGCTGGAGGGAAGCTCATTTTCGGAGGCACTGTTTTGAACGGATACGGCTTCAGCAAGACGAACCTACTGAAGCAGATCGCCAAAACACGCAGAGATTACGAGATGGGTCACTTCCTGCCCGATGACTACAAGCTAAGGTAAATCGGGAAGTGTAGGCCTTGTTTGCTATCCCAGATGTGCTGAGAGGATGAGAGCTGCAGATAAGGTTAAAGATAAGATATCAGGACTCAGAATGATGTGTGGAGCTAGTTTCTCTTGCCAGCTGTCTTGTTTCAAATACTCCCCAAGTCACTTTTTTTCTCTTTTAAGAAAAATGGCAACACCAGACCATGGAAGAATGAGTTCTTGATAGATTTCAATGAGCTGTCACCAACCACATGCAATACTGTAGGAAAAAAAAAACCTTTGAAGAAAGACGGAAAGAAAGATCAGGCTCAGTCATTTCTTGAAACACAAACCTTTCAAGTCCCCCCCCACAATTTTTCTTGTGTGTGTCAAATCTTCAGAATTCCTGTCAGCATTCTTGCTTTCTTCTTTTTCTGTATTTTTAATCTAAGCAAGATGATTGTATGCATTGGGCGTTCCTTTGAAGGTCTTCTAGAAGTGATAACCAGTTCTTTAATAAACTGTCATTTTCGTGAGCTTACAAAAACAGATCTGACAAACACGAAGAATACTTACTGTTTTTAATGTGCTAAAAATTACATACTGTAGATTTTTTATATTTTCAGCACACACTACAATGTTAACATACAGTACTGTGGTCATTAGGGAATTCTGTAAATTGGATTTTTATTGCTTTCTTACTTCAGCAAATACAGAGGAGCTGAAACCATTGCTTTTGCATTAAAGAATAAAAAAACAGTATTATCAAAGGTTGGAAAGCTTTGCTTATAATACCATTAATAGAGCAATCAGGCTGGCACACTTAAGAGGACTCTGTTATTAAAAGCATTTCAATCACTCTTTAAGAAAAAGCCTTAAAAGACAGGAGCTTTATCATTCACTAATCACCAGGAATAAGTAATTAAAAGCTGCAAGAAAAGAAAACTGATAATATATGAGTTTATTAGTTCTCCTATTCCTGTTTTAAATATAGTTGGAAACAAGAAATATATTTTAAACAAGTTGTTTTATAACAGGTCTTAACTTATCTTAACAAATGATTTTTAAGAAAATAAACAGTGCATTATTAATAATACAGGCATTTTCCCCCCAAACTTCCTTTCCTTGAAGTCTTTGGATTCAAGGAAATCATTCTGCTGTAAGCTCCTTGTGATTGAATTGAGTGTACTTTCATCCTAGCTGAGTTCCCAGGATAACAGTTTCTAAATGAGCACTACATTGAAATTACAATATCTCCAAAAGCATGAAGACATACAGCTGTGATGGAGTGTAAACTCTCAGGAGTTTATACTCCTGAGAAAAAACCCAAAAGTCTTGTGGTGGAGCGTCACACCCTTGGAATAGTACAACCAATTGTAAAAGGAAACTGAATTCTGGTCTTTTTCACTATCTGATCAGTATTAAAGAATTTATACAGTACGCTATATTACTTTTTGGCTTTTATTATGCAGTGATAAACTTTTTTTTTTTTACTTCTTAAGACTAGAAGCAGTCAGAAAAGGAACTCCCTACTGCTCTCCCTCCCTCCACCATAGCTTTATTTGAAAACCCACCAAACACAAAATACTTGCGTTGAAGAGTTTGCTGGTACAAATCAATGCCTTGATGGATGACACTCCTTAGTGCATTTAGTGTACAAAAAGACCTTCCATTTCCCCCTAGTCTGCATAACAGGGGCTAATAAATTAACATGGTACAAGATCCCTGACTGCATTAATGCCCGTGCAGTCTGTCAATGTCTCTGCTCATTGCTTTGAGTGATTGCCAGTGTTGACACAGGCACACTGCAACACTAAGTGTTTAAATGTCCAGGATGAAAGGGATTAGCAGGAAAATAAAGAAGCTGAGAGTAAATCATGTCAGTGGGTTTGTAAATTTTATAGTACCTGGAGCAGGTGCAAGCATTTTTAAAAGTCTTCCTGTAGTGGAGGAGAAAGACCTGTCACCTGAACGTGAAATAACAGTCTTCAGATTCCAGCTCTTCTTTGTGTTTATTTAATTTCTGTATGTGCAGTACTTTGTCAGTTGCAAGTTAGGAACTGCTGATTAATGCCACCTGTGTTTTTTTTAGGAGTGTTATGAAATTTTAAGTACTCCTGTAGTTTTCAGCACTATTCAATAATGAAATCAAGAGACTATAGATTGCATTGTCTGACATAAGCATAATTAGTGTTTTACTTTCTCAGCAGTTGCTTATGAATTTGCAAAAAAGCAAGAAAATTACACAAAAGCATTTATGCAGTTTGGTATTCATGTCCAGATGCTGTGTTTCTTTAATGCTTTATGTTCCTTTGCCTTTTTATATTCCACTTCATTTCCTCAGTCTACAGTCTCTTGCTTAAATTCCCGTCACAGTGATTCCTTTGTTTCTCATTTTTATTATATTAATTTGGTCCACGGGTGTATACAGCTGACTCAGGAAAAAAACACAAAACATAATTACACTGCAACAATGCCATTCTGCGCTCTTTGTCACAACATTGCATAAGTACAAAGAATCAATTACATTGTTACTTCTTTAAGCTATTTTATTGCATAGTTTCTGCGTGAATCTACTGTATGTATAAAGGATCAGACGGCAATGAAGAACGGTAGCTCATTTTTAAGAAAAAAATATAGCCAATGCGTAATGTGTTAATGAGTTTGTCCCACGTGTTCTAGATTTTTCCAGAACTAAATAACTTTAGAAATTCTAGGACAAAGAATGCATTACAAACTATGCAACATACATTTATACTGTTGTATTATGTAAAAATGAAACACCACCTTATACAATATTCAACTGAAATGCAACAAAGTCAATGGTTGTCTTGCAACCCATTAAAAGTACCACACTGCCCCGAGGCCTGTAAATGTACAGGCCATTGTGGAGTTTTAGATATGTACAATAGTAAAGTTTATGGCTTTATGGTTATAAGGGTCATGTCACATGAAGGATGTGGTTAGTAAACGCCAGGCTGACAGGAGGCATAAGCAGACTTCCTCATTATTAATTGAGATATTCAATAATATATAAAATAAAGGGCTGTTATTATGGTCTTCTATAAAATGTGCTTGCCATGTTTCAATGTATTGCAATACAATACTGATTATGTGTAACAATCTTGAGGAAATTGTAATCTGTGTATTTGTCTTTTTCTCTAATTTGCAATTGCTTTCCATTTTTTTCTGTTTTTATGGTATCAGATCACATCAATCATTTTCTGCATTAGGCATTTTATGATCCTGAAGAAGAAATGTATTCCAAAAACATTTACTGTCCATGAAACATTTATTCAAAAATGTATGCTACGAATCTGAAATTTTTAAATTGTGTCTGTGCAATGTTGGCATTTTCCTGATCCTACAGACACTTCAAAAATATAATTTTTGCCTTCCTTTGGTCTCCATTGATATAGACCAAGACAGATGCCTGCGACTTATTACCCAGCAGTAAAACTATACCCCATTCTAAACACTGTGGTAGTTTGCCTGTAGCTCTAAATTCAGTAAAGAAAAATGAAAAGAAATGAAATGTGGAATCCATATTATTTCTACAGAACAAGTAGATTAAACTTTTCCTCTCTCAGACTTCCCCATAATTAGTTATTAAAAAAAAATGATTCTTAATTATTTTCTTCCCAGCTCGCTGCTTATAATCTCAGTCTCATTCCTCCATCATTTGCTTTTTCTATAATCACCCTTTTTACACACATTCTTTAGAGATTCAAGCTATACATCAAAATTTACTATGTTATGGTCACAATTACCCAGTGGTTCTGTCACATCTGTTCTCTTAATTATATCCTGTTTGAAAAGATCAAATCAATAAAAGTATTTTCCCTAGTTGGTGTTTTTATATACCAAGTTAAGAAGCAATCATTAACCATTTCAATCACACAAATTTCTTTTTTTTTGTATCAAACATCAAAAGATCCCAATTTATGTGTGGAAAATTGAGGTCTTCCAATGACGAACTCCAGCTTTGGTACTATACTACCTTACTCGTCGCATTATATGGTAGGCTGCTTGCTTGCCTGTGTCTGCATTAGAAGGTCTACATTGCACAGTTTTGAACTACTTAGAATTACTATGCCCCATATGGTTCCACTTTGCCTACGTTTCTGTTAATCATGTAATGTTCCATGTTAATATGGTAATCTTTAGTTCTTGCATTTTAATCCTTATGCTTCTAGACTTAAAAAGTGATGCTGTTTATTTTAAGTCCCTCCTCAGATGGGATTTCCTGATCCCACCAGACCTGGCCTGTTAGGAGCCCCCTTCCCCAGTTTCCTAGTTACATGCAATACAGTACTCCTTAGCTCCTCTTTACATGTAATTCCCCATGTGGTCCCGGTATAATCCCTCCTACGTGTATGAGTCCCATTTGCTGCAGAAGGATACTGATGTCCTGCAGACCTACTGTACATCCCACTTCTTTGTTCTCACCATTCAGTCACAAGTTAAATCTCCATATTTCCTCTCACTTCCCTTGATTTTCTCATTCCACTTCATGAGAAGAATACTGTAATGTGGATTTATTTTTTGCTGCTCAGTTTACGAGCTAAATCTTTACATTTGTCCTACGGAATAGTCAGACTGCGTTTTCCTATTGTCATCTGTTGCAGCGTGGACCATAGCAACTGGATCAACCCAAGCTCAGTCCAGGAACCTGTCCACTCTCTCAGGGAGGTCTGCAACCTGGGCACCAGGCAGGCATCATATGAGATTTCTTATTGCCCTACACTGTCTGTACTGCAATAACTGAGTCAATAGTGCCCTTTTACTGGGGAGAGTGGGCTGCTGGGCTCTCTGAGGTATGTTAGTCCTCTCCTTTCACTCCAGAGTTTCAGTGTCCAGCTCCATGTCCAGAAAGGCCTGGAAGCGACTGGGCACTGCAGTCTCTAGAAATGCAGCTCCTGAGCAGTCTGCATACCTTCCTCTGTGACTGCTTCCCTGGGTACCCAGACATCTCTCCCTTTCCGCTATGAAACCTTTGTCGCCTCAGCTGGTGCGCACGATGCCAGTAAAGATGGTAAAAAGTAAAGTTGTTTTGCACCTGCAATGACTAGTTCACAAATGTCCCCATCCAGAAAAACGCACTCTACAATAGCTTCAAGGCATCTTGCGGTACTATCTTGAAAGTCTCATGTCTGGGCTCCAACTTGGCTCAGTAAAAGAGACAATATGAGTCAAGCTGCACCAGTACCATGAGGGCTCAGAGTGCCTGGACTCTAGTGTGCCAGTCTGGAAAGAACAGAAATGGTACTATAGCTATGAAGACTACACCTGTTAACAATATGCAGCCTCCGAGTCTTCCGTACTGACTGGGTGAAACATGACGATGGGTTGCGACCTGTTGCTACCTGGAGTTGATTTCATTTGCTAAAGGCTGTTATGCACTTTGTCATACGAGATTTGCTTTCCAGGTGCCATATACAGTACAGTACATCCCCACATGTTTCTCTCAATCCAGCCATCACTGCCTGTTCTTTTATATAGGCAATGTGGCACTTAATCACAAAAGTTCTACAAGTACACGCAAGATATTAATAATTACAACAATGACCATATTGTTATTATTGTAGTTGTTGTTAATAATAATGATATTATTATTATTATTATTATTATTATTATTATTATTATATTGTTGTTGTTTTTCCTGTTGTTGTTAGTGCTACTACTGGGGGGGTTCCCTTTTCTAGAATTATGTCCTAAATGTTTGTTTTTCAAATTCAAAACGAGAAAAGTGACACTATGTTTGCCTTCAATTTCAGAAGCCCAGCTGCAAGGATGCTTGCCTACATTACCAGAACAAATAATAGAGATGAGTTCCATCTTACTGAGACAGCTGGTAAAGGAAGTCCAGAGTCCTTCTTACAGAAAGAAAATCTTACTCCTCCTGGAATTCATAAAAGGTAGGTGTCAGTGCTGGACTACACTCAGTAATAGCTGCTGACAATTTTTAAGTTACCAAATGAATTCCATAACATTTAATTTTTATACTGACTGTAGTCAATGCAGGTAATGAATTATTAGTTGTGTACTAATGGAGACACATGCACAGCTTCTCCATCTCTGTTAAACTGAATTGCAACTCATTCAGTTGAATGACAATTAGGCACTAGAAACTGGGGGTCATGAAAGTGGTAAAGGGGTTGTCTGGGGTGCCTATTACAAACTATATTGCTTTTGCAGAAGCCAAGATGATATAGTTAAAGTAATGTTTCTGATAGTAGATACAGTAAATAGTATATGAAACTATCTTGTTAGGTTAATGCTAGCAAGATTACTTCTTTGGGTTCTCTAAAACATATCATGTGTGGTTATTATTGGAAATTAAATAATGAAGAGGATACAGTCAAGAAAGTTTCTATTGTAGTCAATGTCAAGGAAGGCATTGGTATTCCTAGTAGCTCACGGTTTTTGAGTTTTTCGTTTTTTATTTCATTTTTAATGATGGACATTTGGTTTTAGAGCAACTGTGGGCTTCTGGCATCAGTGCAGAGCTCTTTTTAGAAATGACTTACAAAAATTGATGGGTTCATACTTGAAGAAACAGTGTACTGGGACCCTATTCCCTTTGCTTCAATTACATACTTTGTGGAACTCTTTTGTTTTTCCTATTGATCAAGCCTGGGGATACTCCCTGCTGATGAAGTTTCATCTCACAGTTTAGCATTTTGTGAACCGAGATTGGAAATCCATTTTCTTCATTTTCAGTTCTCCCAAGCTTTGCTGCCTAAAGGGCATCTTACATTTAAAGCTCTACCCATTTGCTTTAGCTTTTAGTGTTTTTTTTCACAGGGTTTCACATTTAGCTACTCTTGTCTTCAATTTCAATTTAAATCTTGGCAAGAAACTAAAGGATGGTGAGCATTTATAATTGGTTTCTAAAAATTATTGTAATGGTGTTTTTAATGGAGTTGAAGCCTATATGTTCTCAGATTCACTAAAAAAAGACTGTAACATTCACAGTAAGGCTATTATACAGGTTTTATTACTTCTTACAAGTGGGTACAGTTGATTCAGCAAGAGAACCTTTGTGTGAAAAAGGGAAATTCAGAGTAAAATCAATATTAATCATAAACCATACTGAACATAAAATGTTCAGAATATTTATTATTATAAAATAAGCATTAGAAAGAACATAAAAATGCTTACAAATGAATGCAAATGAGAGGAAGCAGTATAAGAAATGGCACATCTTGCCAAATAGTGTGCTTCATAATGCTTCAGACTATGCTGAAAACAAAAGGGTGATATTTTAGAGCATAGCAATATCATCCAATGACTTGGAATTTTGAAATACAGCATCATATAGTTTGTCTTGTTTTGCAGTTTGTCCAGACTTTCCCTTTAATTCTTACATCAGTGCTTGTCTCTTAGTAAGATATCTTTGTAGCACTTTTATTATGTCAGTTTTACCACTGTGACTTAGCATTTATGTGTTTATTACTGCTTTAGCTGTTGAAGGAGCTTGTCAGAAGGGTGCATTGACAGTGGTGTTAAATCACCAGAAAGCCATGCTTAATCATATTTACAGTGTTGGATAATTACTGAAACAGTGAACTGATACAGATCCAATCTTCTAATTGGATTTTACACATAAGGGTACCAGGCCAAGATTCAGGATTCAGTGTGATCCAGCAAAAAGTATGCTTGTATCTGCTAGTACTGTAGATAAAGTAAGTTAAACTCACATTCATGTTACACTGCTAGGTATGGTGGTAGAAGCTTAACATTGCAGAATCTGCCAGCACCACAATGTTGTGAATGAAATATGGCCATCTTGATGGCCTAAAAAGAGAGTAGCTTCTAGGTGTGACTGAGAATATATGTTTGCAGGCATTTGCTTCTTTTTAAACACTAAAGCCAGGCTAATTGCAAGGTAAGTGAGTGGGTGCCACAATGCTATAATATAGAGTATAAGGTGTATAAGCTGCATTTACAAGAACAATAATATTATCTAATGTTAGAGCTTATCTCCCGTTACTCCTTTCTGCAGGCAGAGGGGTGGTTCTGCTCTGGATTTCATTCTGAGAAGCTTGTCAGACCGAGATTGTATTTTAGCCATGGAGAGCGCTTAGAGCAGAAGGGCTGTCCGCCATCTTATGAGAACATTCACAATAAAGATGTACTGTAATTATATTTTCTTTTTTCTTCTTTTTTTACTTATTTGTGCTTATTTGTTCTAAAGAGGTACACATTAAACTGGGACATGCATCACCCACTCTGTATTGCCCACTCATCTACACAGCCACGTTAGATCAGTTGTCTCTGACCAAAGCTGAAACATTAGATATGTTTCATACAGTATTATGTGTAGGTTTATCTGTCCAGTACTCTGGAATCTCCATATACAGTAGCAAACACTTTTCTCTTATTTGAAATGAATGTATGGACACATACAGGGATTCAAACTGATTTTGACTCTTACAAAAAAATTGCCAGAAACCTCTAGATTGAGATCTGTGCAATTCTTATTGAATAGAAAAATTCATTTGAATAAGACTTAAATAAAACATGACAGCAATTAGACGCTGAAGGTCCCTGACTGGAAACAAAAATGTATGAGATCTGTAGATTGCATTAGACATCACAGCAAGACTAGAGATACCTGCGTGACATTTAAAATGTCATTTAAGGATGCTAGCAACAGCTGCCATTTCAAAACCTCTTCTCTCCAAGAAAGGGAAGGACTGACAAATGTTTCTTCTGACACTGAAAACTGAATTAGTTCAGCTCAGGATTACTGTATGTCCTATCATTCAGTCAGAATGTTTAAACCACTGTTTATAAGTTACTGTATAAGTGAATAAAGCATTTTTTAAATATACAGTGCCTTGCAAAAATATTAAGATCTTTACACTTTTTTCAGATTTTGTCACTTTAAAGCTTGTACTCATGACACTTTGAAATAGCAATTAATATATGTTTTTTATACTGTGGATGGCATGGTGGCGCAGTGGTTAGCATTGTCACCTCATATCACCGGGGACCTGGGTTCAATTCCTGGGGTGCCTATGTGTGTGGAGTGTGTATCTTCTCCCCAGGTTCACATGAGTTTCCTATAGGTGCTCCAGTTTCCGCCCATTATCCAAAAACTTGCCAGTGGGTCAAATGGCTTCTGTAAAAAATCAGTGTGTGTGTGCCTTGCATTGGACTGGCATCTTGTGCAAGGTGGATCCTGCCTTGAACCTGTTGCTTTCCGGGATAGGCTCTGGCTCCCCCCCAACCCTGTAT
Organism: Atractosteus spatula; assembly: GCF_055471065.1. Classification (NCBI taxonomy): domain Eukaryota; kingdom Metazoa; phylum Chordata; class Actinopteri; order Semionotiformes; family Lepisosteidae; genus Atractosteus; species Atractosteus spatula. Next base: position 53,845,455 of record NC_142710.1, read on the forward strand.
CAGATAAAGCAGTTAGAAAACAGATGGATGTATCCACTCCCCATTCCTCCCATTCATTTTAATAATAGAAGAACGAAGGAAAAAGATTATTAATATGAAAGGATAATTGAAAAGCTTTGTAAGTGTTTAAACCCTTTGCTGTGGCAAGCTGAAATTAATTCAGGGGCACTGAATTACCTTAATGGCCAACAAGATTTGTTGAATAGTATCTGTGTGCATTAATAGTGGTTCACGTGCTTTTGTCATAAATGCACCTACTGTATCTCTTTAAAGTCCCTCAGTCAGGTAATGTATTTCAAGCAGGGATTCAAACATGGAGATCAAGGAGCTTTCAAAACAATTCAGAGAAAATTGTAGAAAAGCATAGATTGGGAGAAAGATTCACAAGAACACTGAACCCTTGAGCATTGTGAACCATTAAGAAGTGGAATGTGTGCCCTTCATGCCACCTGGACACTACTTTAAATCGAGCTGTTGCTCTAAACTGAGGGACAAGGAGGAAATTGGTGAGGGATATTTATGGGTCAGAAAATCCCAATTATTCCCAGTCACAAAGCTGGCCTGTGTGGCAGAGTGAAAAACTCATATCCATTTTGGTGTTTGCAACAGAGCCTTTAAGTGATAGTGCAAACATATGGCAAAGAATTTTCAGACAAGATAAAAGTGGGACATCTGACTGCAACTCATAATACTGTATGCATCACTCAGTCAACACTAAACAGCGAAGATAGCACATACTAAAGGAAAACCTTTTTCAGTCTACTAAAGGCTTAAACAGGTATAAAAATCTACCTTTCAGCAGGACAATACTCCAAAGCACAAGGACAAAGAAACACTGGAGTCACTTGAGAATAATAGTGAATAAGTGTGAATGTCCTTGAAATGGCCCAATCAAACATGTGACTTGAATCCTATTGAGAATGTGTGCAAAGGACTTGAAAACTGCTGTCCATGATTAATCCCCAAACAACTTGAGGGAACTCGAGCAAACCTGCTCAAGAATGGGCACAAATTGCACTAAGCCATTGTGCAAAGTTGGTAGAGACTTATACAAAAAGACTAGCAGTTGTAATTGCTGCTAATGTTACTTCCATTAAATATTGAATTCACAGTTCTGAATACTTATACAATCAACATCTTTAATGTTTTTGCTGACATGTACTGTAATGTATTACCCTTAGAAGCCTTCAGTTAAAGTATTCATTGTTCTTATATTCTGATTTCTATTGTTAAACAAAGTACCATTAAATGTTGCTGTATAGAGAAAGGTTGGATCCCAAGAAATGCAGACAGTGAAAATACACTGTATGAAGTATGGAGTATGCTTGACAAGTATGTAATTCACAAAAATAAATTTCTAAAAGGCATTTGTGGTCAGGATAATGAGACCAGTAAGTGGTCTATGATAAGCTGTAAATCTGAGAAAAGACCACTACAGAAACATTTAGCAGTCTATAAAAGCTACACTAACATTATACTGTTACACATATTAAAGATTAATTAATTTGAATTTCCATTGCAGTCACTGGAAACACGTTTTGGTTCTTTACGACACTGTGTTTGTCATGGCAATCTGAGTGTTACCAGGAGAGGGATATTGAAGTCTATTATATGAAATAAATTTTAATATTGCTGACAAATGTGCTGTGTTTCATGTTGCAAAAACAACATCATTTTTAATGAAGTGTTTTACATTTCACCAATGTGAGCTAACCTGTAACAATAAATACAAATTATAGCAATGGAAGACTGAAGTGGATTTAGCAGTGATCTGCAGTTGTTGTTCCACTATATTGCTCTACTGCTATATTATCCTTTTTACTCTTAGTGCAATTCCTTTCTCTTAATCTATATTTTTTGGCAGTTTTATCGCTGAATTGTTTGGAAAGCTCCTTGCCTGAAATTCAAACTTGACTGAGGGACCTTACAGAGATGGGTACAGTACATTTATTAGAAAATCATGTGAACCATTAACCCTACCAGCAAAAAACACAGTAAAAAGAAAGGCGACAGTGGTGGCAAAGGTACCAAGCTAACAACACATTAGACCAATGGTTCTTATGGTGATTTAATCACCAAGTGCATTAATTAGAAGGTTCATCATCTACATTTCCTAAATACTGTAAGGAATCAATGATAAGTCAAGCATAATGCAAATACATGGTTAAACGCATAGAATTTACTGTCCATCAAGGGATACTGCTCGAATGACAACATTTAAAATATATTTTTTACAAATTCAGTCACCATATTACAAAAAATGTACTTCAGCTCTAGAAAGAAAAGTGATTGGGCACTTTTTCATACTTCAGGAATATCCTACCCTGACATGTTAAATTATCATAGCCCTTCAAAATATTTTTTTAGTGCTGATAAAAAGTACTCTGCTGTAAAATTATTTGCTATTATTTGTTGTTCTTTAAACGGCTGCAGCAAGTTATAGCAGTACTTAATTATTGTTTTGTACAACAAAATGACTACTTGCTGGAAGGCAATAAAAACCCATAAATAGAAGCCTTTCCCGGAAGATATATTATAACCGATAAAAGAACAGTATGATATGATGGGAACTATTAAATGCAGCTCAGGAGACAACACAAGTAGGAATTGAGATTGCTGTGTGAGCACTGGAAGCATCCTAGGTAATAATCTCACGAGAGTTGAGATGTACAGTACTTCTTTGATGATCTCTTCACAAAAACAAGAATAAACCTTCTACAGGCTCCATATAGGCTACCCATTTGTGAATTTAAAATTTCGACTGTGCATGCAGTGTCAAATCAACATGAGTTCTGATCCTAAAAGAGATTTTTGAGCCACATGGAAGAGTTTGTTTGATGTGCGACTTTAATTGTAGAGATGGTTTTGTAAAATGTGACCTCTACTCAATTTGAATTTGAATGGCATGCCTTAAGCTCTTTGCTTTGTTCAAAAATCCATGTTAGAAACATGCATTGTAATTACTTTTGTTTCAGTGTACAACAAATTATTTGTAGGATTCACTGGTGATATTGTAGGCACAAAACCACAACAAATAAGATGCATGTACTGTAACTGACTCTGAGATTACTTGATCAAAAAGCGCAGTAGTTCCTACTAGATATTAGATATATTCAGTTTGAAGGATGCATCGTTTTAGGTATTTTTATCTTGGGAGTACAGAATATGCAGTGTAGCCCACTTCTGAAAAATGCAAAAACCTCCTGCACTGTCAAGCTGTGTCCAAGGCCTGTATGAGGAGGCATAACATAAAGTTTACCTTCAAATCGCTCTTGTCATGGATAACTGCTGAATCTAATGGAGATTTTATGGCTGGTGTAGGAGTGATAGATCCAACACATTCATTTCAATAATCCTTTTCCTCTCTCCGCAAGCACTGCAAGGAAATACCAATAAATTTCCATTTTTACTATGGCAAAAAAACTTGTGGCGAATGAAAGCCAATGTTTGAAACCCCATGAATGCAGTTTTACAGTCCTTGTGAGGTTTTAAAAAGGAATATAAAACTGCATGAAGCCAAAATTAGCTGAGCTAGCAAGCTTTATAATTTATTCATGCAAAGGAAGAGCCTGCACCAAAGCACAACAGCTTTCCATGTAACTTTGGATTAACAATTTGTATTTAAATTTGCACTTTTTATTTTTCCTTCCTGATTATAACTTTTGTTATAAGCAAACTGCAAATTGCAAATTTTTCATATAAGTAAATTTCAATAAATAAGGTAAGAACACCACTGTCAAGATTGTCCTAAGGGGTTTAAATATTGTAACACCTGCTTTAATCTGCTTTGTCATGAACCTATGGGAATGCACCATTTGTTTCTTATGACCATCAGTATTAGTTTAAAGATTACAGGCCTTGTACAAACATGGTCATGCTCTCAGGTGTAGAGTATAATTGAATTTACCTGGAAAAGATGACCAAACCAGCTGAAATTCATTGCCAGCACCTGGAAGTGGACGGACCCTATTTTACAGTATGTCACATCCACATATCAAAGATACTGTGTGAGTTTGGTGCAGTATCTTTGATAATAGATGTTCAAAACCAGAAGCAATCTGGGGGTTCAGGAGTCTCCTCAATGGAGGTTGGTGTTCATTTCAAGTACAGTATACTTATGGAAAAAAGAATTGTATAATTCTATTTCGTTTCTCGAAAAGAGTAGGGGTGTAACCCCGGCATCCTGGCCAAATTTCCCATTGACCTTTACCAATCATGGCCTCCTAATAATCCCCATCTATGAATTGACTTCATTACTCTGCTCTCCTCCCCACTGATAGCTGGTGTGTGGTGTGTGTTCTGGCGCACTATGGCTGCCGTCCAGGTGGATGCCGCACATTGGTGGTGGTGGAGGGGAGTCCCCATTACCTGTAAAGCGCTTTGAGTGGATTGTCCAGAAAAGCGCTATATAAGTGTAAGCAATTATTATTATTATTATTATTATTATTATTATTATTATATCCTTAGTTGAAAACAAACTCTCCCTTCCAACATTGTCCATGGTACCAATTTGTGTTACACCATATTTGAACAGTGAGATCCATAAGCAGTTTTAGGGACTATAGGGGAATACCAATACAGTATCTGTATAATGGCCTTCATACTGGCTATAACTGTAGCTTCAAATATATGTGTTGCCATTAGATCACTGAATCATTGAAACACTCTAACTGTCCATTCAAGGACTCTTTGGGTATTTGTCACTTTAACCTCAAAACTTATTGTATTACACTTGAATGAGTATATTGCATAGTAACATGTCTTTAATATGCATTTCATGAAACCTTGCTTATAACATTTTTTGTGGAATGGGAAAAAAATATTTAATCGGATAAGAGTTCCCTGGCTGCTTACTCAGTGGTCAAATAAATGTTAATTATGATAGATTGGAGGAACGGAGTCTTAATTGTCTCACTCATTCACAGGTCTAATTTAGCTTAAAGGATTTTAATCAATGATAACAAACAAAGCTGTCTGCAAGTCTGCTGTAATTTCTTGGCAGGAAAGACATGATTACTCCTGAGCTGCTTTAGTTAAGTTATATCCAGTACTGCAGGGGCCACTCCATCTCACATTGTCGGTCATTGAAAACTTCTTAAATTGCATATGTTTGGTAGTAGAATGTTAACAACAGATGCTCTAAGAAATGCTCAGGAAAAACTTCTGTAATATAACATGTAAAAATGGGCATTTCCATTTTTTTAATCAGTAGCATAGCAACCTAGAAAAATCGAGGTAGCGATCTGTGCATAAAAAATCTTCAAATCACAATTCAAAGTTGACTTAAATTTAAGCCATAAACCAGGCTTCTACTGTATAAACGTCCAAAGATATTAGCAAGTATATGAGGGGACATGATACCAGGCGGAAAATGACTCTTTCTATAAGCAATGAAGAGTTAATAAAATAAGAAATTAAGTCAATCTCTGATTAAGAAAACTCATATTATGAAGACACAAATGAAATAAGACTTTTTTTCTTCAAAATAATAATGTGAAGCAAACTTTTCTCGCAGTGAGTCAGTGAATTCTGTTAGGGTTAATATGCATCCTCCATTCTGTTAGGCCTTGCATACCCTCAGCTGTGTGCTACTGCTCACTGTCACGCTTTGAGCAACTGTAGCATCAGCAGGTTTTTCTGTCTTCTGCTGATCGCTTCATCTGACTCGAGGTCTAGCGCTGGGAAATTGAACAACAGCAGCACAGCAAGACAGGGCATTTCCCTGGGATCTGAGTGCTCTCATTGTGCGCACTGACTGGAAAATGTAACTGCTTCGCTTATTTAAAAAACATGGACAAAATGCTGTTTTGCTGCTGATCTGTAACATTTAGAAGACTTGCAAAATACTGCAGTTGGGCAGAGAATGTCAAAGCAACAATACTGCTTGTAAGCTAGCGTTTTGAGTTGTGTAATAAGTGGTTGGAAGAATATGTGTTATGCTAAATTAAACAATTCCAATAACATCAGATTTAGGCCTTTATTTTAACATTTGAGGAAGGGGGTCTTTTCGGAAATGTGATTATACCCCCAAAGCTTTTTATCTTTTCCATTCCCTACATCTTCCTTGATTTTACTCTATTCTTTTCAGTTTTTATTAAAGTTCATTTATCTTTACCCTTACTTTAAGGGTAAGTCTTTTCTCTTCCTTTTTAGCTTTTGAAATGCATTTCTCTATTGCCAATACTGGTTGCTCAGTAATTCATTCATCAACCGAGTTCATTAGTATGAAGGAAAAGTCCAGACGACCTGTAAAATGGGCTGGGTTTACAATCCTTTTGTTTAATTGTCTTTGTGCTCATAGGAGAGTTTGTGTTTGTGAACATCTGGTGAGCCTTGGGTTTACTGAGCTGTGTATTGCTTCCAGTTTCTAACGTTCCTGTTCATTGAGGAGGTAAGACTCTTCTGAGGAATAAGAACACAGCTTGCATACAGAGTGTTCTCAATTTCCACTCCAGGCAAAGGTTACTTTATTAGAAATCACTGCCTGAATTCCACTGTTATTGTACCTTTGTAGCAATAGAAAGCAATACATTCTAAAAGGTGGCAATCCAGAAATTCAATTCAGAAACGAAGGTGGACGTGTCACAAGGCTACCTTATGGGAGGAAACCTTTAAAATTATATTTTAAAAAGCCTGCAGCTGTTTCAATATTGAAGTTATTCACCAACAATAAAATTGATTAGTCTGAACTGCTACTGGGGTTTGAGTGGAAAGTAGCTCAGACATGTATTTTCCACTTTGGCCACATACTCTAACAAGTACCTCCTTGCTGCTCTTTAACCCTGTTTATAAATCTGGCCTATGGAGATGGTTCCCAGTCCTGGTGCTGGTGACTCACACACCTGTTGGCTTTTGTTACCACCCAGTCGATCCATCAGTTACACAAACCCTAATTGAATTTAGTAACAGTGAGACTAATATGAACAGTCTGTCCCTAGCTCTTAAAGATTTTGGAGCTTTAACAATTGTATTTTGTAAGTGACATTAAACCTCAAACTTGTGACAAGAAACAAGATGCAAATATTACATTGCTGCAACTTCTGAGGCCAATTATTGAATTAAGATGGGATGGACCGAAACCCACCCTCTGTTGTTGGATTGGGTTTTACTGATTTATGGGAATGTTTCTGTCCTGCTTTCTTCAGGACGCTGGGCAAGCAGCCCAAAAGCAGTTTTGGCTATGGCCCACTGAAAACATCAGTCAATACTGCACTCTTTAGCATTCAATGAAATGGTTAATAACATGCCCATGTAAGATTTAGGTGCCACACAGCGTGTGTTAAAACTACATTAAAAACCTGACAAGAGAAGGAGAAACACGCACTAATGCAAAAAATGACCTTATCACAGCAGTTCATAGGGGGATTAACTATTACACCAGGGACTTTATAACGCAGCACATATACATTATTCTGGATGCTCTGTGATCCATGTTTATTGATTGACCTTGTGCAAAAATGTAATAGATGCTGCCAACTCAAAGCATGCACACTTACTGCATGCAAGGGGTTTGCAGGATTTGGGGAAAACAATTTTCAGACTCATCAACCCTGTGTAATTTAAAATAAATTATAGCCTGTCTGACATACCTGCTGTATATTGAATACACTGAATGCTTTGTGTTTTTGAAGAGATCAGGTTTTCTCTAATTACCAAACTAGCTAAAACGACCTATTTTTTTTGTCAGTGTTTTTATGTCTTGTAATCACTTTGATGATTAAGGATTTGTGACCCTGCTGTTAAGCTTAGGTTTTTGAAAGAAAGTTTAATGTATGTTGATATGTCTGCCTGTTTTTTAAATATGTATTTTAATGCTTTTGCTTATTCTTTCAATATGTCCTCATGTATACTACAACTGCTGCTACTATTACTACTTCTAATGAGAATGATGGTGATGTGGTAGCTTGGTGGCACAGGGGTTTGCACTGGGGTCCTGGGTTTAATTCTGGGCCTGGGGTGCTATCTCCTTGAAGTTTCCATGTTTTCCTCACGTTTGCGTGGGTTTCCTCTCACAGTCCAAAAACAAGTCATTAGGTGTATGTCTGTCTTTGAGTGATCTGGAGTAGACTGGCAACCCATCCAGGTTGCCACCTATTGTTTGCTGGGATAGGATCCAGCTCCCCTGCGACCCTGAATTGGATGATGCTGTTAGAAAATGAATGGCAGGCTGGCTATTTTTTTTATATGCAGTCCTATAGGATTATAATACTTCTGTGGATTCTATAGCCAGTAGCCATATCACTCTGCAACTCACAACTGGCAACCCACTGAAGCTAAGCAGGTGTGAGCCTGGTCAGTACCTTGATGGGAGACCTCCTGGGAAAAGCTAAGGTTGCTGCTGGAAGAGGTGTTAGTGGGGCCAGCAGGGGGCGCTCACCCTGTGGTCTGTGTGGGTCCTAATGCCCCAGTATAGTGACGGGGACACTATACTGTAAACAGGCGCCGTCCTTCGGATGAGACGTAAAACCGAGGTCCTGACTCTCTGTGGTCATTAAAAATCCCAGGGCGTTTCTCGAAAAGAATATGGGTGTAACCCCGGTGTCCTGGCCAAATTTCCCATTTTGCCCTTACCAATCATGGCCTCCTAATAATCCCCATCTATGAATTGGCTTCATTACTCTGCTCTCCTCCCCACTAATAGCTGATGTGTGGTGAGCGTTCTGGCGCACTATGGCTGCCGTCGCATCATCCAGGTGGATGCTGCACATTGGTGGTGGTGTCCAGAAAAGCGCTATATAAGTGTAAGCAATTATTATTATTATTATTATTTTTATCGTATTTATTCTAAATGTTTGTTTTAAGATCTTAATATCCAGTACAATTATTAAATGAAATTCAGTTATAAGACCATCAACTGAATTCCATCAAAACATCATCTAAGGTATTGCATTACATGATTATGCTTTCTAAAGGGTTTAATATTTCATGCAACAATACTATTTTCTACTTTTTTTGGTTTTCAATTGGATTATCTTCTTAGAATATAATAGATTAACACGTTAAAAGTAAAAAATATATATATTTCTTTTAACATAGAATCCAGAACTAAACAGATTCCCAAATACTCAGTATTGTTTCTGTAAGAATTACAAAGAAATTATGCCAGTGTGAACTGCTGTATCTACAACCTCTTTTGAGATATTCAGCAGGAATTATCAGAAGACAAAATAAATATGGTACACTTTCAATTATGTGTAAGAATATGTGCATACTGTACATACATAGATATATACAAAGGAACATTTATCTAAAATTTGCAAACTTCAAACATTACCAAATTCATGTAAAAGCGATAGATTACTTTACATTGAAATTTGTCATCATCCACAAACCAAAACTTGGCATTTTATGTAGTATTCCCTGTTGGATTCCATTTGATAATCTTATCATATTCTTATTCTTCAATAAGAGTTCCTATTATATTATAAAGTTTACAAAACTGATATGGATTTTGTGGTAACTTTATAATATGTGGTTTTCCATTAGTTAATGAGGAATTAGGAATTCTATGACTAGATGCCCCCATTATAATAGCCCATTAATAATACCATTATCATTTAAAGCACATTTCATATTAACTTCATAGGAAATTGAGTATTACCTCATGTGACCTTACATTACATGTGATCTTACATGCAGATTTTTATTCTAAAATGTTATTGCTTTTCTGTGGGATTTATGATAGGATTTTGTGACTAGGGTACAAAGAATTTTCAACTTGACAAACTTTCAAAATATCTCTTTGATATATTATAACAGTGAAAAAATCTCAGTTATTTTTATGTGAGTACTGTTTCATGAAATATGTCATGGGTGGAAACTATTAAAAAAATTGTTTCATTAACATGATCTTGCACGTTACAGTATTTTCTGTTCTCCTACTGGTTGTTTTACTGGCATTGTATAAAAAGAAGCATCTCCTAAGGTTCATAGGTGAAAATGATCCACAGAAAGCACAGGAATCAATACACAGTGTTAAACTTTAAACTGAATGTCATGTAAACTGTCAACTACTGTGAAATATTTACACCCCTGTTTTATACATAAAGGGCTTATTTGTTATATGCTATACACAGTCAGCTCAATACAATCAAGAACCTCATCTGTACTCATACAGAGAAAGAATTAAGAGGTCATGAAGAAAAATAACTGTTTTTTTATACAATCTTTGGTTAAGTATACAGAACAGATCCGCTACTATATGTCCAGAAGTTAATAAAAATGTAATATTAATGATGAGGATATGTAAACAGTGTCAGAGAAGCCTGGAGAGAGTCTAGAGAACGGGCATGACAGGAATCCAAAACATACAGTCCAGGTGGGAAAGATGTGACAACAGGCAGAGCCAGGCAAAATCAAATCTGTTCTTCTGTCAAGGCTGAAAATGACACCTAACTCTGTATGTTCCTCTATTGTCAGTAGTGAAAATGACAACAGTGGTTGGTTCCTATAACAGGAAATGATTTGGTGTTTCAGGTTCCTTAGTACTGTGGAACTCTGTGGAAAAGGGATACAGCTGAAAGTCCTATCTCTGACTAAGGCATGTACAGTAAGTATTTCAAAGTTCATCTGAAACCAACAATATTTGAATCACAGAATGAATGTGTCAGGGAGGCAGTGCCATTCATGACAGCTGGGAGAAAACGGTCACCAAAGACGGCTGTGAAAGTTGCAAAAGCTGCCCTCTATCTTAGGGACATTATGGAGCAGACATGCAACAAGGGGGAAGAGGCTTAGGATCTAGCTACCCTAGGGTTTTAGAGAAGTTACCCCGGCTGAGTGGTGAAAAATGTAGGAGTCGCAAAAACAAGTTGAGAATGGAAGAAGCAGAAAAAATATAGAACAGCACAAGACTGGAACAAAGAAGGATCAGCTTTCTCATAAAAATGACATATATTTGTTCCTCACCATTTAAACATCTTGGTAAGGGATAGGGCTGCATGATTGTTGTTGTGCTCATCTCCGGCTGCCCTGTTTTCACAGACTGCAAGGTGGCACTATGTCAGGGACATTACACTTGTTGTCATAACCAGCCTCTGCAGTGCTTATCTTTATAATAAAAGAGAGGCATAGTGAACTTAATAGCTCTGCTCCAGTACCAGAAGCATTGCATGTAAAAAGGAAAATATACGTCTGTCCTGGAGAGCAACCATCAAGAAAAGATATAAGAACCTAAAGTTGTCTTGGAGCACAGGAATTAGCTAGATTGGTAGATAATAAAATGTTATTGTCCATCCTAAAGGGCTGATATTTGTTTTATAATGGTACAAAACTGCAAAAAACAAACATGAACTAAATGCCAAGAAAAACAAACAATAGTTCTAAACATACAACAATACATATTCACACACATCTCGTTCTGCCCATATTACACTATATACAGTACACACACAGTATACAGTACATAATTCTATAGCTCCATAGAGGAAACCGTCACTTAGCCGTGTTAAATAAACTGATTGCACTGGGAACAAAGGATTTATTGTATACATTTTTCTTGGCCCCAGGCATTCTAAAACACCTTCCTGGATGTAGCATTTGGAAATGGGAATGAAGAGGGTGGGAGGGATCTTCAATGGTAAACTGAGCCTTCTTTTGAACTGCAATATATTACACCTCTTTAAAGCTGTTTCTGTGGTCAATGAGGTAGGAGGTAATGTGGTGATGTCTGACTAGGTTGATGACACACTTGGGCAACATAGTAAACAGTGCCGTGGAAAGACCTTGGAAGAGTTAGAGAAGAATCTTCTTTATACTGATTTAGGTACTAAGATAAAACAATTGGACTGGACCAATCTGCTATTTCCAATGAGTAGTCAGTGAGGGACAGTGGGTAGGGATGCTGAGAGCCTTCTGGGGGTGGAATGGGCTGTCGATGAATCAATTAATTAATCACATTTTTTTGAAGCACCATTTCATCTCAAGCACTGTATAAGACTACATAAAAACAATCATTAAAAACAAAAAAAAGTCAAATCTAAAAGCCAGTAATTAGTTAAAACATCGTGTGTAAATTTATGTAGCCAATATTCACATTTCTTAGGGACAGAGACCAATAATTCTGGGGTTTAGGCGCACAGACAGAAAAAGCTCAGCAACCCATTGCTGACCTTATTGGCTGGATGACAAAACACTAGGGAGGCAGACAAGCAGAATGTGCCCACTTGATAACTCCTGTTAAGTGTTCTTGTTTATTTCATTCCAGTTTGTTGTGATGATATCATATGAAGACCAGGTTTGAACTGATTCAGCATTAGTCTTCAGCTGCTGTCACTGGGGTAAGTTGTGGAAGTTGATATTCACAGAAAAATAGAGAAATATCCCTTATTTTAGTGTCGAGGAAAATCACCCATGTCCATAACCAGGCAGGTATGTACAGTATTTAATGTGTATTCTTGTATTCAGCTGGGGGTGTGATTAATCATAATGTAGGAAATATGTAAACATGATTTGTGTTACTATTTCTTCCCAATATTAAACAAGCAGTAGCACAGTGGAACATGCTGTGAATGCACTGCTGAAGAATCAATTAAACTATCTTCTTTTAATATCTAGCACAGTGTCAGTTTTGAAGTTTTAATTTCCCCTTTTAGTAAAACAGTCTGCCATTTAGCTTTTATAGATGAAACCCCCACCACTTTCCTTTCTTTTGGCACAGACCTTTTAATCCAGAATTAAAATTGAAGTTCACTTTGGTCTTCTCAAAGAAGCCTTCATGTCTCGTGGTGTCAAAGTAATTTCATATCGCACAAAGACAAACATGCAGAATGATACTGCAACAGTAGAAGGTTTGGGTTGCTAAATTAATGCATGTGTAACAAAACAGGGATTCAATAAGAGTTTGCCTGAGCAAAGTGTCTCAAGGAAGATGCATCAACTTTTATGGCCTATTCTTTACTCTCTTTAAGTCACTGCAGTGTTAGAGCCTGCATGATAAGGAGATTAGTGTAATGCTGAGTATTGTCTGTTTGCAAACAGTGATAATGGGGTAATAAATTTTAGAGCAATAAAAAACAACCCCAGGAGTGAAAATCTGTGTCAGCTTGTGGTGTCATGATAGCTCAAACCCACTCAATCTTTTTAATTGCTAAATAAGATAACAATTTGCAGCATGTTAGTATTAGCTTAGAGTTAAATTTAAAAAAAAATATTCTTGTATGATTTGGTACAGATTTGTTTATTTAATCTAGGAATTGGCTACATTACTCTACTCTCCTTCCCACTGATAGCTGGTGTGTGGTGACCGTTCTGGTGCACTATGGCTGCCGTCGCATCATCCAGGTGGGGGCTGCACATTGGTGGTGGTGGAGGGGAGACCCCATTACCTGTAAAGCGCTTTGAGTGGAGTGTCCAGAAAAGCACTATATAAGTGTAAGCAATTATTGTTATTATTGTTCGCTGGAATTATTTAATAAAAAGATCCATATTAAAACTAACTGGTACAAATCAGAAATTATTAAACAGCGTACTCTTTTTTGTTTTAATTTTTTTTTCTATTGCAATACTTCCTATTGTTACAGTAACATAATCTTCTCCACTCTTCTGAAGTATTCTACTAAAATATAAATAAAATATATTCTATGTTACACCTTATCACACTTCTAGTAATGAGTGCACCAAATACAGAGGAACTATTTGCTCATCCCATTTCTACCAAACATTTGCATTGTCATCCCCATCAGAGAGGCTATATACTGCTGTATTTGTTTCTGCTCTGTTTTGTGTCCAGGATTGTGGCAGATATATATTGGATCCAATGTTCAGCTTGTGGAAACTGCAGGGAAATTGTGAATGCAATGTATATTGAATATAAATACCTTAGTATTATTATTGAATGTAAATTAACTTGGGCTGCCAATACAGAGGCTAGGTACTGTATGTGAAGGAGCAACAAAGGTTGATTTTCTTAAGGAAATTAAGGAGTATTAATGTAGAAAGCACACTGCTGGCAATATTTTATAAGAGTTTTATTCAGAGCAAGTTGAACAAGGTGATCAGGACTGATGGTAAGATTACCAGCACATCCTTGGAATCAATAACATGTCTAACAGAGTAAAATGTTATTAATCTTGCACAACATTTTTTAGATGACCCCTCTCATTCACTCTTTTTAGACTTTACTCTCCTAACCTCTGGTAGTACCCTCTGGTACTAGGTACTAGATCCCCTGTATAAAGACTAAGAGAGCATTCAATTGTTAAACATGGAAATGATTGTTTGGAGGTAGAACAATCTTATTATTGTTGTTGTTTTAGACGCTTTTCCAGCCAATTGCCTGTTTTTCATCTTATGATACTGAATTGAATTCTAACTGAGCAATATTGCTAAATGTTTTGTATTATGATATTGTCCTGTTACTGTATTATTGTCATATATATTACCGTATGTTATGTGCTCTTGACGTGCAAGAAAAATTCCCGTAGGGGCAATAAAGTTTAATTCAATAATTCGATTCAATTCAAATTCAAATCCTCTTCCTAGTTTATTTTCTCACAAGGAGAAATATCTGATATTAAGATGACAGGACCTTTATTAAGCTTTTTTGAGTAACTGTCACAGCTATACAGTAGATCAGACCCATGCACCATTCTGATGTCTGCCTGGAAACACAATTGCTCTCTTGTTGCTACTCTTCTTCAGCACAAACCAGTACCTCATTTGATCTGGGATTTGAAGCACTATTACACCTTATGGCCCTGTGACTTTCACTGTATCTGTCTTGGAGAATCCAAATGCCAAGGTTATTCTAAAAGATGAAGTGACTTTGTCATTTCACTCTTTCTCCATTCGAAAGTCACCAAGACTGAATTTTTGTTATTACTAATGCCAGCAGCTGTACAGTCGTCTGCTGTACTTTCAACATCTATTTAGCCTTGGTAGCATATTTAGTTCTTTTCATATGTCCTGTGTAATCATACACAGGTGTGTTGTAGAGAAAAATAATGAGGTCTACAAAACCCTCATATTCGTGTTCTCAATCTCTATATTTAAACTCCAATATCATTAGACAAGAAAAATGGTTAGGTTTGCTGGGAGTTATTGAAGCAAAACTAAGCATAACTGACACTGCTATGTTCAGCCCCCACTCAGGTGCAGATAGCTTGTTAACCTTTTAAGTATTGATTTGTTGTTATGTATTCTCAGCTTCTTTAAAATGCACTAATGCGATTTTCTCACCACGATGTCTGAGTACAAAGATAAGGAAGACCTAGGAAATTACAATTTAAACTTAAGCAATGAATGCCATTCCCTTAAAGCTAAGCTGACCATAAATGTAGACACTGTTTAGTAAGTGTAAAGCATTTGTATTTCAATTTATTCCTTCTAGCTTATTAGGGGTGCTGCAGCTACATGGCCTCACATCCCAAATCTCAAATATTGCGATGAAGAGAAAAGCACTTTTTTTGCTGGGGGGTATTTAATTAGAAATTACATTGTATAACAGAATGAAGACGTTTTGTTTATGAATTCCCTTTGAATTAATGGAATTGAATTGTCTGTGCCCAAAAAAATCCACAATCATTTTTATTAAGCCCCCAAGCAGAATGAGATAATTATAAAAAAAACACTTACTATAGCAAATTACCAATTAAGTATTTAATGTTCAATTTGATTTCTATCTTGTGGAATGCTGTGATTTCTTTATTAAATAAGGTGGTATAGATCAAGTGCAGGGAGATGTAAAACAGATATGCACACAATAAAAGCACTGTGAGGTCAGAACTGATTAAATTAAAGGAAAAGAGCATTAAGATATAATGACTTGATAGGAAAATATACAGCTGCATGGAACAGTCAGATTTGGGTATGTTGCTTTATTATGTTGAATAATACATAGCCGTTGAAAATGTGCTTTGCATTTTCATCACATTACTTTCTGCAGAGCATAAGGTCAAATCTCTCTCAATTCTCCACTTTTGTTAAACTATTTACAGTATATCCATTATTCTGTCAGTGGTGAAGACTTCACTTTGCAAATATGCCAGGATCAATTCTGTGAAGCTTTAATTGTGCTCCTTTAGCCAGTATTTTAATAGCCATTTATTTTGCTTATTGAGCTCAGTTTATTTTCACCACTGTAGGACATCTATCAAGACCCAATTTTTTCCCTCGGGGGTTTTTACAGGAGTGAATCTCAGTGTGGAGCTAGATCTAATATAAATAAAGGTCAATTTAGGTTATTTCTGTGGGTCTTTATCAAGACTGATGGTATCATATAGAAAGTGTTATGTTTATCACTGTTTATGGAATTTTCTTCTTGAACTACAACAACATGAATTCCATAAGTCGAGTCTGAACATTTTAATTCCAGTTTAAGTTTTAATTCTATTTCAAAATATGGAAATGTGCTGTTTTCTTTGAACAACAGAGAATACTTTTAGTCAGAAATTTTATGAGAGTGAAAACGTATTGTGTTTCAGTCTTCAGAAGCCCTGCAAAAAACACACCATGGGCTGTATGTATCTGTAGCAACAGTGGCGATTCCTTCTACGTTAGACTCTGGACTTTTCAAGCAACTTTGCAAATTCCCTAACATAACCAACCCTACTGTAGTAAATCTCTTTCTCAGGAAATGTGATGTGCTGCATTTTCTCGGCAAGTGTTAACTTAAAAGCATATTTCCTTAATTAGAAAGCTGTTCAAAGCTAGAATGGGACAGGGCAACCTATAGCTTATCACAGGAGTACAGGACACAGAGTAGGAATCCCTGGGCATGATGGCAGTGCTTCAAGGACACCAGGTCAGTTCAGGGACACCCTTCAACCTACCCAGCATGTCCCTGGGAGGTGGGAAGAAAATACAACAGCCAGAGAAATTCCCTGTGACAACACACAGCGCACCCCAGACTGGAATTAAATGCAGTTTAATCCAAGTGCTATGAGGCAGCAGTAACAGCCTTCATGCCAAACCTGTGGTCCCCAAACTGAAAACCCTCTTCATCCAAAAGACAAAGTGGAAAGTGGGTGGACTCACGGTTCTAATAACCTAATAATGTTCAATTTCAGGATTTACTGCCTTTTAGCTTTGTATTAAGGTATCGACACCATTGCTCACTTTGGGATAACTAGGAAGGAGTTGAAAGAATAATTCAGGTTCTAAATGGAATTTCATGCACTGATAGCGACATATTGTAATCATTTCAGTTCATTCTTGTGCAGAAGAAATTGTGAGAGAACATTCTCCAAATATTCAACCTGAAACAAAGGTTAGATAACACAGGTAGGAGTTTAGTACTGAGACAGCTGTCTCTTCCATTTATAAAGGGTGACAGTGTATCTGAACCAAGCTTTGCTGTTCAAGTTGATAGATCAGGAATCCCTTCAAGAATTTGTTGGATGAGGTCCTCTAATCAATAAGCTACTGGCAACCAACCAAGCAAGATCGGTTACTAGGCCTTCTACCACTTGTACATTTTTGTGTTACTGTTTTATTAATTTTGCAATACAAAAAATAAAACAGAATTAATAGTGATGACAAAGACACTCTTCCATTCTTCAGAGTGGAACATGGGTTTCTAAATCAGTTTAGTGAAATAGAGGACTCAGGTTTTTGCTTTGTCGTATCAATATGAGTCAAATGCTTTTTCAGTCCAGAGATCTAAATGGGTCCCTGATATTTGTATCTTGAACAAAATAAAAATTCATTAAGTCATCCTTTTTCTACTGAGCTTAAATAAAATGTAGAGAAATGATTAAGTGTATGCTTAAATAAAATGGAGATAAATGATTAAGTATATACTAAGACTTGCTTTTCTGATTCAATGAGACAGTCTAGTCAAAGGTGATGGGGGGTCTGTCAGACAATGATAGCCGTGCAATGAAAAGAAGTCAGATGAACATTTATTGTAGATCCATCACCGATTGTGCAGCCAAAGTAAAACAAGAGTGACCAAGGGTATCTAATAGGTGACAAGGACTGATATGATACATGCCAAGACAGTCAATCAAGAATATAGCATTCTTCGCAATGCATACAATGGTCCTGATGGACTGCAAAAGGTACAGATAAAGCAATGTTAGTGACTCAGTGGATTTATTTAAAGGTGTCACTCAAGTAAGACATACTGTATGATTGCCATAACTAAGGAGAGTTTTTAAACACAAATGTTAACAACTACCAAGTGTGCTTGATGAAATATTAAAAAATAATTTTAAAAAGAGGGTGGCTATTCTTCTTGGTTTGGTAAGATGAAAGTGGTCTATGCAGTGACACAGTGGTTACAGTTCTGGGGCTGTGTGGATACAGAGCAACTATTGACTTGGTGTGAACCCTGGGCAGACCACTTGACCTTGTTGCGTCTTAATTAAGCCAGCTTTTCCGCAGAATAGAAAAGGTGCCTTTGAGAAATTAAAGAAATTTGATTCTTGGAAAGGGAGCCAAAATATGAAATGTCTTTTTTTTTTTTGGTAGGAGAGTTTTCAATTTTTTGTTTAATGTTCAATTGGGAAAAGCATGCATAAGTTGCAAAGTACAAGTAGTGATTAATTCCATGCTGAAAAGCAGAATGAAAAACACAGCACATTGTGGTTTTCCTTTCTACTTTTCAACACAGAATTCTACACATCACTCTTTATTTTATCAGAAACATAATTAAATTAACACATTAAAGAAGCTCTGTAAAATGAAGAATGTTTTATTGCGGTGTACCTTTCTGCTTAACAGTAAAGAACAGGAGATTCAACAAAACTAAAGCCATTCAAATTATTTATTACAGATAGATCTGTAATAAATACCCATAAGAAAGGTGTGACTTTGATGTCTATATTTAATACTGCTACTAGTAAAAACAATTATTAATAATATTGTTAGAGTGGTGCTGGGGGACCTTTTAAGGTCACAGTCAGTGTTAAAATAATAATTATATTAATCATATTTATAATAAACAATATTTTATAACAAATATTAGGGCTAAATGCAAATAATGAATTTGTAACAATGAACATATTGTTTATGTATGTAGAAATGGTTCATTATGATTGTATGATTAATTGTTCTGTGTGAATAATCTACTCAGATTGCTTTTAATTTAATGGTAGATTTAATGCAGTAACTTGATAATGATTGAGTCTGAACCCTGATGCTAATTATCAGTGGCCTTTCACTGGGAATTACATTTGTCCTAACGCAAATTTTTCTGTATTAAGTAATACCATTCTGCTGCCTCTTCTTTTAATAGTCAAGATAAATTTTCATTTGTAGTCTTAATGTTATGTTCATATTTATTATTGGGTTTCTGGTTCATGTTTAGCAAAATATTTTTTTATCTGTAAGCTAATGAAGTGTTCATTAAGGAGCATATTTAATTTCCATATGTAGTTTGGATTTAATTTTAAATGCCTCCTTCAATGAGTACACTGAAGTATATGATAGTTAAGAGAAATTCGGTTTCCATTTAATACTTAAGTTACAAGCCAGGTGTTATGTAACTAGCCCTTGGATTTGAACTAATCACATAGGTTAGAGCCAAGTAGAATCCGACTGTTTAGATTATTTTAAAAAGTGTATTGCTTTAGTGTGCTTGCAACAGTTGTTCTCATTTTCTGCTATACATTTTTGCCTCTTGTTTTCTCTGACTACTAACAATGCTGTTGTGTTCTTATCTGGAGTCCTGTTTTATTTACTACTGTATATGGTTGCAAGTTTAATTGATTTTTTTGCTGATCCTTTCAAAAAGCAAAGTAGTGTTTGTGCTGTGCAGTTCCCACCATATCAATAATCTGTTTACATACATAAGACTAAAAATAGATCATGTAGATCATGAAAATACCTTTGCTGCAAAACATTCCAACGGACTTGTGTGTAAGACTTACAACACAAGTACAACACAATACGCTACATCCAGTAAATCAAATCAACGAACTGACTGCCCAATGTTGTTATTGTGATTTGCTACATTTTATAAAACATGATAGTTTATTTTTGGTTTCAAGTAAATATACCTCATAATGTCATGACCAACACTAGATACATTTCACAGCAGGTGGATGAGAAAATAATGTTAAAGAAAAATAGTGTTCAAAAACAATCAAACAAAGTACTTTAATCATTAAAACAGTCAAAAAACGGGACACTATAAAAAACAAGCAAATAATATTTTACAAAACAGGTCTGCATTATGCATGATTTTTAATAATGCGTGAAAAGTCAACTGGGGGAAATCCACCTAACTTCCCGATGTCTTAATGTTGTTATTGTATTTGCTCAGTTTGATAAAATACGATAGTTTATTTTTGGTTTCAAATAAATATAACTCAGAATGTCGTGACCAACACTGGATACATTTCACAGTAGGTGCATGAGAAAATAATGTTCAAGAAAAGTAAAAAAAAACAAACAAACAAAGTACTTTAATCATTAAAACAGTCAAGTGTGAGAAACAATACACCAACCTATGGAGCAACTGGCCAACCAAACTCGATTTTCTCTCTGATAGGTCGAAGGAGTTGAATAGCTCATTGTCTTACAGCACAATGGGTTTTAAGAAAAGAGTGTCCCTTCTTACCTCAAGGAAACCATCCACGCACATAAAAGCTTGGTCCCCTGACAGCTATGAAAGAGAGATTACAGAATTAGTTTTTAACAAGATTGAAAGGATTGATGAGCTATCTCTAGGCTGCAGGCCAGATACCTCCCACCGGTACGCTGGATATCTACAGTCCCATCATATCCAACCACCTCATGAATTAATCATCATCATTTTATATGTATTTCTCCTGATGCACACCCACGCTCCGTACAAACACACAGTCTGAGCTTTTGTTCACATTATTAAAAAAGAAGACAGAAAAAGCATGAAAAACACACTCAGTGTATTACTATTGTAATTGTGTATTCAGGAGAGATGAAATTAATAATAGTCATCCTTATCAAGTACTGTCGGTTCCTGCCAGGATTAATATTTCTGTCTGTGTGAGGTATTTATCTTTTGAAGAAAGTCCATCACTCGGCTGGTGGATTATAATTCATAGGCTGGAGTGATGGAGTACAGTGATGCAAGTTTGATTATATTACTGTTTACGAACCGCCTGACAAATTGCTCATAAAGCACTTAGGGAATGGGACAGACAGCGTTCAGATTTAGGTATGAGGGTTATGAAAGAAGAAATGCTGAATGCAATATTGTTTGTGGTTAAAATGTATTTGATTCCTGAAAAGGCAAT
This sequence comes from Atractosteus spatula, assembly GCF_055471065.1. Classification (NCBI taxonomy): domain Eukaryota; kingdom Metazoa; phylum Chordata; class Actinopteri; order Semionotiformes; family Lepisosteidae; genus Atractosteus; species Atractosteus spatula. The sequence goes on from NC_142710.1 coordinate 53,866,616, forward strand.
TATTCCCCCATAACCAGGAGAAAAATTATTCATGTCAAGTAGCATTTAAAGCCTGGAATGTATACTTCGGCAAAGATAGTATTAAAGTGTGCTCTTTTTAGGTTTACTTATTTCCTACTGGACTTACTTACTGTATCTGGTGTAGACTGCTTTCAACAGACAGAGCCCTGCCATGTTAAAAAGGTTTTTGTCAATCCATCTTCTGTGCATCAGGAGTGCCAGAATGCCTGTCAGGCCATGTACGGTATGGGACACTGGTGTTATTGTGTCTGCTCTGTGCTGTGCCTGATATTGTGTCAAATACATGATATCAATACACATTTCATGCATGTGAACAGCATTTTACAGCCCAGAGAATCCCAAAGCACCCTTTACATATTAACCTGATTCATTCACCACTGAAGTGCATTTCCCACCTGTATGATGACAGTTACTGTCCACCCGCTGCCATGCTACACAGCAGATCAGATAAATAACTAAGAAAGGACTTTACTATTTGAATTAAGAGCAACTTAATGGTGGCTAAATTGTGAAAAGCCAGGGTTTATATGGCCAGGACACAGGGGTTAATACCCTTTTTACGAGGAGAGCCATGGGATCTTTAATGATAAAATAAGTAAGGCCCCACTTAAATGTTTCATCTAAAGGACATTGCATTGCTCCATACAGCACAAGTCTTATCCAGAATGAACAGTGTGTCATTTATTGGTCCTTCAACACTGATTACAAAAGCCACCTGTTTCTGAGATCTGAAAAGGGCAGGCTGTTAACATGATTACCAAGCCACACTATCTCAAAAGTAGGACTGCTCATTTCAATATGCTAGGGCATATTAAGATGATACTTCTTATTACCATCATCATCACCGAAGATCTGCGCTTATGCAGTTTAAAAAAAATAGAGCTGATAAACCTTTAGTTCCTATATTTTAGCCTTATTTGCTGGTTTATTCAGATTTGTATTGCGCAGCTTGTCAAGTGCTGGAAGGATTAGCAATTTATAGTGCCTAGTGATAATAAAGTATTAGTGAAAAAATAAAGCATAATAAAGCAATAGACTTAATAAAGCACAGTGAAATAAATTGTAAAATGTAAATACCTGGCAGCATTTAACATTAAGGCAATGCAGAGCGTCCCCCATTGACGTTTCATGCATTATTAAAAACCATACATACTGCAAACATGTTTTGTAAAATATTATTTGTGTTTATTGTTTTTTTATAGCGTTTCTTGGCCTTTAACAGATTCTTACAGAATAAAAAAGCTTACTAGAAGAACGGTCCTGAAGGCTCCCTTATTATGGTATTTGACAGACAAACTGTAAGGAAGCCTTCAGTCAAAGCTGCCAAGAACCGGAGACTGAGAAAAAAAAAGTCCCCATAACTATTGTGAAAGGTCAGGTAGGTCTCAGAGAAGAACAAAAACAATTACCATCTGTGTTTTCCTCCTCAGCACAACCTTAGGATCAAGTAAGCTATTATATTCAGCACATGTCATAATAACAGTTAATTTTTGGATCTTTTAGTATTTGCTAATATCTACATTGGGGAATGATATACCTTGACATTCAGCTGTATTTCCTGTCACAGTGTGCCTAGAACAAATGTTTTTTTTTCTTTGTGCAAAACATAAATATTTATTGTACTTTCAAGGCAGTGAAAACATATTTTGGCTTTTCCAGTTTATTTGCTCCACTGCAACATGAATGGGCTCCGTTTCACACAATAGATCGTGATGACAGAAATGAGTATGTTTGCACGCTCACACTAGCTGCGTTCATAAACATGCTATGTACTGTAGCTACTGTTTTTGTGTTTATATACTCAGCTGGTGGATGTTTTGTGTTTAAGAAAAAAAACAGCAGCACTGAAAATATTATTAATCCTAATAAAATGTTCTGGACATTAACAGGGATCTTGTTCAAGTGAACACAGTGCCGTGGCAAATTCTAATGGAGTCAATACTACTTTCACACTCCCAGGAGCTCTAATGCTCCAGCACATAGGAAACTAATAAGAAAACCAGGTACCCCGACAGATATACAGGAAAACAGAAGCTGTTCTCATTTCAGAATTCAGGCTTTTGTTTGTTTTTTTGGAATGAAAAATGTACGGCTTTACCTTTTTATGTTATTTTTTGAATTAATAAGACACTGTGGTGCATTTAAGTACAGTAGCAGAGGACAGGCACTATCTGCATTAGATTAAATCCCTCCAACAGTTAATACTCACTATAATCAGAGCAGTGTGATAACTGGTTTGGGGCTACTAACACATCAGACAGAATGGCGCATTTGAACAAATTTATCTCCTGTTTTAAATGCAAGGTTTGCCACATTCAATAAAAACATTAAGACTATTAATACTTCCACAAGATACACTATCCAGGCTCATAAATCATTTAACAGTTTAATTTTTGCCCGGTGGTTCACCATCTTTCTTGCTGGAAGAAATAATAGGACAACACCAAGATAATTTATATAAACAAAGAAAATTTACATTTCTTATCCTGAAATCCAACCCCCTGCCTTCCCACTAAAAATCTGCAAACAGTCAGAGGAAACAGTAAATCAGGAGAGATTTATTTTTAAGACAGTTTGATTTTGATCACAGCTAGTTTGTAGGTCGACACTCCTGAAATGCAGAGTTCTGCAAGGTCTTTGACAAGAAAGCATAGGCAGCTGGCAAATCCAGGTGGAACGGTGAGCATTTGTATCGTATGAGCTGTATGAAGATGAGGTTTGACGTAATAGCTCAGCAAATTTATTGGAATATTAAAGAATTGCCATTTAAAAGACCTGCTGTACAACTGCCCATTTCCCGGTTATTTCTCTGGAGAAGTAGGATTTGCTGAAATCTTCTTAAGCCTTTTCAGAGGTCAAAGACTACCTTACCAGTGACTTTTGCTGTGACATCGTGCTGACTGACACAAACATGATTTTTTATCACCTTTCAAGTTTCATGTTCCAACTTTATAAAGTCACCAAATAGAATATTTATGCACATCCTCAAGTCAAGATATCATTTAACTTTTTTGCTATTTTTTGTTTGCACGTCTTCTCAATCCAGAAAGATTTTGCGTTGTGGTGTGTTTTCTTTCTGCGACTAGCTTACAGAATGAAGCAATGAATCTGACAATAAAGTGAACCTACTTTTTTACTCACAGAAAAATAATAGGCAATTATTTAATCAGTCTTTTAATTTATGTGTTACAATTTTTAGTAATGGTTCAAACCAGTCTACAACCCAGTATAATTTAGGGTACTCCTCAGAGCGGTGACAAAAATAGGTATTGTATCTACAGAACATTAATTAACTCTGGCACATAAATTTATTATTGTGGAGGTAGGGTGTGAAGGTTCAGAGTGCATCTCATTTAGCAAATTCATTGTACATTTTTAAATTAGACCACACAATCCCTTCAAGATTGAATTATCCTTAGGAATTAATATTAGTGCATACGCTTCTGCAGTTGAGTTTCAAACAATGCATATTCCAGTATTCAATAAACTGTACTGTTGCAGCAATCAACATGCATTTTCAATTGCTACTGTTTTTTTTTGTCCATTCAGATCCAAGGCTAAGTTTAATCCTTATTCATATTAGGATGTTTTCTCAAAGTCAACACAAAATGGCATTGTTATTTTTAGGAACTACTAAAATTCTTCATTTTTGGAAAAATGAAACAAAAAACTGAACAGCTGAACTGCCTTGTAAAAAAAACCAATAACATGCCCTTTTTGTAATGGAACATGCAGAACTGTGTGTTTTATTCCAGCCACATGAGCAAACACAATGGATTTTTGAATCTCTCTAATTAGCATCAATGCCATGAACATTGTCATGGTGAAAAAAAGCCATGGCCTCCTGAAAAACAGTCTTGGAGGACTCTTGGTGGCGTATGATATTTATGTTGTGCCCTATTACTGAAACAATTGGCTTAAAACTATAAGCCTTCTAAATATCTGAGTGTGGGAGAGAAGGGATATAATTGCTTCATATGTTAGTAGCACAGCCAAGCAGAAGGAGAATAAAGCTGCATCCGTTACATTTTAATAAAGGGTACCGTTATTGATTGGCTACAGGAGCTGTACTCCAGTGGGAATTCTCTTTTTTCCCCATTTAAAAATGCTGACTTTCAGGTCTGCCTATTTATTATAGAGTGGTACCACTATCACCACAAAGTACTTTGAAGTAATATTTAGATAAAAAAACAAAGCCTGTTTCTTTTATGTTTTTTTTGCCATAGGCACACTACCATATTTAACCCCAATATACCATATTGTTCCCACCCTCTGTTCACAGTCCTGCTTGTCTATTCAAATGGCTAATAAATCAATAACTGTAACTCCTTTGAATATTTGTAAAAAAAAATAGGAGTTTTTTTTTTACATGCCCACATTTGCAGGTGTTTTCTCTGGTTTCCTCTCACAGTCTAAAGACATATTGGTAGGTTAATGGGCTTCTGGGAAAAGACCTGTGGACTGGTGTCCAATCTGGGGTGTATCCTGTCTTGTACCAATTACTTGCCAGGCTCCCTATAACTCTTTATTGGATAAAGTGGTTGGATGGATGGGTGTTATAAGTAAACTACCCTTCATTAAAGACTTAGATAACATGGTGGCTCTGGCTCCCGGCTCTTGGGTTCTGGGTTTGATTGTGGACTGTGGCTCATTTGGTGAAGTGCTTCCATCTTCTACTAGTTTCTGCCTGGATTTTCTCCAGGTACTCCACATCCTTTCCCACAGCTTAAAGACATATTGCCCAGGTTAATTGGTAGTTCTAAACTGGAACTGGTCACTATATGGGTGTGTGAGTGAAAGCTTGTACAGTATGTGTGATCTTTGTGATAGGCTGTTGTCCCATTCAGGGATTTGTGCCTTTCCGCTCTGCTGTTGGGTCATATTCTTGCTCAGCATGAACCTCAAGGGATAAACAGTACAGTTGCAGCTGCTGAGCATTGATGGATGGGCAAACTCTTATTATTATGTTATGTTATTTTATGTTATTCCCTTTATGTTTTCTAAGGCTTTACAGAAGATTTAAAACGTGCGATTCCTGTCTATTCTCAGAAAGAAATGAAAATCCCAGCCAATATGGATCCTCAGAAAGTTGTATTTTTACTCCGAATAACTCACAACCCTTAAATGCTATCTTGTGAGGGAAAGGAAACAAAAGCACACATATTTGGTGTATCTATTGTAAAAGGAAGTCAAATTCCCAAATTATACTCAATGGCAAAAATATGAAAACCCTTAAAAAAAATAACAACTCGGCAAGCAGCCATAACAGCTTTAACAATCTTGTAGAGGAGCAGTGCTTGGGATTCTGGACTCGTAACTGGAAGGTCGTGGATTAATATCCCAGGTTTGACACTGCTGTTGTACCCTAGAGCAAGGTACTTCACTTGAACCATTGCAGTAAAATACCCAGCTGCATAAATAAGTGCAAAACTAAGTCACTTCGGGTACAGGTGTCAGTCGAAATTGGTCAGGATTGCTTTCAAGGCTAGAGGTTTGTCCGCTGCTAAAATCAGCCACATTCGCCCTGCTGCTGAGAACATTAGCTCATTTTATAGGACTCCTAACAGTTTGTCCAGCGGATCTATTTTTATATCCTTAGGAAAAAATACAACTAAAATTTGTTATTTCACTCTGCGCTTTTTTTAGCTACAGTATATGCTTCCTACGCAGCGTCGATCTAATGGAGCTGACTTGGCATTCACAGGCTTATTTTTGGTATTAAGAAAGTGAGGGTTGGACGTTTGTTTCTTTGGAGTTGTGATTTGAATCTTTGTTTTGCGTGTCAGTGACCCTTTCAAGGGAACTTCCTGTGGCTGATGCGTTCCAACAACTTGTTTTCCTCATGACGTTACTAACACAATATCAGAGGTACCCAACAGACAGAATGACACCACCGTACTTTACAAAGCTAAACTGCACTAACAATAAGGAAGCTCAAGTCCTGATCTGAAAACATGTTTTCATCTGTGGCACATCTGGAGCACTATTTACCAAGAAAAAAAACACATTTTGTCTAGCACAATTCATTGTGCCATTGTGCATTTATTTTTCCCCCAAAAGGGCCTGAAAAGAAAACATATTTTTTGCCAAACACCCCAAAGGTCATGTTTAGCAGCACCAAATGTTTTGCTCTGTCATCGTGAGACTTGCTTATTGTTATGAACATCTTGTCATGAATATGTGTATTATTAAAAAAATCACTCGGCAAAATATATTTTTTTAACTTGACATACACTATGGTAGAAAGAAAGTACTTAGCAACCAGGTTAATACATTTATTTTCTTATTTCAGCATTCAGTTTTAGGCTGTTAAAGAAAAATGTTTTAAAAATATTTTAATATTTGTTTCAAAGTGATTATTTTTTTAACTACACAGATCAGTAATCAATTCTAGAAATTCACATTCACATAGAGGTAATAAATGACTGTAATAATAAATAACTGATAATAATGAAAATGATGGTAATAAAATAACCCCAACAATCTGAAACCCACAACATCTTCTGTAAATGGGAGGTTTTCAAAGATTGGAGCACAGTCTTGCTTTATTTCAATATTTTCATATGTTCCACATTTCAGTTTTGTGACAGTTTATATGGGCTGGATGTGTTCATTTCTAATGTCGTTATAGGCACATTGAAGAATTTGTGGCTTGGTGTAGGTAAAGACCAAAAACATTTTAAATAATTAGAATTCAGAGGTGAGAGAAATAAATGTATAAATAAACTTAAAAATATTATCTATCATTTGTGTTTCTTTCCAGGTAAATAGTAAAACCGTTTTGTTTAAATCTGACAAAGGTGTTACTGCTTTATAGCCACACTGACCCTTGTATCAAAGACACTCACTTGTACATTCAGAGATCTTATGTGTGACCAGTAACTTCACAGCAACATTTAAAGTGAAAAGTGACTGGTGTTATTGAAGCTGAGCAGCCTTCAAAGAGTCCCTACTGTATACAAAGCTCATCACCCATCAGATGATGCTGTTTAATTTTTTGTAGCATGAGGCGACACATTTTTGCTCAAATTGCCGCTTATAGTCAGAACCAGAAAATAACACAGCCTGGGTTCCACCTTGTTTTATCTAGGCTGTTAAAGATTCAAAGTTAATCATAAAGTTCTCTTTTTTGCAAGAGTCTAGACTTTGAATATTTAAACTCCAAAACTGTCTTTGATGTGAGGTTTTTGTCTATCTCCAGGAGGATGCATAAGAAATAAGACCGTACATTTGGAAATTGAGTGGTCTCGCCTTACTCCCAGTGCTTCCAGGATAGGCATTGGATTGCTGTGATGCTCAACAAACATAAGCAGCTTTCTGATAGTAGATTGATGGAAGACTATAAAAGTGTTTAATTTATTTTCTGATTTTCTGATCACATGCAGTATTTCACCCAGCCTGATGTTGAATGGCCAAACCAATCATATATTTTCTAATCCCTTCATCTAAAACAGGGACATGGCAAGCAACAGGCACAAGGCAGGATACACCCTGCATGGGACACCAGTGCATCGCAGAGCACAAAGACCCAAACACACACATGCCCACCAGTGCCATTTATCCCAGAAGCCAGTGAACCTACCATTCTTTAGATTGTGGGAGGAAACCTACACACACAGGAAGAACATGAAAAACTCCACAAAGATAGCGCCCCAGGAATCTGTGCTATCCCATGGCCAAACCACTGTTCTTTAATCTCACATTTGGTGCAGTAAGACAACAAAGTATTCATTTCAAGTATTATAGCTTAAAAACAACTTGTCCTGTCGGTATTATAATAATCATACCTATTTATACTTCTGTTTTTACATTGTCCAGTCCAATCCATTTAAACTCTCCTCCATAATTTGAGTTGAAGTTTCATTGCAATGTCTTTAAAGCTGCAGATGTCATTTCTACAGTTACTTTCTCCTCCAATCTCCTCCAGCAGCTTTTTGGAATGTCAGCTGCCTGGAGAAATTAAAACCAAATGATCTAGTCAGGGAATGGTGGAAGGAAAAATGAGCAGTCCAGTCATGCAACATTCCTGGCAACCTATGGATTTTTTTATAGGTCTTGGATAGTTTTTCAATTTGTGAATGTATTCTACTTTCATTTTTTTATTCATTAAAAAAAATTCAAAAGTGCCATGCAGAACTTCACCATCTAATGTGGAATGGAAGGCTTGGATTGTGTCCCTTCTCAAAAACTAAGAACTCTCCCTTGTCCTGGTTCAGTTCCAGATCTTCCTGATGTTCAATAGTTCATCCTTTAATATTCAGAGCAATACTGAATTCCCCAAAGGTGCAGGGCTTGCTCTAGTTGATTTGAATAATGAGGTTTTCCAGACGTTCATGTTTTTCACAAATGTTTTGGGAAGAGTGGTATAACAATAGTTTTATTTTAATGCCGTGGCAATGTGTGGTATGTTGCAGTAATGCTGACGTAAAAATGTGGATGTCACATGTACAGTAGCACTTGTCACATTATCAACATCCAAGCATATATTTTCTATACTGTTTTCTATACTTCTATACTGTATATGATTTGAAAGAAAGACCAAAGTGTTATCTGGTTCCTTTTTCTTATGTGACAAGAACATACTTGGCCCTATGTTTATGTAAATTGTATATTCATTTACAGTTTTCTAGTAAGATGTGACACAAAATGCAAAATGTGCAAAATATATAATATACGGAAGACCCAGGACCGTCAAAAAGTAACTGTATCTTTACCTCGAGTAATTGTATGTGTAAAGCTGATTGAATAATTATAACTATAAAATACATGGCATTTGAATTTATTATCAAAGTCTGGGGGAACTGAATGTATTTTTAGGAAAATGTTGTTCCAGGTGTAGAAGTTGTTTGTCACTGTGACATTCAGAACCACAAAATGTCAACGCGCAGTTCTCGTTATGGTACATTATAGTACCCTAAGGGGTTAAACCATGCCAGGTCTGTCCATCTGTTGCTAAGGAAGTGGTGCCTGTAGTGCAGGAAACAGAGAGAACAGTTTCCTGTTATGAAGCAAGGTTTTAAAGGACTGTTTTCCTCCAATCAGACAACAGATGTATGGACAGGAAACCCAGGCTTATAATGACAAAGACTACTGGTATCCTAGAGAAACTGTTTTTAGCAAAGTATGTTGGAACTCCAAGCATTTAGGAAAGATTTCAATGAAAAATTTCTTCGACCAGCATTAAAACCCCAAACACCCATTGGCAGCATCAGTTTCATTTGTATGAAATCACTTAAGGTGATCACACTTACATTTTATCACTGATAGTGATTACTGGTAGAAACCATGTTATTGGTATGCTTGAATTACACTGTTGTTTCATTATAAACTACAGGATGCTGACTCAAAAGCAGATTCACCACTTTTGACAATCTTTTGAGTCCAAATGAATATTTTCTTTAAGCCTTAGAAAATACTCCTGATATTTATATACGGTATACTGTACTCATTCCCTGCAGTTTATAAAATGTAAATATTACTTAATCAAAGCATCACCATTTAAATCCAAAGTGTTGTAATCCGTCAAATTATCCTCTTCTTATGTTATGTGGGTTCCTTTACTAGTGGTTACCAAAACATTAAAAATTATTTTATATTGCATAACCCTAGTCACAAAGATAAATATATTCCAGAACGCGGTAGTTTCTCATTTTAGATGTATTCTAAACACCATTTGTGTTACAGATATTTGTAATTAACATGCAGATGACATATGTTGCATAATATTTTTGGCTAATCTAAATTTCACATCATTGCACTGAAGCTATAAAACATTTTTTCATTCCAATATTCCCTACTAACTTCTGTGAGATAAACGGAAAACAAGCCAGAAGACAGTTAATTATAGTCTGAAAATATGGAAGAGAATCAACGAGGATGGAATGCGTTCCAGGTGAGTTAATCAAGCCTATTAAAAAAATGGTTTTAGAACTTTACCACTGATTACTTGATTGGAAGGCATGACAACTCCTCTCGCTGTTCTGAGACTCAAGCGCCTCAAGTGCAAATTCTTATTCTGAACCGGGGAATACCGCGTTGTGTTATACATGAACAGTACAGTAAGTCACTGAGACATCTCTCGGCACTCTTCGCATTTGCAAGAGGTGTGGGTTCTGTCTCTTTAAACCAGAATTGGTTTTGCCTGAATCTGAGCAATTTACTTTGGTTTACAATCCCTGACTGAGCAAAAGAGCTTCCTCTTCAGGAAACGAAGGGAAATGCCTCCTGCAGCCAGAGCTCCGAACGCTAGCGCACTCAGCACCACTTCAGCAAATGCGATGTGCACTTGGAGAGCTGAGGACCTTAACAGTTTAGGAGAAACCAAAATGACGGAGAGATAAAGGGTTGGAAAAGATGATATTTTCAGTGACTTTTGACCATACAACTTCTTTTACTTCTGTTGGAATTTTCTAGGATAAGTTTCTTGAGTCTTTTGGATGTAACCCTGCGCGCAAAGAATCGGGAGGTGTAATGTTGTGAAGAGACTACAGCAGATGCGGATGGTGTCCCAATATGAATACAGGTAAGTACTTTTCCAAAGACGATTGGTCATTTACTTACCAAAAAGAATATCGCGAAATTAAGCTATTGCATATTTATACAATTGTAAATTGTTGACCTCAGAAACATTAAGCTGTCTCTTTTATAAAAAATCAGAGAACGAAATTTAATGAATGAATTTCTCTCTGAATGAGAGATATATAATGTTTGGTTTTGGGTTTTGTGTAATTTTGAAGTTTTATCTCTAACGAGTAGTTCTGAACTAATACCCGCATTTAAGTTAAATAAAATCTCTGTTTCTTCTTGGAGTATCAGAACGGGACATAGATAATTAGGTGATTTCATGCCGATTTACATTCACTTGGAATTTACATGAAAAGAAACAAAAAAAATAAAGAGGACAATCAAATATACACCTTTTCTTGAAATTGTGAGTTCCTTAATCTATGGGAAGGAAAAGACATCAAGCTGTTGTGTTATGAAAGTAAGGTTATTTGTTCTTTATATAACTGAGGAAAAACAAAAACAAAAAAAAACTCCTGTAGTAAAAGCGTTATTATGATGATCTGCCGCTATATTTCTTGTAGAAGTACCATTTTGTGGTTCTTGTTATATAAACACTGAGTTCCTGAGGCTCTTTCATTAATTAAGTGATTCGTGTAAATGTACTACAATGAAATACTGCGCTTCCAGTACCTATTTCAGGGAGACCTGTACTAAACACCTACAGTACAGTAGCTGGACATTAGCACTAAACTAGTGTTTCTATTGTTTCTTTTTAAGTCACCCTTCTATAAAATACTACGTCACTAAGGAGCCCTTTTTCAAAATATCACCAAATTAAATATTTACAAATGCATTTATTATGCATTAAAGCGCCTATTAATTGCATTACATTTAAAGCAGAACTACCGATCAACTAATCCAAAGTGCTGCTGAGGCTTAAGTTTGTTGATTTTGCCGTTGGGGTGGTAGTTTTACCTTTGTTTTGAGGAGGCTTAGTGCTATATGTCAGTATCTTGCATCTGAGCTATTAACTGTATGTACAGGTACAGTACATGCACATATTATGTATTATGTAACATATCGTATTCTCCATATGCAACGTTTGCTGTCCCACAAGCTCCCAGCCCAAATCATGCATCATATTCTGAATGTTTTGAACATTATGATGTCTTATTAATCTTTAACAATCACTTATTTTATAATTCTTATTTCATATATACACTCTTTGATAGTCTAAACTCAACCAGTTATTCAATGTGAGCAAAAGGTTTAATAAAATGATATCTTATGCACATTTGGCTTAAATATTATTTCCAAAAATCATGTTGAAAAGTTTTTTATGATTGCAACATCCAGCCAACCCTAATCTTCCCGTAGTAATAATTACGACTGAGAATATTAAAACTGTCCAAAAGCTGTTTCCAATATTACAGGCCTATAAAATATTAAGAAACCTAAAAAGTTGTGTATTATATTATATTTATTATATATTATATTTATTTAGTTATTCCGTAGCTACAGCATTATGAGTGAAATACACCTTTAGTGAAGGAGAAGAATTTTCCAGCACATGTATTTTGTCTTTATCAATCTGCATAAAAAGCCCATTTTTAAATTATTTAGTGTATTGTGTCACATTTCAGAATGAACCTTACATGTCACCTATTGAATTTTGAGGAAAAAATAGTTAAAGATAGCATCAGAAAAGGAAGTAGAAATTTAGGGGCATTTGTTTGTATACAGTCCCACCAAACAATGATGTGGTGATGTCCATACAAATTACTTTTTATGATCCAGATAGCCGTCTTCTTTTACATCTAAAAGTGACAAGCATATTAGTTTTGACTATTTCCATCCTGCCTGGAGTTTAATCTTAGTGAGAATTGGAGCAGTAATTTGAATGAGAGTCAATGGAAAGGTCCCAAAAAGGTAAAAATAAAAATGTGTATGAGGAGGTTAAGAATCTGCAAAAGATTACAAAAAGATTATTTTGTATTCCTAGTGGTATGGCTGTTCCCTGCAATAAATAAAAAAGAAGCAAGTTGCATTTCAGATAAGGCTGATATATTGTACGATATTCCATTTATTGGAATGGTGATCCTGCCTTTTGTTTGCTTAGCAATCAATTTTAGCAATAATTTTCTTAACATTTACAATAATAAAAGCAGAACAGAGAAAAAAAAATCTTAACCTCTGGAACTGGGATTCAGAAATTAACTGTGCGATGAAGAGAAACATAAAAGTGTCTTGCCATTCCTCTGAATCACCACAGAACTGGTGAGAAACATCCTCCCTCACAATTCAGTCTTCCTGTAGACTGTATAGTAATTATGGCAATCTGTGCTCCTACTGTATGTCAATCTATAGAGGTGATAGTTATAAAGGTGTTGTTTATCACAATGTGAACCTGAGATCATATCCTGTGGACTTCATCTCCAAGGTCTAGTTCGTTTCAATGCCAGTTTTATTCTCTTCATTTGCATTCTTGCTATTTATCTTGTATTGCCTTTCGTGTGATTTTCTGTTGTTATTTCTGCTTTCATTGTTCTTTCTCTATGCTGACTAACCCTTCCAGCAAAAACACATTCTGAGTAGACTTCTCTTACAGAGAATCAGAGGAAGTGACAGCTGGAAGTACATTGATCTTATAATGTTTTGCTTAGCTAAGGGACAATAGCCATGGTCTTCTATGACAAAGTATCTTTAGTGGTCATGTACTGTAGTAAAGACCTCTGTTTAACTTTTCATTCAAAGCAATACCTCCCTACATCACAGTGTCACCATACTGGGAGATTGGTTTAAAAATTCTGGTCCGGCTACAATGTAGTGACTCTGCTCTTGCTGCCATTGTCTCATTATTACCATGTTTTGTAAGTTGTTTTCTGTCTTTTGCATATCTTTGTCTGTCTTTTAGCAGCAGTAACCTCCACCAAACGTTTCTTGTAGCTGCTGATGAGACATAAGCATTTTAGACCATTCCTCCTTACAAAACTCTTTCAGTTCATTGATATTTCTGGGATTCCTTGCATGAACAGTTCTCGTCAGGTCACAGGTCACAAATTTTGTTCTCTTTAAACCATTTTGTTGTTCATTTACTCCTGTGTTTCGGGTCATTGTCCTGTTGCATCACCCAACTTCTATTAAGCTTCAGGTGACAGACCACTACCCTGACATTCTGCAAAATTTCCAGATACAATTTTGAATTCATTGTTCCCTCTATGATAGCAGGCTGTCAAGGCCCTGAGGCAGCAAAGCAGCCCCAAACCATGATGCTCCCTCCACCATACTTCACGGTTGGGATAAGGTTTTGGTGTTGGTGTGCAGTGCTTTTTTTCTTCCAAACATGCGTGTTTCTGCCAAAGAGTTCAACTTTTGTCTCATCCGTCCACAAAACATTGTCCCAGAAGCGTTGTGGAACATCCAGGTGGTCTTTTGCAAACTTGAGTAGTGCAGCAATGTTTTTTTTTGGAGAGCAGTGGTTTCTTCCGTGGTGTCCTTCCATTAACACCATTCTTGTTCAGTGTTTTTCTTATAGTGGACACATGAACAGAGACTTTGGCACGTTCAAGAGATTTTTTGCAAGTCCTTTGCCATTACCCTAGGGTTCTTTTTCACCTCCTTCAGCATTGCACACTGCACTCTTGCCGTGATCTTTGCAGGGCACCCACTCCTAGGGAGAATAGCAACAGTATTGAATTTCTTCCATTTGTAGACAATTGGTCTTACTGTGGATGGATGAACACCCAGGCCTTTAGAAATGCTTTTGTAGCCTTTTCCAGCTTTATGCATCTCTACAATTCTTCTTCTAAGGTCCTCTGATATTTCTTTTGATCGGGGCATGGTTCACATGAACACCTCTTTCTTGAGAAGAACAGACTCTGTCAGTAACCAACCTTTGTGTGCCTTTTTTATAGGACGGGGCACCTCCAACCCACACCTCCAATCTCATCTCATAGTTGAAGTTGATCTCATGTGACTTAGTTAAAGATCAGACCACATTTTTATGAGTAGTTAATGCAGAAATCCAGGTAATTCCAAAGGGTTCACAAACTTTTTCTTGCAACTGTATATGTTAAAATAATAAATCAGAAATCTCACAACCCCAGCTATTAGCTACTATTGGCAGTTATGGGGATATTTGTTACATGGGCTGTCAGATTCTGTCATCTAGAGAAATATTACAGTAGCTATTATTTACAAGTGAGGTCTTTTTCCACAAAGTCACAATAAGTTTTCTATAAAAAAATTGCAAGGTATGTTTTTCACAACTATTTGTTGCTGAGTTTATATTTTTAATATTCAGTTTCTGCTGTTTATGGAATTCAGGTGTACATTGTCTTAAAGTTAGAAATATCCATAGTTACAACACACACTCTTGAAATGTTCTTGCAGTAGTTTCACAATTCAAACTACTGTCCAAAGGCTAAGTAATACTGATACATTAGGTTGAATGATGTATTTTTTTACCATATATTTTCTTAATTTAAGTGGTATAAGAATTATCCTTTTACTGCAGACTGTTATATCATTTTAAATGTTAAAATGATATCAACTTAATATCAAAATGCACTTTAGGAAATATTTCATACTAAACCTTCATGTTTTAATGATTATATTATGATTGAGTATGTGTTAAGTGTTACAATGATGAATATTATATACCAGATTTATAAAGATATTTCTACAGTGCTTTACAATAAAGGTGAAATTTAACATTTATTATACTGCAATTAGAAGTTAGAAGAAGTAGTGGTATAAAAATTAGAGATAAATTCAGAGCAGGGTAGAGAAATCTACAGAGGTAATTTGCATAAAGGGTTGTCTACTTTTAGGCCTCAGTGGGCCACAGGCCATGTTTGTTTTAAAAAACATTCAGAATTGTTTACTATGTGTCAGTCATACATGGGAGAGGTCCTGGACTAATGTCTGGGGTTGTGTAGGTCAGGACCGAGGCGTGTTTACAGAGCTGTGCAGGAATCTGGTGTCTGCTGGCATCATGCCTGGCTGTAGTCAGTACCATTGCAGTTTGCATTATACAAGTATTTTAAGAATGATTTGACAGAACACAGCTTTATTGAGTATTAATTACCATTTTTTGTTAAAGTAGTTTTACATCAACTAACCTTTAGATGCTCTTTTTATGCAGGAATTATTAAATAAACTTCAGTTTATTATTTAAAATATTTATGAGTTCAGTAAAAAAAAGAGTATTTCATTCCTTCAATGTGCCCTTATTTATTTGCTCTCTTACGATTATGTAGTTTTTAAAAAGATTGGAACATGATAATTGATAATGGAAGTGTCATTATGATCAGCAGACATTTAGGGAGCTAATGTTTTTTTCTCTCTTTTCAGATTATAAGAAGCCACCCCTAGCACCAAAACCAAAGATTCTTAGTCACCTGACTTCTAAGTTGCCTTCATCACTGATGTCAAAACCTTGCTCCTCAGCCCGGGGTCCCAAGCCTCCTATTGCTCCCAAACCAAAGCTTCTGCAGGACTCGGATGAAAAGTGTTGCTTGTATACGAACAATAGCCTCAACAGGTGCTCCAATGGCATGTTACTGTGCTCTGAAGAGGACTTCAATCAAGAGAATGAGTCTGACAGTTTTCAGATAACAGGTGATGGCTATATTCTGTTGTCTGACAATGAGCAGCTTACAGATGAAGGAGAGGAATGTGACAATGAGGAGCTGGAGGAGACAATGCTGGAGCTGTGTTCTGATGCTGTGGCCCTTGGTTCTAGTGACAACGGAGAGGAACTTGAACAGGATGAAGAGGGGGGTGAGGGAAATTTAATGGACCCTGTTGACGCTGAAGGCACTGATAGAATGGAAAGTGCTGAAATTAGTAACGCTGAATATGGGGAGATAACTGAACCAGCATGCTGTGGTTCACATGAAACGCTTGAGGCTGATGATGAACTTTCAGAAATTGCTGAAGCTTGTGATAATGAGGAAGTGAACAAATCCTCTGAACATCAACCTCATCAGGCAAATGAAGATTATGAATTAGTAGACACCCAGCAGGGTGCTGAGGTTGATGAAGAATTAAGTCAAGATGCAGGAAATGATGCCAAGAGAGAGGCTGTTGAGGAATGCCTCAGTGATAATACCCCGGCTATCAATGCTCGGTGTGGAATTGCTGAAGAGGATGATGCACCTGGTGCATTTTCACAAGAGTCTGCGACTTTTTATGAAGAAACACAAGATCCCAAAGACGAAGAGGGTGATTTAATGAACAACAATTGTGAGGATCTTTTAGAAAGTGAAGAACATCAGGACAATCAGTGTGCTGTGTCTTTTGAAACTTCATTTTCGGAGAAGCAGGAGAATGAGATCTCTGTAGATTTTGCTTCAGTTGGTAAACAAGAAATTCTTGCAGACCAAATAAATGATTCCAGTGTCTCAGAAGCGGCTGAGGATAGTATTATAGGCAATGAGCCCATTGCAGATGTGGAAAATAATTTGGAAAATGAGGCAAAACCTGAGGAGAAATATAATGATAACGAAACCTTTAAAGTCTTGAGCTCTGAAGAACAGGCACCTATGAACACCACCGATAATGTTTCATTAGAGGCTATAGCTGATGTTGAGGAAATCCAGGCTAACATTGTAGGAGACACAACTGAAGAAACCATTGACTCTTTACAGTTTAGTTCTGAGATTCAATCTCCTCTGACAGAATTAATGCCTGAAATTGAAGTCAGTGAGCCTGTTGAAGATGCTAGTGAATTAGATGGATCTGTCTCTCAGGAAGCAGAGGATTTAGAAGCAGTTGAATGTATTCCACCTGAGGACCTTATTGAAGTACCTGAAGCAGACAACCTCATGGAACCTGACCAAGACAAAACAGAAGTAGATGCTGACTGTACTGAAGGAGAGGGTGAAGGTCTTAGTAGTCAGAGCATTAACCAAGCTCAGAATGAACCATGTGCTATGACAGTTCCAGGAGACATAGATGTGATAAGGATAGATGAACTGATCAATAGGCAGGCATTAACAGACACTTCAGATATTTTTGGGGATGACATAGACTTTGAAGGCCTTATTGTGCCTTACTTGGAGGAAACAGACACGGACAGAGCAGAAGATACCATCAGTGATGAGCACGTCTATGAAGAGGCTGGACTTGACACTGAAGGAGAAAACCTGAACTTTATTTCTCTGGACAGAAAGAGTATTGTAACGAGAACTAGGTCTCTTTCTGGTAAAGTGCCTGGTTATGTGCCTGAGACTGTGCCTGAGGAAACTGGCCCTGAATCCGATATGCTCCAATCCAATGAATATTGCACAGTGGCCTTAGATAAAAGTGGTAACCCACTCAGTGATCACGAACAGCTAGAGATAAACCGAATGATTCCATCCAAGCCAAGGCGTTTTATTTTATATCCTCGGTCATACTCTGTTGAAGGTCGGGATATGCCAATGTCTGTTTTTAGAGAGAATGATAGTTCGACAGGGGAGGATGGCAGAATGAAGAGAAAGGATGACAACCTTTCCTTGCCCTGCTTTATTGGATCATCTGGTAGCTTCTCTCAGAGAAGTCACCTTCCATCCAGTGGTATGTCCACTCCAACCTCAGTTGTCGACATCCCTCCTCCCTTTGAATTAGCATACATCACCAAGAAACCAATCACTAAAAGCTCCCCGTCGCTTTTAATTGAGAGTGACTCTGCAGACAAACAAAAAAAGAAAAAATCTTCATTCAAACGTTTCCTAACTCTAAAGTTTAAGAAGAAAACGGAAAACAAGGTGCACGTAGATGTGAACGTCTCTTCTTCTAGGTCTTCTTCTGAGTCAAGCCACCATGGGCCCTTAAGAGTCCTAGAACTTGACAGAAGGAGCCTTGGCAGTTCACCACAACTAAAATCTCGGTCGGGGAAGCCATGGGCATTAGACTCGCCATCTACCTTTCTCTTCTACAAGGACAGCAAGAGGAAAGGAACTCCAAAGACATTCAGCAGGAGTGTATCGAGAGTGGAATCGTTTGAGGACCGATCAAGGCCTCCATTTATGCCCCTTCCCTTGACCAAACCCAGATCCATATCTTTCCCCAACGCAGATACATCAGATTATGAGAACATTCCCGCCATGAACTCCGATTATGAAAATATCCAAATCCCTCCGAGGAGACCCACCCGAACAGGAACGTTTACGGAGTTTTTCGAGGATCCTAGCAGGGCGCTTTCTTCTGCCAATGAGAACGATGGCTATGTGGACATGAGCAGCTTTACCGGGTTTGAAAGCAAACCTCAAACACCCGACCAGGAATCCGAAAGGTACTGTAAACTGTTATGTAAGACCTGTTAACTTTGCTTCTGCAGTGGAGATGGAAAAAGTGTTACATTTGCTTTCGGTCTTGACTTGAAGCCACCTTGTTGAATTGCTGTCTCCCAGAGAAAGTGCTTTTAATATAATCAGAGAAAAGCAAAGGTAACTTATGGTGAAAGCAAACTGTCACAATGAACATAGTAAGAAACAAAATTATCCCCTTTTCTTTATGTCAAGTTCACTTTTATGTAAAAATGATGTAAAAAAATGTTTCTTTTTTGACATCAGACTACCATTTAGGGCTAATCGCTTTATTAGTGTTCTTCAAAAAATGTTTTTCCTTTATGATTATCTAACCTTTACAATTTAATTTAAACAATGAATGTTTCAGCTCTTAGATCCCAGTTTCTCCTGCTTTCTAACCATATAAATCCTTCCTATGTGCTGTTATGTGCCTATTCCTTATTAGACAGCCCTTTTCTTTTCCTTTCCCACTTGGATCTTATGTGATTTATTAAAGGCAGAGCAGTTCTTGAGGGTATGTTGACAATCTTCCAGAAAAGATCTTAAGATTTAGCTCTAGGAACTTGTGAACTTCAGTAAGAATTTACAAAAACTGAAAATAAAAGCAACCTGGATAGCTGAATGCAATACAAGTGTGATTTTGACAATAAATGTTTTTAAATGTTTATTTCAAATAAACTTCTGGAAGGAAACACTGCCAGGTAGAATGAGCATAATATCCAAATTTTAAGGATGCAAAATATCATATAACACTGAGCCAGAAGAAACTGATATCCAAATAAAGAACCTATGCTTACCTACTGTACTTTTACTAAATTATGCATTTAGTAGAATAATTTAAATACCTGCAAAGTTATGTACAGTATAGTATAATTTTATAATAATGTTATAATGTTCCTTTATTAGCCCTATACAATTTCTTGCATTAGGAATTCATCTTTTCGCATACCCCAGCTTGCTCTCCATGAGACACAGACACACAGACAGGGAGAGAAGCTTGGGGTTAGAGCGCAGGGTCAGCCATTGTACAGTGCCCCTGGCGCAGTTGGGGTTTAGGGCCTTGCTCAGGGGCCTAGAGGAGTAGGATTCCTCTGCCGGCTGTGGGATTTGAACTGGCAACCTTCCAGTCACAGGCACAGATCCTTAGCCACAGAGCCACCGCTCCGCCAATGTATTATAGTATAATACATTGCTTAATTGTAGCAGCTCGTTTTTTTACACGTACTTTGAATTAGCATGTTGTCTTCACTTTGTTTTAAAGACAGTCAACTGAGCTAAAATAAGAAAAGAAGGAAAAATATGGATACTCCTCATTTGCTATAAGGCATGTCTTAAGTTTAAAAGCAAAATGCATTCTGAAATAGGTCTGTTTCATTGTGGCTTTCATTGGTGGTGAAGTTGCAATTTGATTCTTACGTTGTTCTCTGTGACTTTTAAATAGCAGGTGGTGAAAAGCACTTTCTCTGAAGAGGGAGACACTTATATGAGGGAAATCCTATCAAATATGGGAAAACCTGGGGTAAACAGCTAGGAGACATTTTTTTCACTTTGCTACTGGTGTACTTTCCAATGAATTGTCTGCTAGACTCTGATGTTTATTGAATGTCTCACTAAAAAAGAATTTCAATAATCACAAATATTGCAGTTAATTTTCTGAAAGAATAGTTTACATAAAAATAATTTTTCCAAAGTTATTATATAAAAATAAACTGCTCTGCCTAAAACTTTATGTACTTGGATTGTCAGGATAGGCCCTAGTGCACAAATGGCCCTGACTCTTATGGGTATAGTGTCTTTCAACAGTATAAATGAATATTTTGTGGTTTTCAAAAAACTCTAAGAATTCACAAATAACAAACATAATGTTTTCCTAAATAGTGGTTAAAATGCTAGCAGTTAAAAGGTAAACATCCGATAATGGAAAGTGTTTTTTATGCATGAAACCATATCCTACATATTCTGTGTTATTCAAGAAGACATATTTTCAATTTCCATGAAGTTTGAACCCATCTTCAGTATTTAAGTACCCAAAAGCTGTGCATTAGTCACACAGAAAATAACAACAAGTACTTCTGTACGGGATAACCAATGAGCTTCCAGGTAAATTTTGCAATATTTATGTTATGTTAATAATTAATAAATTGAGCATTTTCAGATATGACAATTTCTTTGATTCAAGGTGTTGCATTGACAACACTGTGTACTGAAATCTGTGGTCTGGTCACTGAATGGTATAGAACAGGAAGATTTGAAATGAACTTCCACACGCACCCCAGGAGCATATTCTAACTGCTTGTTTTGGGTGGGTTTGAGAAGCTTGTGCAGGTTCTGTACCTAGATTTGACTGCTTCTTTGTATTAGATTAAATTAATTGTATCAGATTTCAGATTAGATCTGTAGTAGATTAGTCATTATGTTTTCCATTGATGTCTCAAGAGTTGATAAGCATCTGAAGTTTTTTATATAACTCTGACCTCTCTCCCTTCTCTTCCATTTCTGTAAGGTGATTTGGTGTGGAGTTAACTAAAAGAGAATTGTTTTTCATTGTGCTTTGCTTGTAAAATAAAAAAAAAACTAAAATAAATATACAATAAACATTTTTATAATAATGTGTCAAAAGGAAGGACACTCCACATTCTGCTGACACTTTCTCATGTTGTCAGTCATTAGCTGATGTCTGTGTTCTACAAAAACCCAGTGAGCTGTTTTCCCATAAGAATCAAAGTATTGTATCTATGTTCATCTGTGAGAATTCAAGTACCCCCTTGTCTCTGGGGTGTTTTCTGTTACATGCACATAAATAGGCAGTTTTTGACAGATATGCAGGAGCTTTGTGAATATTCTTTCCTGTGGTGTAGCACTATAGCTGCTTTGGTACAATCTAGCAGATGTTGAATGACCTAGGTTAAAACTGATAGAAAATATCTAAACATTTGCAATTGTGCTGTAAAAGATAACCAGCAAGCAGGTTCCCTGGGTGTAGTGTTCTGTGGAGAAGATGAAGTAGTCTGGTGTAAGAACTCAGCTTTGTCATTCACAGGGGTGTGTCCACACATTTCCTCCTCTTGCTGGGTTTCAAGGATTTGATTGTCTGTTGTAATAAAATAGGAAAAATAAAACTTGCAGTGTAAACAATAAGGCACTAATTTTCCATTATTCTTTCTACCCAGAAATTGTCCAAACAACAAATTTTCATAAAGCTTTAGTATCTGAATGTGTTCCGAATGTTTTTTTCTCGTTCTTATTTCTTCTTAAACTCTTCTTGATGTCTCTAAATCGCTAATTATTGCAGAAAACTGCCTCTTAAGTGTTGCATGCGAAAATGTGCTCAAAACAAATGGTTTCAAAATTGAAACAATGTTTCAATAAATTTTGGTTTGCTTAATATTCATTAGTTTTACTCATCTAACATTAAGTGCAACTTCACTATATTGTATTCAAAATCAGAAGTACTTAGTTTGGAAAAAATTGTTCCATAGTTCATTTTAACATATAAATGATATGTATATATTGAAGTTTGTATTTTCCTTTTTTGCAAAACCTTAAAAAAATCAGATTGATGTTGCGTTACTATATGTTAATCTCTCCCAATTATATATAATCATTTTCCCACTAATGCAAAAAAGCCTCCTTGCATCAGTCTTAAAATAAACATTAACGCCTCCTCACATTTGAATTCTTCTTATTTTTTTAGGGTGGAGCTGAAGGGGCGGGGTGCTGTTGAGTGCACAGAGAAAATTTTGTGAGCACATTTGTGTCTGCACATTTATATACGTGCTCCAAAAACTGTTTCCCGATCGCACACACGAAATTGAAAATTCTACACTTAAGATTTACTTTTTTTTAAGGGAACCAAATGGGATGAACAGTAATTTTTGAGCCTAGTTATTGAGCCTAGAAGTTATGACAATATAACATGTGAAGAGACTCTCCACCATGAAACAAATTGCCCACAAGTAGCTGATTTTAAATTACTGCCTGTCATAATTAGGGCTCATCTTGATCAGAGCCGTGCGGTCTCAGTCTCATAGTTTGGGCATTATAAATAGCTTCTAAATATATTTTTAGTGCAGTGTTCATGAGAACCTACTTGAACTGCAGTTTGATGTTTACATATTAAAAACCACCCAATTCCATTTCTATCCTTATCTGAAGGATAGAATTCTGACCCTAACCCACTTGTCAAGAATTCCTCTAGGTTAGGTCAGGTTTGAATTTCTCTGAAGCATATTTTAATATAGCTTCTGTGTATGCAAGTGCATTAAAAACAGAGAGAGGGTTAAGGAAGGATGTGCAAGCTTGTGTGTTAGTAACAGAATAATTTGGTCAAAGGAGAGTTTTATTTTGATAAACTTAAAAATGAAAGTTTTTCTGCAGACCTAAGAGGTTCAGTGCAAATTTATGGGATTTCTGCTGCTGGACATTTATAATGAAGGCTCTGTGCCTTTTGCGTCTTATGCGCGTCTTTGTTCCAAGGGTTTACAGTGTCTATTGACTACAGCCGCCATGACTTCATGTGGTCTATTAATAGAACTCTTTCAGCTTCCTTACTAGTGTGCTGTCCCAGACAGTACTTCAGGTCACATCTATCCATTTCACGAATTTTTTTGCAGTTGGAAATAATGTGTTTGAGAAAGGCGTAACACACTTTAAACACGCACTTTAGCACCGTAATACAGTCTATCTCAATTAATGGAATAGGAGTAGAACCTTTTCAAAATTAAAAGGGTTCATGCTGGTCTCTTAACATCACTTCAATTCAGATTGACGTTCCAGTCAACTAATTACTCCCAAGACAGTGGGACACAGTTTTATATTTTACGATAACAAATAATGCAGTCTTCAAAGACAGGTGTGTTGTTGGAGGAGTGGTATGTCCACAGGTTTTCTAGGTGTCTATAAAGCATTAGTGCCTCAAGAGTTGGGAGAAGCTATTAACTTTAAGAGCGTTAGAATGAAATTCTGCAGACACACTGGCCTTTCAGGACAAAGACTATACAGCTCTGTTAGATGCATTCTCTGAGCAGGATTTTACACAGTTATCAGGTTGCTAACTAGGTAAACTGGGTGCTACTAAAATAAAAGAGATCAAAGAAGATGCACTTGTATTTGCTGTGATTTCGACATAATTATATTTTCCAATCAATTACTGTTACTTTTTATATATCTAAATATTATACAAATGTGATATGAAATACTGAGAAGTAGGTTACAGAATTCTTGCTAGGGAGGAAATGATGTATTTTCTGAAATACCCCAAAAGGTCATAATGTAGGTTATATTGCTAATACAGAAAGTCTGTCACCTTTAAAATATCATTCCAACAAAATATGCCAGTGACGAAAAACCATGTAACAATTATTCAGAAATCCTTTCTAAATCCTCCAGAAAGAATTTGTTGTGAAAGAGAAAAAAATATATACATTACTAAACCACCATATACAGTAGTTAACGTGCCCTTTCATTATAAAAGGTATGAATAAGACGAAACCATGTAGACAATTTTCACTATTTAACTCACTGATGTGTTAAAGGTACAGTACTTCTGATTAAGCTTTGCCTAATGATAGCCTGCCTCTTGGTGATAGCTCTGATCAATGACTCCTTTCCTGCACAGGGCCCTTGTGCTTCAAGAGTCTGCTTAAAAAAGCATGAGCTATTTTCTGCTCAGCAGACAATATAACACCTGGAGGTTACAAACTGTAGGTTCATATATTGGTGGTAAAATCTCTCTTCATACAGAAGAGGCATTCAGTTCCCTTTGTGTAATGTAATTTGTGAAAAAATAAAAAAAAAACCATACACATGCCACCATACACATAAAATCAAAATATTAAGTTGCTGTAGTGGGAAGATTGTCATTTAAACTACATGATTGTAACATACAGATCATTAGAACAATTATTAATATGACATAATGAGCTAAAATATCATTTTGATTTTTTATCCATACATATAATTGCAGTATCATTTAAGCATTTTTTTAGATCTGTTTCTTAATAGGAATATGTATATATACACTGATTATAGGATTAGATTCTTGGATGTGTCAACAAGAACAAAAGATATTAATGATGAGGACCACTTGACAATGAGACAGTGGGATTTGTGATGGATTAGCTAAACCTCACTTCATATTGGAGGCTTTTGTTTAGTTTACACCTTATACCTCAGTTTGCTCTTACTCTTAGTTTACCATAGATTCCTAAATGAAAAGCTTCATTTTTAATTCTTGACTAATTTAAGTTGGAGAAAAAGATTAATTGTACTACACTGGTTACCTACATAAATAACTTTTTGATAGTTAGGAAGGGTACAAATAAGGTATGTGACTTAAAAGGCACAGATAGAATATATGTCTTTGACGGTTTCTTTGAACAATTTGATCCGTGCTTTGCATAGCCATTTTGACCTCATCCTTTAATTAATGTCACCAATTATTTGACTGCAAGAATACACTTTATTAGCAATTTAAGCAGCAATACCGGCAAAACAAAAGAGTGCTTTTCAAGCTGAAGCACTCATCCATTTAGTCTAATTGCTTCATTAGGAGATAATTAATTGGTAGGAGTGAGGAGCTGCGTCAGCTGCAAAAGAACATGTGGAGGATACTTCCATGCTGAAAAGCGAAAAGAAACAACTTGTGTTATTTTGTGTATGCTTTTCAGTGTGGAATTAACCTGTAGCTGATCCATAATTAATTGATAACTAATCAACTAAGTTTTCAACCTAGTGGCTTAAGGAGCAGGAGTGACATAAAGAAGGGAACACATTTATTGCAAAGTGTACAGATGTAACCATCAAGTGCAAATTTGCTGGGTGATTTTTAAGTGTTTTAATTCTGGGGTAGCATATGACACTGTTTTCAATGAAGTAAATGTTGATGTTTTGTAGTCATAACATGGAAAGACCGATGAGTGTATATTTAGAAGATTACAAAATTTAACTTAATTCAGGACAGCAAACACAAAGCTTTAGAAGTTGTCCTCTTACAGTGTATTCAAATATTACTTCAGAAACTTTCAAAACTATGTTTTAAAACCCTGGGTGAACTGTGGCTTCTTAAAATAATAAGCAGGAAAGGCCACACACAAAGGGCCATTTGTTTCTAAGCCATCTTGGGTAGAATTCACATACCACTGGTACATCAAAAGCACATAGAAGTCATGAACTATTTCTGAATGTTCATAAATGCAGCCCACTGACAACCATAGAGGAATGTGGCACCCATTAGTGATATACAGTATCTGTCATACAGCTTTAAGCTAGTGGTTGCCAGTGGGTCATTTGTTTTCTGCTTAAAAAAATTGAGAAGAATCCTGCTTCAATTACTAAGTTGCGCAAACCATGGGGAACTAAAGAAACAAGCAAAGACTATGCACTTTGTCATCCATCTTGTAAGAAGACATGTGTCTTTCGATGGAAAACTAGCTCTTTTCTTTTTTATATTGTGCTCTGAAGTCAATCCCACAAAGTTTGGAAAAAAAGAACTATTCACACAGGTTTATATACAGTACTAGTGTAAAGGACATACTTTTCTACACATATATATACACTCTATATGTTTTTACAATAGTATTTGGTCAGAAAAATTCAGAACTTTTCCCCTGTTTGCTGTTATTGTTGGCTATGGTTTTTCATAGAGAAAAATCATATATGATTCTTTTAGTTTATAGAAAATGGAAAATAGCCTTTTAAAAAAGAGGGCTATTGTTAAATTACACAGTACCTCTTAAGTAGACCAAATTAGGCACTCTCCATTTAAAAGAAGTCATTGATGTGAAGTTCACTGAGAATGGACAAAAAAACTCATTTTATTTGTTACAATGAGGCGAGTGGATGGTGTGGCAAATGGCTGGATAGAGCCGCGTCTTGCTGACAGGCTGAGGAATCCAAATACTTAATTCCAGCGAAGGCTCACAGAGTAACTAGAGCTGACAGAGATAGCCAAACCAGATCGGAGTTATGAAGGCAGGCAGAAATAGTCGAAGAGGACAGATGATAGCCAGAGCAAGACTGAGGGAGGGCACAGCTGTTGGGGTAGAACGACGGTGGATCCATCCTCTGGCTGGAGGTACGGCACTAGTCTGTGGTCAAGTGCTCAGCTGGACAGACGGGTGCCAAGAAGCAGAGCAGGTTTGAGACAGACTGAGTAATAACTGAATTCTGAATTCAGACTGAGTGTCCTTCTTGAAAGTGAGCCTGTTGTACTATGAGCACTACCCTTGCCAGAAAGTAGCTCAGTGACAGAGTGGCAGATCAGGGTTTTTAATATTCTGGACTAATGGGCTAATTACCTGTTAAGTCTGGGCACTTAACATGAGTCCTCATGTCCCCAGAAGGCGTTCAACTCCTCCTGGCTGGTTTTCATGGAGACCAGGAGCTGTGACCTCTGGCTCAACAGGGCATAACAATGTTTCCTTGAATTCAGTGATCTTGGATTAATCAGAAGACCCTCAAAGTATTGTCAAAAGATATCCAGTTAGTTCTGTAATTGGTGTTTTGACAAAAATATTACAAATTGGTGATTTTGGTTTTTTACCAGGGAAATACTTTGCAGATATACAGTAGTCTGTAGTTGGGAACAACATTGATATAATCAGTCAGATAAAAAAAAAGTTGTATACACCCTCCCATTTTGGATTTCAACTCTGTATTGTATTGCTGTTCAAATACAATTAGGACAAGTTGTGTTGTGGAATAAACTTCCAATATCCTACTGTAAGCCATTCTTAGATTCTATTGTGTCTTACTTATCTTATCAAAAAGTTCGCTGAAGTAAAGCTCTGTTGAGATATTGTTAGATCTTGACTCTAAATTCCTAATCTAAATCTAAATCATGATGTGACTCTTTGACCAGTTTTATATATCTGTGATGGAGACTCACACAAAGCTTTGTGAAATGAGGTGAAAGAAAGCTATGAAATGTGCTTTGTGTGGTTAGCATCAGAAAGAGTGTTTTAAATCCTGTGTGGTAAACCATGCAGTGCAGATAATGTTCATAATGGAATTTAAACACTGATGGCTTGTTCATAATGGAATTTAAATACTGATGGCTTGTGTAGCTGCATTTAATTTGAGATGGAAAAAATGGAAAATTTGTTAAATTATAATGTTATTCTTGGAATAACAATCAATATTGCTGTGAACTCACTTTTCCAGTACACTGCTGAGTACTAAGCAAGGATTAATGGCGAATATTTGAATAGAGGATTCTTGTGTTTTGCAGATACAGTAATCATGTATGTTCTTAGAGGTTTGCCGTTTCTATCATATATAATCTGATTTAACGGTTGAACTTGTTTGTTTTTGCAAAGACAGAGCCAGAAAACTGCTATATAGGAACAAGTAATAGGTTTATGTTATATATACTGTATATAACTGCTATATACAGTATATATAACTGCAAATTCAAGTGACTACTGTACATGTTATTTAGAAGCACAATCCATATTTACATTTCCCTGTAACTTTATTTCTTGGTTGGTACACATCCTGTTGTGTGCTAGTTGATATTTTTTGTGTTTCCTACTGCTATGTTTATTGTGTAAGTTGGCTGTCTTTTCCAGTTTAAGTAATCTCTGAAAAGATCTGAACAATAGGACGTTACATGGAAAATTGTGCCAATGTCACACCATATTGTCAGACTACAGTTTCTTTTCCCCTATTGTAAAGCAAAGACAGCGGAAAGCTGTGTAGAACTGTATTTACTAGGATATGAAACTAGAATAAATAAAATTAATGGGAAACAGAGATGATGTTAACCATAATATTGAAGTGCACATTGAAGTTGAATAGCTGCTACATTGTAGTCATATAATATAAAAACGTTTTCGTAGTAATTTTCTCACTGAAAACAGAAACAGACAGTAAAATCTCAGACTTGTCCTTGAATGCGGCTTTAAAATAGTGAAAAAGGTGTTAGAACTGTACCATTTTAGGTCAGTGAATTTGGCTTTAATGCAACACCAGAGAAAGAGACTGCAGCACTATGGGTAAAGTCCAAATAAGAATGACTGAAGTCCTAAGGATGGGTCTGTTTCTGGAATGTATCATATTCCAGTCTCTCTGAAGGCCTATGGAGCAGTGGTTTCAAAGGCTTGGGATGGAAAAGGCAGAATTTCCCATAATTATGTTTCCAGCTGCTTTCACCATTCAGTTTCTAACATGAACAACAATCATTTCCAAATGATTGTAAGCTAGGGTAAGAACATAATGCTTAAAATTGAAGTAAAATTATATTATACTGTAGTGTTATATTACATTCAAGATTCACTTGAGTCATGCATATTCTAGGATGGATTTTTAAAATAAACCTTCATAAAATTTCCTGAATGAAAAAAAAAACAATCAGTAAATAATGATGAAGTAAAAAAAATAGACAACAATAATATTTTCATTTAATGATGAGACGTGGTCCATGAGTACACTATATGCTCAACAAACTTTAGTTTGAAGCAGCCAGTTTATCCAGTATGTCTACATGTACTGTACATATGAATGTCTCAGTGCTATGGTTTTAAAGAGTAAGGTATATAGGCAATAAGCACTTTTAAAAAAATGTATTCATCTGACATTCTATACCATAAATACCTTAAGTAATAAACACCTTAAGTAGACTTATCTTAGTATTGATTACAATGCATTAGGTTGACACTTGTATCCAATGAGACTTTCTACCCACAACCCCAGCTAGGGTTTGGATCTACGGCTATCCGGAGATTTGAGTAGAGCTCTAACCACTACTTCTATTTGCGGTACAACCACCCATGAGTATATCCTTGAAGCTTTTCAACTTTAAGGCCAAATTAACTGGCATCACAGTTGTTAGGTGTACACGTAGGTGTTCTGTAACGTGTTTGTAATCCATGTTTCAATCTAATATGGTTTCATAGATTATACTGTATATAAAGATAGGTTCTCCACATGTTATTGTAGGTATCCTCTGCATGCTCTGGTTTCCTCCTACAGTCCAAAAACATACAGATAGGTTAATTGGCTTCTGGGAAAATTGGTCCTGGAGTGAGTGTGTGTTTATGTGTATGTGTCCTAAGATTGACTGGTGTCCCATCCAGAGTGTATCACGCTTTGTTCCCGTTGTTTGCTGGGATAGGCTGCAATTCCCCAGCGCCCCCCCTTGTGGCTATAAAAATTGCAAATTCCAGGGAAAGGAGTTTACGTATTCTAAAGATTTGCGTGGGTTGAGTATTTTCTTTCATTTCCTCTCACCGCTGTTTTAGTTCAGAGGTAACAAGTGGTTTCCACTACCTGTAAGCAAAAGTGAGTTTAGTGTATTAAATAGCATTTAAAAGTCATTTATAAGTCGAGTTATGGAGTCATACTTCATAAGTATAAACAACTTTCAATGGCCTCACTTCCTGAGTGGAATTTTAAGGTGCAGAGATATTACTATAGACAAAGAACATGAAAGGCCAGGTTTGTACTCCATATGCAAAGTACATAACAACAGAACCAAGCACAGCACATGCATTTATGTGTTTTGGAGCTGATGGAAGGGGCCCGTTTTCTCTTTGTCCTGAGTATTGATGAGACTAAAGGAAGCCCACCCAGTACATTACTGTGTAGTTGTCTGCTTGGAATTGTATTCAGTCAGTGGAGCCATTCCTGTGTGTCAGCGGGTCTACACTGTAGGTTTTGGCTTGAGAAGGCCTGGGTGTGGGGCATCCTAACGTCAACTGCTCTGAGGTCATTGCCAGGTCATCTCTTGGGAGGAAGTGCTCTGCCTATGTTCTTCCACCTTGCTGTTTACAGGAAATGCGAGACAAGGGCCTCTGCAATGGGCCATAGTGCTGGAGGGTGTGAAGTTCTCAGACGTCTGGTGAAAAAACAATCTAAGGTGTGGTGCTGAAACCCTGAAACATTGTCATAAAATACCAGACTAAAAACTCAAGCTGTTTTAGTCTCCGTTTTTTAAAGCTGGCAGCTAAGAAGTTGTTTTTTTTCTGACCAGCACAACTTAAAATGGACTTTCTTTTTTATATGTGAGTTATATATATACAATTTATCTCTTAATCACTGAACAAATTATCGAATACCATATACAGTAAATGTCTTCTAAAGACTTAAAAACAATACTGATCTGAGATGTGTTTAAGGTCATTTGTTTAAGTCTGTCTAAAGAGAAGTAAACCTTTTCTGTGAGCAACAAATTTATATATGTATACACTTTTGTCCAGAAGTCTTCGCAATCTTAGGCACAATCAGGTGTTATCAAATTTGTAAGGGACAGTATGTTACATAAAACAACCATTTACTCAGAGCATCCACTTTCTTTTCTGGTAGTCTATCAACTTGTAGCTGGCTGTTATCACTATAGCTTGGTTTGGGTATGTTGAGTGAACTTATTAAGAAGCAGAACATATTAGAAATATCGAATTCACATTGATCAGAATCTACAAAAGCCTGATTACAGGAAATTAGGGCAAACTGCCTGGGACCAATATGAATTATTGCAGTAACATTTAACATTCAAATCAAATAGGCTTACTGTCAGGTGTACCTTAAACATTCGTCATTAAAGACCACAGCACTATGAAACACAGATCTGAAAATGTTAAAATACAATGGCTACAGTTTCAATAGAATATTCCTAGAGAATGTGTTTCAACATAAAGAAAGAAAAACTGCAAATACCGGAACAATGCAAAATGTCTTAAGACATTTTCACAATATTGAATACATTATATACTGTACAGTATAAGAAAGATTTCCAGTTAAAGTCTTAGATGAAAAAAGATTACAGATGAAACTAGTCAGCATGAAACACATAAAAAGACATTAAAATGAACCCCCTTTATTCTGAAAGCAGAGAACTCTTTATTTCAAGATTATTCTCTAGGCAGTAGGTGTAAAAAAATTATTTTTTCAGTGCATTTGTGAACGCTGATGAATATACCCTTTGCTGGTGACAGTGCAGTAAGCAAAGGAGCACAGACCACATGGTGACCTAGGCTGGGCGCTAGATACAGGCCTTTGATTGGGTGGGGAGCCTAGTGCAACATCCTGATGCAGGATGGAGTGGGGTGGGTGGGGAGCAACTTCCAGGCTGAAAAAGCACCTTGATTAGCAGATTACAAAATGCACTGGCAAACAAGGAGGGTCAGAACACTGTGGTTTGTAGTACATCTTACCCCTAATTTGAACAAAGGAATCTGTCCTCCATTTGGAAACAGTGCAAACAGCAGCTTTATACAGGGAAACACTTCAAACTAGGGTAAAACACTGGGATACTGTATTACAGTTTGTTTTCAGTCCTGTACTATTGTTTGTACATGTCCAGTATCTGAAGAATCATAATACAGAGTTGCCATGTAGAAATATATTATCTTGACAGAAGGACAGAGAATTGGAAATTAAAAATATTGATCTGATGAGTGTTAATGAAATGAAGACAAGATCATTTCCCCAAATTTTACATTTAGTGTTGCACATTTCCTGCAAATGAAATGCTAACCTTTGTGAATATAGTATAAAATGCTGAAGCTGTAAACCCAGTCGTTTAGCTAAAGAATGTAATAAATATTATGATCGCATAAAGCTGACATAGGTTGCACAATTTAATTTGAAACACATGAACATTTTTGGTTAAGTCTCTTTTTTTTCCTCCTGAAAGCCTTGCTGATGCTCTATAATATGTTGGCAGTTCAGTGTTAAGGGTTTCTGTTCTCTCTGTGACTATTTGTAAGAGAGACAAGAGTCAGGCAAACAAAAGGAATCAGTAGTTAGCCTGGAGTTCTGTGGACTTACAAAATTATATTATTTTTCCTGTGATGTTATGTCAGGAAATAATTCAGTATTGTTTTCTCTGAGAGCTATTGGATAGCAGGGGCTGAAAGAGTGAAGAAAAACATAATTTCTCATTTTTTAACCAGGCATCAAATAAGCAGCCTTTGAGCTTGAAGACATTTGGGGTAACTTACACTTTGATTGAGGAGCCAATTTAAAACAGTCTGGATGTTTTGAACAATCTGTAAGATTGTGTGCTTTTTATCTGATCTGTGATACAATCTGTCTGAGAGCCACATTTCTCCTGGTGAAAGTCACTTAGTTCGATTGCTTCTACCTTAACTTTATCAGTGTAGAACTGCAATCTGCAATTTCTTTTTAAGAAAGAAAAAAGACACATTGCAGAGAGACCCAGAAGCCATATTTCTAACTTTATAAGGTTTTAAAAATTTATTTATACCTGTAAATCGCTGTGGATAGTCATAAATATTTTGGACATAGGTCAGATACCTAAAAATAATTTTGGGGTATGATATTCTACTACAGTTTTCTGTGGTTCCCATGTTTTGTGATTTACCTGATAGGATATTCTGTGGCAGAATTCTGTGCAACTTAAGAGATAAAAAGTCTAATATTTGTTTGGATAATGAATTAAACAATGTTCTTCTCTTTTCAGCATGGAATAAACTTTTACTTGTTCCTTTGCATCCTAAGCATGTTGACGCAGCTAACCACTTGAAATTAATTCCAATTGCAATGAATTTCAGAGTTGGGAGTCAACTGAGTTTATTAAAATATTATGAAAAAGACTTTATAGTATTTAAGCAAACCATTTCTATCACATTAGATTATCAGAATTACACGATGCACTGGCAATCAATGAATTATATATATATACAGAGTAGTACTAAAATGACATGTTGAGATCACATCTGCAGTTTGTATTTGTAACTCTTAGTCAAAAGCATTTGATGGTTTAATTTTGTCTCCTAAACCAGGAGCATCTACAGTAGGTGGCAGAAGCCTTTAGTTGGAGTCTGTTGCATTTTGGTTAAATTTTAGCACTGGGAATAAATTACTGTATCTGGTAACTCTTTATTGAAGTTTATTACTCCATTAGTAGTGTTTACTACATCAGTTAAGTTCAAAACTATTTCCTGTGGGATCATATGAAGTATTGCTAAAATTAAAGAACTTGTAGCAAGATCTTTAAACTTTAGTTTTTTTTTTTAATTTGCCCTAGAACTTTATTGAAAAGACAGCAATATTAGTGGAAATAGAGTACAGGTTTGGACTTCAAGACCAGTGTTATAAAAGTACAACCATGATATAGAAATGACAGCTTTTGTAGCTAGGGATTTTCGAAAGGAATTAATCAACAGTTCCATGAAGTTTGCAAAAATCTGACTAACATAGTGTTTTGCTCATTCACAGACAGACTTTAGCAAGTACCCAGTGCAGCTGCAAGGCTTGACTTAAGGCGAACTTTTTGTAACCTCCAAAATGATATAAAACAGTAGAGCAGAATGATGGGACATTATAGTACTCGAGTATCTCTCTTCTCCACATTAACATACTGAATGAAATTTTACGCTGGGAAATATGTGTGTGTGAAAGCCCTTGGGCTAATAGAAGATGTAATGTGATCAAAGAGCACTACAATTTCGGAGAACTGGAGAGGGAACTGTGGATTTCCTATTGTTATATTAGATTTTGTGAGATAAAGTCTGACAATATTTCAATTTCACTTACGACCCCAAACAGAAGTGCCATATTCTTCAATCAGGTATAGCTGTAATTTAATAGAGACAAAAGCAAACTCAGGCAACAGTGAAAATATGAGGGGAAATGATTTCGGCAGGTCCAACCCCACCTTCATTAATCAATTTATTAAGACAATAAAAATGAACAGCAAGCTTCAGCCTAATCATTATGAAGAGAAAAGGATTTTTTGTGTCTCATTATTTCAAAGTTAAGCACTATTATTTGAGGAAAAATGTGACGACAATGCAATCTATTACACAAACGAATGTGTTACTAATCATAATGTCACTTTGGTGACTGTGTCCTCTCCACTCTCAGAAAGAAGTATATAGATTGTTGTTATGAATGTATTTAATGCTGTTGCTCCAGCTTAGACATCTTTGCTGCTGGCAACGTATTCCAAACTCAAAACATTTTGTTTCCTTCTTCAAATAACAGTAGGAGACAAGGCCAAGCATCTTTAATTTATGCTCCAGATTTCTGTGGTGCAGTATAAGAAGTGGTATTGGCTTCCTAAATCAAGGAACTCCAATTCGCTTAGTTAGCCAAATAAAGATGTATGCAATTTTCTAGAAAAACCTTGTGGAAATGCAAGTTTGTAGACTCCAGGGGATGAAATATTCTTCACAATTTGTCATAGCCACAGTATAAC
Organism: Atractosteus spatula; assembly: GCF_055471065.1. NCBI lineage: Eukaryota > Metazoa > Chordata > Actinopteri > Semionotiformes > Lepisosteidae > Atractosteus > Atractosteus spatula. The sequence goes on from NC_142710.1 coordinate 53,901,602, forward strand.
GTTAACACAATGCTGCTGGAATGTGCAGTTGTCACTAGGGAATTTATAATGTTCCGACATGCTAACAACATGCATAAAGCCTCACTTAGGAACAGCTTCAAAAGCAATATTTGAAAAACCACTATTTAGGATTATGGTGTTTTTAATAGTTACTATGAAGTGATTGATATACAACTTTTCACACTTCTTCACAATATTAGAAAGAAAGAAAGTCTGGGATTTCAAATTCCTTGTTTCCAACTGTTTCTGAAGATGTTAGAATAGTGGACAATTCTGTAGTCAAAAAATGTTGGCCCTTGAATCCAAACAAGCTCAGAACATTGATCAGTACTCTTTACATCCAAGATGAATGAAAACATATTAGAAACTTACAAAAAAAGTAGCTATGGACTGTGCTGATTTTTGACCATTATACAAAGAGTTACAGCTTAACGTACATGTAGGATTCAATGTTAATATTTAAGATCATTAAAAAAAATGACATCCCATTTATTTAGTTTTTTTGGATTAAAAAAACTGCACATTAAACTGTTTAGTATAGCACTATCTGCCCATCTGATCATCTGTAGTTGTGTTCTTTGTTAGGCCCAGCTGTAGACTTATAAAGCTAAGGACTACAGTTAGTACAAAGACTAAGCTCTTAATGTTTGAAAATGATAAATCTTCATCTATTTTGCTGATTCATGTTAATTTTAAACATTAATCATTAATTTTAAACATGTTTGCATGTTTTAAAATGTTCTAGGAAGCTGTCACAAGGAAACATCATCACTGTTAAATATTCATTTCAAGCAATGAAGGTGCAAATTTATATTAAATGGAAAAGTTGATCATACATAACTTAGAACTTAGAAATATATATAGTTGTTTGTATGACCAACTGTATTTGAGCAACCATGCTCAAAATGACGCATTGAAGCAAAAGACGTTTTACTGTATATGCCGAAGGTATAACAATATTCAGACTGTGTAGGATGGTTGAACAGATTAGACTGCAGCAGTCATGAGCCATTCTTGCTAGCACAATTAATGTGTCTTTTCCTGAGAGGCAGCCAGAAACGGCAGCCAATTAAAAAAAAAGTTTTTAAAAGTAGACAAAAATAGAAGAAAGCAATGCTCTTACAAAGCTGGACAATACCACCTGGATATTTTTCAACAAGACAGTACTCGCCTTGCTTTTAAAGCTCTTGTGGTAACTGAACTACTTTGAATTTGTGTGCTCACAATATCAAAATAAACAGCAAGTGCTCTTTATAAAGAGGAGCAGCTTGTTGCAGTCAGTTGCAGATGTCTCCCATGTAATGATTTTCAATTACAGCCCAGTGATATTCCATGCCCATTCTCAAATTGTTGTCAGTTGTCCCACTTTAAACTGTGATTAATTATTGCAATAATAGCCCATTTAATTTTAACCTTCAATTCCATCCACATTTTCAGACCAATTCCAGCAAACAGAAGATGATCTATGTATTTGGTTTAAGTACAAACCTCATTAATAAATACATAGCAACATGTTTTTCATGGTAACACCATTACTTAATTACTGCTTGTGTTACTACAGTCCTTTAGTTTGATGTCTGAAGTTAGTACAGTACTTAATCCAAAGACAGTCTTGACAGTCAGGGAAGCTAAGTCACCCAAAAGTCACCATAGCTGGGCTCCGTTAAGCTTGTCATCTACATTGAGAATGGTCTCTCCCAAACTCATCACAGGTGTTTAAAATACTGTAATCAGGGCTCCACTACTCAAAATGACTTCCCCCAGCCACAGAGACCTCGCTTCACTCCACCACAATCACATATATACCCTGAGGTACAGTTTAAATACACTACAGGTGTCTATCTTAGGCTATGCTTGGTTCTTCAAGTCCAGTATGTTCCTTTTGTGTCTCTCATAACCATATAAGCTAGCAATACAGTAAACCCTCAGTTTCTCAGACTTCACTTTAACAGACTTGGGACTTCATTATTAAAGTTAATTATTTATTAACATATAATAAAAATAAATGCTGCTTAGGTTTAAATTCAGGAATATCAGTGATGTTCAGTAGGGGTAGATCAATTGCTAAAAAAGAGTGTTGTTTATTTCATATGCTTCACTGAATTTTATATACTAAATTTCTAAAAAGAGCTTGTATATTTGATATTATGGGTGATATTGTACAGTATATTGTAAAAAAAAGGCATAGAAAGAAATTACATTGACTGTGTTTATTACTGTTGTTAAAATTTGTTAGAAGATCCAGAAAGCATATATACAGTATGTGTTTTTTTTCTCATGTAATATATTTTGGACCCGAAAAAATGTAATTCTTATTTTAATGGACATTCAGTAATAATGGACACCCAATTAGTCTGTTAAACTGAGGGTGTACTGTATATATATAAAAAAATAAAACAGATTTAATTTAATATTTGTTTCTGAAAAACACTATATGTAAGAAAAAAAATAAGTACTGAAGGGAAGGTTGTAATTTTTCAAGCAATGCTCAAATATTAACATTCTGTATTGAAAAATTATACTTTAACTGTCACTGGTCTTACAAGAGATATTTTCTTTTATTCTCAAAAGGGCTGAGATTTTATTATACATTTATCATCTCAGTACCTGACTGGCTTCAGATTCAGAGCTGAGAAATTATCTTGTGTTTGATTAATACGTGGACTCTTTGCAAAGGTGTTAGCAGAAAGCTGTGTAATTTATGGATCCTGTTTAAAATTGTACCTATAATGAGATTCAGCACCAAGGCATAGATAACACTAATAACAGTAATGTACTTCTTATTGTATTTCAGAGATGTGACGGATTTAAATCTCCCAAATTTACAATGGCAGCACGAGTGCATGCTCTGTCTTTAAACATTTGGATAGCTTCCAATAAAAGTATACATTCTGCCCTCAAATGTTTTTGTGTGTGTACATATTATTGCTAAATTTAAAGTATTAAAACCCTATGGAACAATAATGGAATCAGGAAACAAACAGGATTGTTCATTTATCGTTTTAGGGATGCCAATGTACCTCTCAAAGACTTCGCAATAGAGTAGCTTGTTAGCCTTTGCAATCAAGGCAGATCTATCTTGAGGTAAAAACTTATTTTCAAACAAGGATATATTTTAGCCAGACATTGATCAAGGACTCCATTGTTCAAGATTCTATTTTTGAAAATGCATCCTTTTGTTTTAGGAAGCATTGCAGGTAAAATTTTACATAGACTAAAAAGATATGGCTACACATGAGTTTGTTTGTTTGTTTATTTGTTGGTTTGAACCTGTTTCTGTAATATTTACAGCTCAATTAGGGAGCACCCTATCCCAATGTCCATGCATCCATTTTCTAATTGCTTTATCCAGTACACAGTTGCAAGGGAGCTGGAGCCTAACCTGGCAAGCAACGGGCACAAGGCAGGTAACACCCTGGACGGGACACAAGTCCATCTCAGGACACACACAGGCACAAACATGCTCACACTCACGTGAGGGGCAGTCTTCCCAGAAGCCAATTAACTTACCAGTCTGTCTTCAGACTGTGGGAGGAAACGGGAGCACCTGGAGAAAACCCCACATGAAAACCGGTGGAACATACAAGCTTTAGCACCCCAGTAATTGAACTCGGGGCCCCAGCACTGCAAAGCAGCAATTGCTCATCACCGTAAAACTGTGCCATCCACCATCCCAGTGTGTCAAATGAAATGTTAAAACTATTCAGCTATCCCCAGTGGGACACCACTTGCTGGAAGATGCCTGTGTGAAGGATTGTCTTGTATGCTGAACTTAGTTTGTTTAAATATGCTTCCTGCATTTTGTATGTACAGTAGCAGCTACAAGAGTAGAGGGTTACACTACTTCACTCATATGTCTTGGCTAAAGAAATCTGCTAAAGCCATCAGGATGTCAGTTATTTCAAACAGAGCTGCTTTTGTTGCAGTAAGCTACTGTCTTCTTTGTTGTATGTATAGTTTGTATGGCTGTGGATTCAGTCAATTAAAAGTGAGTCAGTCTCTGTGGGCTCTTCTTTTACTGCTCTGAAGTGGCTCGCTGTGTGGCTGCAGAACTGGCGCTTGTGCTCGTGCTCCTAATGTCTCCACAATCTGGTCTCAGTCATCCGTATTACCGCTGCAGGAGAATAAAAGAAAATGAGGCTTGGATTATAGGAAACACGCTGAGGTTGCTTGGACCTTTGAAGGCTTTGTGGTGTTTATTTAGCTCTGTTTTTTAGCAAATGCTCAGGGATTACACAATATCTGCTAGCTTTACTGGGGTACTTCTGTTCACAGTAATTGGTGGATTCTTTTCCAGTGATCCAGACAGATCGAGCTGTTAATACTCCATCTCTTTAATGCTCTACCTTTTCTCTGTTGTTTGTGGAGAATGATTTGCTATTGTTAAATTCAAGGAAAGCTTCAGAACTTGTCAGCTAAAGCATGGAGTTTTTCTTCAGTATATGGAGAACAGTTATGAAAATGGTCATTCTTATGCAGTGTGTGAACAATACAACACAGAGAAGAAAAATATATATATCATGTGTCATGTAAGGCTGATACTGTATTTGTGCTAAAGACATGGAATTGAACACACATCCATGTGTTCAGAGTGTTAGTTTTAATGTTGCAGTGCTTTACATATACAGTAAACACATGCAGTGTCAAGGAAAAATATATTTAAGTTGTATTATATTTCCATATTTAAGGTACATATACTGTAACATATAGATCACTTTAACCAAATTGGCATCCATTATCAGAATGTTACTTACAGTATTCTTGACTGAGTTGTGATTAAAAAAGAAAAATATTTTTTACTAAAACTTGTAGATAAAGTAACTTTGCACTACCCATACACGCATACTACTTTTATTTGTTTAAGTAAAAGAAAAACTAGAAAGACATACTATGTTAACTATGGCACTTGACATTCCCAACATGGGAGAATTAGCACACATGATGTACTAGAACAGTGACAATAATTATCATTATAGTGATTGACACGGTTTTCAATGTCTCTACTTCATTGTCCTAACACTTTGCAATGCTAGACATCTTTCATCTTTTTGAAGTAGTCACACACAGAGCATTTTCTCCTTAATAGGACTATTACTAACATGGTGAAAATTCTGCAATGACTCACACCAGTGGTGGAGATCATTAAACCTGAATGATTTACTGAGATTTTGAGTTTCATGTCTTTTTTTGTTGCAGTGCCTATACAGAGCCTTATAATGTGTGTCCAGTGTCTGCGGTGCCAGTTAGTGGCCTGGCATCAGAGGAAGACCAAGGCAAGAGCTCTGGGGAAGAGGACAGCCTAGTAGAGTCCAGCCAAGAGAGACAGGTGAGTCCTTTCAAAGAGCCATTTTTAGAGGATGGTGAATTCTGGTTTTAATGACCAAGTCAGTATCTCAAACAGTATCTCAAGTGTAAGATGTGTGTTAACACCACTCCATGATATACATCTTAGAACAATAAGTAAGGCGGCATTGCTAATATGAATGCCCCTTATCAGGACACCTCTGCTTTGGTAATAATGCCTTCCTCTGTTGGCACTTTATTTAAGGGTCGCAGCTTATAACCGGCTTGCATCAAAGTTAAATAATGTGCTACTTAAGGTGCACCTTATGGTAAAAGCAGAGTACTGTATGCATCTCATTATGCTGATTTGTGCTATTGGTGTCTGTTGTAACAGTGTATTATTCATGGCATATATTACTATTATATTCATATGGAGGTGCATATTAAATTTATATTAAATAATACCTAATGATAATTAATGTTTAACTGGAATAAATTTTATTCTCAATAAGAACATGTAAACAATATCTTAAACCACTTAGTTGTATTTACAGTATTTAATTATAGTACATGCAGTTTAAAAGCTTAACAGATTTTCTCTGACACAAAATTATAGGATAATTAGTATAGTAAGGTATTTACTTTTCACTGTTCATTTTGATCATATACTGTAGATCTTATTGGTTAAATGCTAACTGAAAGTAATATGGAATGACTACTGTAAATGTAATATGCATTTGCATATTTAATTTAAGTAACACCAAATAAACTTACCAAAATACCAAAGCATTTTAAAATCCCTTGATAAAAAAAACTATGGATATGCACTGCAGGTGCAGACTGAACATGAAATTTGAAGTAACGGAATATGAAACAAATTTGACTAGTCTCACAAAGTCACAGTATTGAAATGTCAACATGTAAACTTTAAATGCTAACATTTAAAGAACAGTAGTAATACACGATTTTTAATGGATCAAACCAATAGTGTAATGTACAGGGAAGTATTTGATTTCCTATGATTACTGGTTTTGATGTAAAGATGTCCAAGAAAAATAAGTTTACAATGTAGGTTAATGCCCTAATCATCAGAACTGTTTTTTGGCCATGTTATGTGGAATAGTAAATGAGAATGTTGAACTGACAATTCCAGAGCTCCTGCTGTCTTAGAATACGTATAACCAAATTACTTTATTTTCCAAGTTTGTGGTCTCTGCATATTGTTGTCAGACTCTGGGTTCATTCTCTGGTTATACAAACAGCTGTTTAATAACAGAGGGACCAACGCCCAGCATAGTGTCTCAGGAATACCAGGCAGACAGACTCAAGTCATGTGACAGGAGCTCTTTCTTTTGTGTATGAGAAAATAGAAAAGAGTAAAAATTCCTGAAGCCATCACAAAAACCCTTTTGGATAAGAGTTTTGAAAGAATATATTTTTATATATATATATTTGTTAACAAAATGGAAAAAGTTGCTAATGATTATTGTATTGCATTTTTTTTATTTAAATTTCATACATTTCACAGAAGTATGTATGCACAGTTGATTTATGTACATGCCTTTTCTTTGAGAAAACAATGGCAGCCCATTTGTTCGATGCCTTTGAATTCTGAGGAAGTTGCATAGTTCAATGTTTCTAAATTTAAAACATCCTAACTCACAAACAATTTTACCTTTGTGATTGTGACTTTCTTATTTTCTATGATCTTGACTCCATCTTGTTATGATAAAAGAAATTTACATATGCAGCACTTGTTCAATAGAGTTACGTTTGTCACAGAAATAACAATACCAGAATATTCAAATGATGGAAAATAATGTATTGCCTTTATATGTTGTGATAAAATCAATGTTTTTTTTACAGATTGATGGGCAATCAAGAGCCTTCTACATTGCAAAAGATCTTATGGATTCAGAGAACATGTGAGTTATCCCAGACTTTTGTTTAATTCAGATATTTCCAGATAATCTCTAGAGCCCCAGTGATTTATAGCTGCATCATAAAATGTGAGCATCATAATGTGTAAAAGTGTCTGTTTAAAGACAAAACTGGCTCTAGTCCAGATATCCTGCACAAAAACGGATAAGGATAGGAGTATGTTGTAATCCTTGCAAAACTATCATCCCTTATTTGGGAAAGAACTTTATCTCTTATTTTTCTGTGATTGTCTGTGATTATCCATAGCTTGAATCCATAGATTATATTTCACAAAATCCCACGTGTAATGCACCTGTTCATTCTTGTGCTTCTGTTGGACCTGTATCTGAGAAAAGAATGACAGTGTTGGAATGATCCTTTGTCTTTAAAAACAAATTTTACATCACAATCACCTTTTCACTTCATTTAATAAAACCACAAAATGCTATGCAAGAAGCTAATTCTTACTTTGCAAAGAAATAATATATAATGCAAACAATTTGGCAAATCATAAACTCACAGTAAAAAGAAAACAGAGTCAATAAGCAGTCTTTAAATGGAAACATCTGCTTGTAAGCAAGGCACTTGCTGAACAAATTAAAGTGAGGTAATTTGTTCCATTAAAGTGAGGTAACGACAATCACGTTTAGGCATAGCAGTGAAATTGGAGGCCTAATCTCTTCACTTGAAGAAGTAAAGTGAACATATGTCTTTTCATACTGCCACTGAAACAGGCCTCTGAGCAAACTTTTTATATGCATCTGTTTAATATATCACTTGCAGGTGTTCATACAGATTTTTGGGAGCCACTTTCCCAGATAATTTCTTCATATCGCAAAAATGAAAATACAGGGATATATATATATAGAATTGAATAAAAGAAACAATTGATCTTGTGTTATTATTCTTCACGCCTTCTAGCACCATATCCATTGTAGTGTGGACAGTGTAGGACATGGCTTCTGAGATCTTCAATTCTAATTTCACACACAATTGTTATTTCTTAAGGACATCAGTTGCACAGGGCTGGTGCTTGTATGCATTCATGCCTCTGTGAATTCATTTTGGCCTTGACATTTTTTTTTCATTTCTGCTTTCTATTCAGACATGTAAAGGCTCTGAAGTTGCTGCATGAGGTAAGAACATATTCACTTACAGTACTTTGCAGTTTTGAACCTGTTCCCATAATTGTGGGTGACAGATACAGTATGTTTCATTTCAACTTTCAATAGCACTAAAATTATTTTCCCAACAGAAACATAGAAAAAAGCAACTAAAGCAACTTATGTTTAAGTATCCTTTGATATCAGTCTTGAAGGATGTCAAGGGTAGACTTACACTGATTGTGCCGTACAGCACTATAGTCACACTAAGGTGAGAGCAATAATTTACAGCCTGCAAAAGCTTGAAGATATTTTACTGTAATTCAATTCACTCTTTTCACTTGTCAGTCAAAACTGGGTCATATAATCATATAATCTTTAAATCCCAGGAGAGTATTTGCCTCACCAGATTTTGTGTTCATTTACAACACAACTGTTTATTTTCTCTTCTTAGGTCTTAAACATTAACAATTTCAAAGAAATAATAAAGAAATGGCTTAGAATTCCCAAGAGCACTGAGGTCAGCAGAGTGCAGTGTCTGTCGTGTAATACTGGGTTAGATGATTGAGAGTCTTTTGTGCTTCGAATGTTTAATATGGCCTGCTGACCTCCTTGTCTAGTTTTGAAATAATAGCAGACACGTTTCCCATTTAAGGGGAGAAATGTGCAAGCATCAATTTGGATAAGCATTCATAGTGGATGATGATATAGTTAATAACACATATTGGGTCACCTGCTGTATTAGAAGGCAGGTGTTTCAATGCATGTGTGTGTTATCCTCCTTAAACACCCTTATTTTGCCCCTGAAATCTGTGGGCAGTTTTCATAAATTTGTTTAGTAGTCTTTAGGGAGTCATATTTGAAGAAATAATAAGAGAATGTTAAAATTGGTGTTACACGTTTTCTGTGTTTATTTTACAGTGACAAATCTCCTAGGAGTTATTCTTCACATGATCCCAGTTTAGTAAAACATGATGCTTGATGCATGATAATTATTAACTATAATTATTTTAAATTCATGGTTGCACACAATATACATTTCTGTCTTTGGAAAATAATATTGTCAAGACATGCTATCCAGAAGCTGGTGAAAGTAAATGTGCAACCTTAACGTATACTAATGGCTAAATTGCAGGATTGAAATATACGTTACAGTAAATAGGCTCGGGTTAGTGATCAATGACACCTGCTTGTTGTAATGTAAATTCTGCTTGAGGGATTGATGAGGCAGAAGTGGGTGTGATGTGAAAAGCAGTTCAGGGCTTGTGTTGTACAGTCATTAGCAGAATTTTATTGTTTTTAACTGGGAAACTGAATCAGCCAAAGACATGTTGTGGCACCATGGCGCAGTGGTTAGCATTACTGCCACTCAGTGCTGGGCTCTGGGTTAAATTATGGGCCTGGGAAGCTATCTGGGTGGAGTTTGTATGTTCTCCCTTTCTTTGCATGGATTTCCTCCTGGCACTCCAGGCTCCTTCCACAGTCCAAAAACATACCGTTAGGTTAATTGACTTCCAGGAATATTGGGTTTAGGTGTGAATGTGTGAATTTCGGTCTGTCTGCCCTGCAGTGGACTGGCATTCCATCCAAGGTGTACACTGCCTTGTACACCTTGGATGTTATTACTTGCCGGGATAGGCTCTGGCTCCCCCATGACCCTGAATTGATAGAGGCCGTTATAAAACAGATAGATGGATGGAATATATTTGCTAAGTTATTGTACCATGAGGTTAATAGGATTGGTAAAAGAGCCAATACGTAGCAGTGTAATAGACTCACCTGTCTAACAGGTCATTCAGCAATGGAGAGTTTAATTATATTGATTGATAGGAGCTTTCTAAAGCGATATCTCTGGCAATTATAGCCATCATTGCGCTCTTTTTAACCTGCAAAGTAATTGTTATATTCTATTTTGTCTGAGCCATAGCATTAAAAACAACCACAGGGCACAATTTAAAGCAATTATACGACTGTCATCTAAGAGCTCGGTGACAAGTCTTTAGGGGTTTTCTGCTCTGCTGGGTGACAAATCCTCCATTGTCTCGTATTCCTTCTGCTGTGTGTCAGGAGGGACTGGGTCCATGCAGGACAGAAAGGGTCATGACCTGCACACAGAGAGGCATCTGATGTACTGTCAGGTGACTTTCTCCTACTAATGCTGTTCACAGGCATACATCCTCAGGTGCACAGAAAGCTGGCAAACATTTGTCTTAGCTACAGACAGAAATCCTTCTTCACTTCCAGTATTATTCCAGACATATTACAACCAAACACTTATTAAACATGTTTGTGCAATATCTACAATGACACACTATCTAGATTTCTTAAAGGTAAAGAAACGGCTGAAACACACACGTCATAATGATCATTCTCAAATAAAACTTGAGCTTATCAGCTGGAGTCCTTGTGGCCAATGCGTACAGGATGTGTACTTTAAAGCTGCATGTTTTAAGATACCATTGGAATAAATTAATGACAATGTTTGTAGAGCATATATTTTGTGAAAAGGGCAGCTTGTAAACACAAATTGATTTGATAATAAACTGGTCAGTACACCTTAGAAATATTACCACGTTGTTTTTGAATATTTTATTATCTATTTTTAAGATCTACTAATCTCATGTGTGGGTTAATAAAGGGTTAATGAAAGTATTTAAACAACTTAGAACTAAGTCTAGTATTGAATGACTGAAAGCCATAACGATCGGAGAGACAACTGGCATGAACCTGCCTGACTGTGGGAACAATGGACAATGACAGGGTGGAGGGAGAGATGCAAATTAGTAACTGGAAAAACAATGTTTGTTCCCCACATTTTTACTTAGTTTGGTCAATGTTAGGCATCTGCTCTCACATTTTAATTACAAACTCCATTTGTTAGGAAATCTTACTGTTTTTTAGAATCAGCATACGTACTGTACTCATGCATCTAAGAGCACCAGTGCCTAAATTTGTTTGCTTGGGTATTTTGGATCTTGCCATTTCAAACCGATAATTGTATTACAGATCTTAGTTTGTACTGTTCACCATCCAACACCAATCATCTCATATTCCTCATAGTCTTGGTCTCGTTTTTTTATTCTGTAAGATAGAATGATCTCAGTACAAATGTTGGTTTTGTACAAAATTTCTGTTGATGGGGTAGGATTTTTTCATTGATAGTTATTCTTATCCAGAAACACAAGCATGATATAGAAGTATTTGTTTTCAGTGAATACAGATCTGTGTTCCCCTACCAGGTATGACTGATGAAAATACCATGGAACTTTCCCATTGAAGTTTTTTCTTTAATTGCAATCATTCTCATAAGCCTGTTGTAAATGCATACACTTCCCATTATATGCTTGAACTTCAAATAATGACATACAGTATTTAGCTCTGGACCTATAGATGTTTACATTAAAAAAACGTGTTCATTACTTGTTTGTTACTTGATTTTACTTTCTTTATATAATTTTTAAGAATAATGTATTTTTCTAAACTTCTATACCTCTTAACTGTTCTGGTTGCAATCTCTTCAGATTGTGAAATGCCTCCAAAATGGTGCTGGTCATGAAAACACAATTTGCAAAATAAAAGCAAGTATAATGATTTCCTGAATTACTGTATAACCTTCAAAGATGGGCCATCAGATATGCATGAACTCCCACATAGCCATTGAATGAAGTTAAAATTACAGGCAGCATTGTCTAAAATGCTTGAGCTGTGCAATGGTACCAGTAGTGTAATGTACCGTGCAGCATTATTTAGCCCCTGGTAGATCTGGAGATTCTTTCAAGGAATGTTTCTCTCCTAGCCTGTAGAGGCCAGCCCATGGTAAGAGTGAGCTTTATCAGTGTTTTTTCAGCAGAACGAATTTCCTCACTGTGATGAAGTGGGCTGTAAGCAGTGAGTTAGACAGTCGTATACAACATATGTAATGCCTTATGTTTGTTTAACCTTTATGAGTCCGCGTCAAAGTTCCTTGTAGTGTGATGACTGGTATGCCCACAGATCTGATTATGACGCCTAGCAATTGTATAAAGAAAAGGTCAAGTCATTCTTCACAGAAAACCAATGAGACAAGAGTTGAGCTGTCTAGCCCAGGTAAAATACAAACAGCCTGTGTTTTCTCAAGATAATTTTCATAAATGAAATACCAATAAATTGGGTGTAAGTGTGAATTTGAATGAAACAAGATACTTTACAGTATAAAATGTGTTACAACAAATAGACACATTGAGTTTTTTTATCAGAATATAACTAGGATTATAGAATATAGGTAAGCTTTTTTCCATGTATTGGTATATTGTCTCACAAAAGAATATTCTAAAACGTTTTTTTTCTTTCATTTAGTTATTATTCCTAATTCAATCATGATCTACGGTAAAAACATGTTGAGGCTCATTTATTTGAATGTTTTGTCTGATGACAAGAAAAAGGCTTGCTTTTCAAAATCATTAGTGATACAACTGAAAGGCTCTGAGGATCTGTGATTCTGTGAGCTTATGCTTCAAACACTTTGTGAAGCGTTCGCATACATATAACGTTAATGCTTAGTTTTGAAGTCAGATTTTAAATTTCATATTATGAAATTCACTCTTTCTGTATTGTTTAAATCTTCCCAATTGGGTAGCTGGACAGTGCAGAATAATTACCTTTGTGACACCTTTGTAATCAGCATGTGGTTGAACAATCGAACATTACAAACTTGCAAGTTGAAATTATAATAGTTACTATATATACAGTAAGCATAAGCATTTGTAAGGGAAACATTATTTAAATTTGTTCAAGACCATATGAGGTGTCGTGAACATGTTAGGAAGTGAGAATATTCCAAAGAATACAGGATCATTTAGTTGAAATGCAAGAAAAAAGTCTGCCAGAAAGGACATTGGTACAAGACTCATATGGTCTGAAATGCTTGTTGTCTGGCTGTGAGGTGTTAGCCTTAGCCTGGGGTGACCCTTCATGACAGAAAGAGACCCATATTAGTTCTCATTAGATGAGTGCCAAAAGGTCTATGTATCTCAACCTAGTGGCTGACAGGATGAAAGATAAGCTATACCCAGAGTGATAGTTTAATATACTGGGTTTCTGCTCAATAAGACAAGGTCTCCAAACATGGTCTGTAAATGTATCAGGCAGACCGATAAGCTGTCAAAAGATCTTGTTCAATAACCTCAGATTTATCTAGTCCAAGCACTAATAAAGACACATATCGTCTCTGCATCAGCCTGACTTGATTTTTCTCATTTTGAAGTTTCACGTTTTTTAAGATGTCTAAATTATTACTTTTAATCCTGATTATTATTTTAATTACACAAATGAAGGTGCAACATTTTATAAATTACTTAATGAATGGTTTTGCAAAGGTGAAATAAAGTTTCTTTTTAGCTGTTTAAGTCTTAATTCTCATCAATATTATTTGCAAACCTAGAAGTGCACAGAGTTACATCACCCTGTGAAAGGCTAATCCTAGTGAAAGGAAGTTAGTGTCTTTCTAGCTGTTACTTTTAGAATTGACTTTTTTCTTTCAAGTGTCCTGAATTTACAAGGCTACATTTGTAAATCTGATGAGGATTAAACCATGTGCTATGTCCTCTTTAAAGCTCTTTTTAATATCTTGTACATAAGATAAAAAATGTAACATTGAGAATTAACCTTGAGCATCATGATTCTGGTTACAGAGGTTATAAATATGCTTGAATTTGATTGCTTTTTGCAGGATTATGTATTTTATAATGCATAAGGTCTTACATTTATTATGCTGGGATGCTTTAATTTTAATTTTTTTTTTAAAGCATATTACTTGATTTAAGGATCGTAGTGTTTAGTCCTACCTTTTAATTACTTAATAGAAACAAATTATAATATCAAATGTTTTCATATGTCTACTTTATGAAAAATCCTTGTGTATTGTTTTTAAGTTTTACATTTTTGCATTGTGTCTAGATACTGTGGTGTACTATGAATTAGTAATTACTTGAAATGGATTAGCCTGTTTTTATCAGCAACAGTTTACATGAAAAATGCCTTGGTGCTACTTGGTATACTTGCTGAACAGTATTATTACACTAAATGAGGAATTGGAATTAATAGTATTCATTTCATAGGAATTTAAGAATTCAAAAAAGGATATAAGTGAGAAGAGACCATCTGGATCATAACTGGTTACTAGTATGTGAGTGATCTGTGGATCTCATTCAGCTTGTTTTAGATAAGAAAAGAATTGTCTGGTTGGATTAGTCCTTTCACTGTCTTAGGCTTTTAAATCCCTAGATGTTAAATGTTCCATTCACATTCTCAATTACTAGTTCATCAACTCCAAAAGATGATGTCTGCGAACAGAAATAACATGCTAGAATTCTAAAATGAAAGAAACCTTTACAGTACCATTTAGTAGGCATTATTACACGGTCAAGTCAACTCACAATTTAGTGATATTAATAACGTGTCAGTCACATAGATAGCATTTCGTTTGTAGTAGCATGACGTTTGTAGTATGTATGAATGTGTGGCATTACTGTCTGTGTTAGAGCAAAAAATGCAGAAAGTAAAAGAATGGAAATTATCCCTTTAGGCCAATAATTAGCATTTTGCTGAGATGAAAACCTGCAAAACTGTGTCCCTCCAGGACAAGTCTGGAGAACCCCTGTTTAGGAACATCCTAGCTACAAACCAGACAACAGTCAATTCTGCAATGTCAGAAGGACAGTTTCTCATCACAAGAGAATTGAAGGCTATTAGGTTGTATTGAATTGAATGTACAAGTCTGTACTGTATGTATGCATACTGTACATAGACCTGCAGTAGCACCTTTTGTCTTTATACAAAAAGGTGGATTTTGAGCTCAACAACATTTCCTATTGAAGCTTTAACTCTGTTTTTGGAAACATAAACTGTTTTGCGTTTTTCCCACTCACTAATAATGCAGTGGCAAACAGTGTTATCATAAGACCCAGTACGTGTTTTCACATGCATTTTATAGTGTAATACAGGTATACACTAATACTCGACTGGGAAAAAGACGGGTTATACAGATATACAATGCTCAAGCATCAAGTTGAACAGCAACGTAAGGTACCATATGTTTTAATTATCATGTAGTCACAATATGGCTTTTAATGTCTCAGAAAACATATTCAAATATCAAATGTTAAAATTTCAAAAGGAATTCTGTATTTGATATTACAGAATATCAAATATTTTATACACTTTCTTTTTGTAAAAAATAAAATCCCTAAATTTATTCTAACCCTGTCTAAATAATGACCCCAAAGGAACACATGGATATCAAATTCAATAAAGCCCTTATCCACCCAATTCATGTTTATAGTAATGCCATTCCACATGTCTGTAATCATACCTTCATTTAAAACTACTGTAGTGACAAATATTTTTAAATCCAAATATTGCTAACACATTTCAACACCTACATAATTTCCATGCACTAAAGTAGCCCTTTTTTTAAACAAAGCCCAAAGCCAATTCCAGTCTGATTTTATTCTGTATAGTATGTATGTCAGAAATTATTCACATAACACCAAAATTTTATTCTCATAATGACTGGACTTAAAATTAAGGTTATAAAAATGGCTTGTAACTAGAGAACTAAAATCCTTTTATCCTAGTGAACCTTGATGTTTACCCACATCTCTTCCCACAAGAACAAAGTGAAATATAAACATTATAAACAATATAAAGATGTGGTAAATGTTTATGTAGTTTGATGACTGTTTGTCTTTTGGATTCACATACAGTAGCTGACATAGGTAACACCCAGATGTTACAGAAAAGACAAGAGAAGGAAATGAAGGACAAAGGAAAAATGTCATAGTAACTGGGGCAACAAAACAATCAGATGATACGAAACAGTTTACAGATTATACCCTTTCTTATAGGAAATTTGGGAAGTAGATGCTAATTTCATAAGTGTCAAAACATTGATAGTATTCTTGCCAATAGATCATATTTAACTGCTATGTGATCCTCGCCCTAAGAAAAAATACTAAAGTTCTCTTTTTATAATTGTTTAGAAGTAGTATGATTTAACCATTTTTAGGACACGTTCAGTCACAAACACATTGAAAATAATTTTACTGACATTTCTTTTAACATTCTCTTCTCTATCACAACTTCTTCACATTTTAATTTTAATTGGCATGGAATGGCAAGTGATTACAATGAATAATGTTTTTGATAGGCAGAAAAAAAAGTAATCCTTAAAAAAAGTAAGATCACTCTTTATTAATTCAACTACTAAGAAAATAAATGAGCTGTTCCATCACAGTTTCTGTACCTAGTTTAGAGAGTCTCTAGCATGAAGCCAAAGCAACGTTTTCCGCTGGCAACTTCTGTTTGAATGTAGTAAATCTGATTATAGCTGACAGTAGTACAGAGTTCACAGGAACAGAGAATTTAATGTTTAGAAACATGACAATATTATAGTGTGAATTATGGAGATCTTTGAATTAAATCCACTAGGCAAAACACAGAGCAATCTGAGCAATCACAGCAAAGGATTCACAGAACAAGAAAGAAGGAAAAGACCTTGATTCATAAATGTCTTTAATGTCATAAATGTCTGTACAATTGTTCATGGTGGAAAAGACTTTGAGGAAAGCTGTAAAATCGGATGCTGGTTTTGGAACTGTGTTCTACATTATATGCATCTGGCTGTCTGGGAGGGCTTTGTAGCAAGGCTAGGCACAGGTCAGGAGAAACCATCTGTGAGAGAATGAAAACAAAAGGAAGTCAAAGAAAGTGCACATCTGCTGAAAGACATGATGCAATCATTACCGCTGCTCATCTGGGCTGATTAAACCTGTTGGTTATTGCTGACTTTCACATCAGCTCCACTGCTGTGCAAACACTGGCTGCCTCTTGAGCAGGAATCACGCAGGAAGGATTCTAACATTGAGGAAGGCTGGCCCTCACACAGGGAGAATCCCTTACTCAGTTCCATTCGACTCACACGGGGAACCTTGGCCTGCCTTAGCACTCTATAACATTTTCAGGGGTGAAGATGTCTCCATTTCAGAGTCAAGCACGTGCAATGTCGCAGAAAATTTTGTCTCACCATCATTCTTCTGAGTTGCTCCACTTTTCACTCACTCTGTAGGAAATTAAACAACCACATTTAGCACTTCCTGATTCAGAGTAAATTGTCCATCATGTGCAGCCCTCACAAATAGACATCTTAAGGGTATACATGATTCAAGGGAAACAGACCATCGATAGTTTAAAACATTACTTTCACATGGCAGCAAAAGACCACCATTGGAGATATTCTGAAGCAAACATGCTTGCCATTGTTCTATTGTTTAATATGAAATAACAAAATACAAAGACTTTCCACCCATTCCCAATTGGGAAGTGAAGTTCTGGTTTTGAGTGGGTGTTTCTCAAAAACACACTGAATAGAGATCTAATGTTTACAGAATGTGGAGACAAGTACAGTGAAGTACTGTAGGTGTTATTATTAAGTGTACCCTGACAATAATATAACAACGTATTAGGATTATTTGAATAAATTATGTCCTTACATTTTGGTATTTTCTGAATTCTAGTAGTTTTTAATGTCTTCTAACCATCAGGCTTCTGTGCAGTTCCATTTGTTTTTGTTAGAGTTCTTTGTAACTTTGTTAATAATATGTTAATAGATTGTTTATTGACAGTTTAAAACAAAGACGTTTGTTGACAGGTTATAACAAGACCATCCATTTTGTCCCAGAATTTGAAATGTTCAATACAATATCAACTGCAAATGTGTTGCATTATATTATATAGGTTATAATTTTGACAGAAACTACCCAACATTTTTCATTTAAATGTCAAGATTAGAAAAACTATTACAATTATTATTTTTTTAAAATGTATGTTTTGTTATGTTTGTCATTTTACAAATGATTAACATATACATACTCAAATTAATTCAGTGTAACATTAGGAATACTTTATTTAATCTTAAATTTGGAAGGCTTATCTGCACAAGACCCTTTTCTTCTGAAGTGCTTCATCTTCTGTAGTTTATTTCCTTGAACGTGTTTTCCAGCTACAGTAATGCTGTGAGATGAAAATGGTATTGGATTATAAATAATTTGCACCTCTCATGAAAGGCCTGTCCACAGAAGTAGACAATAGGCCACTTGCTAAAAACAAAAAAATGATTTATTAAATTGTCAAAATAATAAGGCGGGAGAGTCTTACAACCCCTGGTGCTGGACAAGGGCTGATTATGACGTTGAGTCAGAGCTGGAGCAGCTGTAGTCTCTTCATAGTTCTTTATGAGACCAAGCGCAGGGCTGAGCTCTGAGCAGGACAGGCACTCTGACGGGGGCCGAGGCAGAGAGATAGGGGCTGTGGGTGAGGGAGTTTTCATCACAGCTTGGGCCGGTTATGTCTGCCTTCCCCTCCATAGTGTTTGAGTATGTGCATCCTGATGGTCCACCACACGATATGAGAATGTGAGACCTGTCTCCTCTATGACTGATTTTATAGGGGTCAAAGGGTAATTTGGAAAAATGTCATAGGAGGATCACCTTTCAGCCACAGAGGATTAAAAAAGATAAAGCACTATGTTAGAGGGTTTTCTACCATCACTGTTTTAATATTTCAATCTAAATTGGTCATTCACTTTCCCACTTTTGGCCAAAGCAAAGTTATATTGTTTTTTATCTGAAGAGCAGGCGTTACACTACTTTTCTCTTCCTTGATGTTGTAGGACATTTTTTGTAGTTTCTGTTTTGTGTGACTACACTTCAACTGCAGTGTGATAGTGGAGCATTCTTCGAAATCTGCATTTTTCTACCAGCAAAGTTCACCATACTGGTTGTTAATTGTACTGACTAGTCACTAAACCAAACAGAGTTTTTCCTCATTAATTTTCATATATATATTCTTATATATTATGTATTGGCTGTGGATTTCTCTGTTGTAGTCTCCTAATGGTTAAAGTATTCATTTTTCAGGGATTATCATCTTTAAACCAAAAACTGAATTTAAGGGTAGATTAATGTTACTCATTGAAAGATCAGTCCTACCTACTGTACATAATAAACAAGTGCACAAGACCAGTTACAAATGAGAGGAGGCCATTCGACCTACTGTATGTAGGCTATTTAGTAGTTAGTAATTACTGCATTTGATCCAGGGATCTCATCCAATTCGTTCTTGAAAGAAACCACGGTATAGGTTTCTACAATATGGCTGTGTAGTTTGTTTCATAATCTCATATCTTTGTACATAAAAAATGCCACATATTCTCAGTTTTAAACTCGCTTCCACACAGTCTCTATTTGTGCTGTCTGTTTTTTTGTTTCATGGTTCACTCTGAATAAATCTGCGGGGCTAAATTGGTTAATGCCTTTGAGGATAATATTTGATTATCACGGCCTGCTACAACTGAATGCCAGCATCTTCAATTATTCTGCAGCTCTATTCATGTTAAGAGGTTTCCAAAGTGTTGAAAATATCCTTTATGTGTTGACATTAAAGATTACAGGAAGTGAAGTTACTTTCAATTTATATGGATTTTGAAGCTTTTAAGTTACACTGATTTCTTCAAAATAACACTTTGGAAATGTCTGTCCAATCTTTTTTTTGAGAATTGTTTTTTTTTTTTAGTTTTTTTTTTTAGTAAGCAACCCGTTTATTCTTGAAGATGTCAATACTCTAATGAATATATCTTAATTAGAAAAATAAACATTCTTAAGACAACTCATAAGAAAGGTTTCTGATATAGAGACTTCTTTTTTAATCCATGGTGGGACAGGAAATAATCTTGAGAAGGTTAATCAAAAAAAAGGTCTGTTAATATGAACTAGTTTTGTTTTTGCTCACCAAAACCTTCACAAATTTATTGCATACATTGGAATACAATTCTTTCGATGGCCCTGGACACATGGGAACATCAGCTTGAGTTGGTTGTTTTCGCAGGATTTCAGAGACGCAGTCATGAGTGCAGTGACCGAGGCTGGAGACCCGGTGCTGGAGGAGGACAAGCTGTGCGAGATCCTCAGCGAACTGCCACAGATCTACCAGTTCCATCAGGACATCCTCTCAGATCTGGAGGCCCGAATCGCAAACTGGTCAGTGAGGCCCCACTCCCACCCAGCCTTTTCTAGTAGCATCTAGTACCATTGACCAGCACATGAGCTCAGAAAAATAAACCGTGTTTGTAGGTTGTGCATGTGTAATATGCCGTTTTGCCCCCAAATCTATACTTCAGATACATCAAATGTTTTAGTTCTTTTCGTTGGAGATCCCACAGAACTGGGTCTTTCATAACTGGTAGTGAAAACTTTCTGTAGCTTGAGTGCATTGCCGAAGCCTTCATGACTATCTCTACCACAGTTCTGCGGTATAAAAACTTTAATTGCGGGTTGAGTAAGGGTGTCAGATTTAAATATTAATTCTATGCTACATGGGAGACTTATTCTTGAGAGTCTTCTTCAACTATATAGAAAGGTTTGTTTTTAAAATTTCCAGGACGTGCCTATGCCATTTCAACTATAAAAAATGAAATCAATTATATGAATGTAACATTAATTCATGTAAAATGTTCTATAAAGAGAATATCTTAATTTGTAAAAAGTAGCATCCTTTGACAAAGGTGGAAATGGCCCTAATGTTGAACAAGAGTGATAAGAGATTAAATTATACTTTAAAGGCTTAAATATTGGAAAATGTCATATTTTCATGACGATTATTGACATCCCACTATGTATGACACAGTTAGAAAGCAATCTTTTGTGAATACCTTGTCATTGGCGCTCTATTCAGTTGCCATCATTTGGTTTATCTCCCTTCAGGGAGGAATATCAGAGGGTTGCTGATGTCCTGCTTTCCCGGAGGCTGCAGTTCAACATCTTCACCCCATACATCACCCAGTATGACAGGAACATGGCCCTGCTGGAGGAGTGCTGTCAGAAATCTCTGGCTTTCTCTCTTGTTGTCAAACAATTTGAGGTACGTTTGTCAGGCTGGATTGTAGGCTTTTAAATAAATGAGGTGGAAAAGTAACATGAACTATTTGAATGAAGAGTTGTAAAGCCTGGGTTTATTAACTTGATCATTTAAACCTTTGTTGATCACTTCACATATTGTAAAAGATCAATTTAGACTGAGGAATATTTAGCAAGCCAGCTCAATTGCAAGATAAACAGGCAAAATGAGAGGTCTAAATCCACCATATTGCGACACGCTATGATGATGCACCTTAATAAAGACTGGCATTTTAAGCTTATGTATGCAAAGAAGAAAAGATCCATATCTTCAGAGTGTATTGTGCTTGTATTGATTATTGAGGTGAATTGAGACCGGCTTGATTCAAGTCTGAAAGGTCAGACTGCAGAACTTGAACTTCAAGAATAAAAAGATCGAAAAAGGCCACCGAACAATGGTTATTTCCCAAAGGTGGATGCAGTGCTTCTGTTAGCTAAAGAAAGAATCAAAAAGTGTTAACTTCTAAAAAAAGGAGACATTTAAGAACTTTTCCCACAGGCATTATCTGATTTCTTGCCATTTCCCAGTAAATGCTGTTTCATGGTGGTTTGGGTTGGTTTCATGACCCCATGCTGCACCAATGGTCTGGTGAAACTCTAGAAGCTCTGATTGATTAGGGTGTAAGTGTTGTAGCATCACTGGGGATTGTGTACTATGGTTTGTACAGGCTGAGGCTAGGTACACTCAGACACAGGAGTAAACTGAAACAAACGGTTCTCTTTCGAACATTTACAGAATATCACCAGTACTTTTTCAAATTAATTTACCTTTTACTGACAGAACCTGAGCAGCAATCCTGCTTCTTGGCCCTAGCTAAACAAACATTATTTTTTTAGGAACAAGTAATAGGTTTATTCCATGCTGAAAAAAAGAAGAAAGAGAACACAACATTTCGGCCGTGGAGCCTTCAAGGCCTTCAAAGGCTCCACCACCGAAACGTTGTGTTATCTTTCTTCTTTTTTTCAGCATGGAATAAACCTATTACTTGTTCCTTTGCAGCCTACGCATGCTGATGCAGCTACCCACCTGAATTATTTTTTTAAAGTAAAAGTTCAGGTGCAGAACAGTCTTCACTGGTGTCCCTTTCTTTTCCCATTTTGCTCAGTATCTGATTCCTTTTCTCAGTCTTCCCATCACTGGTTGGTGTCAGACTCAGGTCCCTGAGGACCACACATTCTCTTTGGTTTCTGTGTCGTTTTCTTATTTGTGGTCATCTTGACAACAGCAGTCCTGGACATCATTTAGTGCCTTCAATCTGTTCTGTTTTATGCAGGCTTCCTCCAGCCCAGCTACAGCAACTGATAGCACTCCTCTTCATGCATTGTAGGGCAGGGCTGACCTTCCACTCATTATTCGATCAATGGACTGAGGAGTTTGTATATTTCCTTGTGCTCGTTCAGGAAACTAGGTGACAGGCTTGTTCTTAAAACATTGAATGGCAGTTTAGCATTCCAAAGTGAAAGCTGAGAAAATTGCAGAACATGGTTCATGGTAAAATGCAAGAATGCAGGTTTCTGAAAACAACTATGTTTCACTCTCTGAGTGTCATTGGAAGCACAACATCCAGTCAGTCTGGATCCTCAGTGTAAGGAAACTGGTGATTTTTCTTTGGTCAGCCTGCCTGCCTCAATTTCGCTGGCATTGCTTATGAGTTCTTTACTGGTCCTAGTTGAAATTTGATAACTTTGATGGGGTATCTAAGAAATTTGGGAGCATTCTTCATTTTTCTTTTGCTTATGTTCAAACACTGTAACCTTCTTACTTGAAGATGTAATGGGGACAGATAAGCCACGATCTTTGTGATAAAAATTCAGGCCCTGTATCACCTTAGATGGTGGTCTGACTGAATTATTTGAGAGCTATTTCAAAATCTTCTTTTTGTTTACTGCTGTACAAGTTGAATTGAAACTTGGCAGGCTTCTTCAACAACCTATGATTTGTAAAGTATGCTTCTAAAAGATAGATATGTTTATTTTTAAACTTTCAGTTGGTCAAAAAACATTTTGAAAAACATGGCATGAAAACAGCTCCTGTTCAAAGGTATTTGAGGAGAATTTTAAAACAAATTATAGTTTTGATATCTTAGATTTTAGTGTATAAAGTGTATAATTTGAGCATGAATAATAAAATATTTATCCAAAGCAGTACATACCATACTCTTCTATAAAACAAGTGGATTTTAATTTAGATTACTTACATGTGTTTTCATGTTAGACTCATTATACAGTAAATATAAAACAGACACATTCAGAGTTGTATTTTTGCTAGAAAAAATAGTCCTTATTAGTTCTGGCATAAGGCTTTGCTGTGTAGAACAGTAGTAGACCCTGATAAGATACAGGAAGCAAGGGATTTCTATATATCACTGTCAGATGAGGCCTGTGATTTATGTAATCAGTGCTGCATGTGCAGCAGTGCCATTTGTACTTGTTATACTGTAGTACTTCCAGCTATCTAGAAGACATGGAAAGAATAGATTAGTCTATGGAAGCCATTTGAAGCAAAAGGTCTGTGCTAATCATGGGGGCTCATTATACTGTAACTCTGTTTGCCAATGCACTGAAGCATACGCCTTAAAGACAAGTTTTATTATGTAAGTTTTAATGTTTCTCGGCCACCACATTTG